>NC_053494.1:83489041-83813684 GCF_905171775.1 Rana temporaria | reverse complement strand
AGTAATTTTTGGGTGTTGTGTCAGTAAATTTCAATCTGGTAGGTTGGCAACACTGTTCAGATTCTACTTAACAAACCTACAGTCCTTGTCTTGTTTGCACCGCCTGTATACTGCTGTTCAAAGTATATAGGGCCAAAGGGTCTTGTAATGACCTGGGGGGAGTGGTGGCGGGGAAACCCATGCTTTTTTTTTTCAATGATTTTTATCCATATTGCAGAGACCAAACATTACATTAAAGCCGCAAGCAGTATTACATTTATTTTTTCTTATAGTAATCTCATTTTGTGCAGGGACATTTCTAAACACGTGCCACTACTATAGACACCCAGCAGGTACGATATTTAAAGGAATTTTTCTTTTTTTTTTACACTTTAAGCATCATTAAAATCGCTGCTCCAGAAAAAACTACAGTTTTTAAAACTTTTTTTTCCATTGATACATGTTCCCTTAAAAACTCAGTTCTGGACTGGCGTACTCACTGGAAAACGCATCTATAGCTGGAGTCTAATAACCCCAATCTTACATATGGTGGAGGTATTGCTTCCGGCAGTTTTGGAAGAGTTCCAGATCCTCGCATACCAAAAACAGTGAGTAAAAAGAAACTGTGTGTTTTGCAGCAATGCTATGATGAGCAGCCAATGTGAACTGAAAGTGGTCAGTGGTCCAAGATTCCCTTTCAGATATGATGTAACAATACGCCAAGTTAGATTCAGGTTTATGGATCGCAACTGCGGAGCCTTCTCAGGTTCGAACCCAGGTTTCACTCTTAACTCAGTTAAGAGTTTGGGTTCTATCATTACAGCCTCAGTAAAGTAAATAGTGCTTATTCTAGCATAAGCAACATTAAAGTAAATCTTGGTATTAATGGTATAGCACAGGTATAGGAATAAATGTAGCCGCAGTACTGGGACTGCACACTAGAGGTCAGTAATGAACACAGGCATAGAAGCAAAGCAGCAAGCAGAGCATAGTAATTGATATCTATAGCAATGAACTTAAACATGAGTGCTGTAGTTGACTTTAGTGAGACTCCATAGTACTTGATAAGATTAGCATAGCAGTGAACATAACTTGGAAGCAAGCGACAAGTATGGGATCAGCGTCTAGTAATTGGTTTCTATAGCAGAGTACTTGCGGTTGCAGATAGCTGGGCATGGATGTGCGTCCTGCGAGCCTGGACCTGGTTGATGAGAGCTGTAGCTGCAAACAAGGAGTTCTGGTGATCCAGTTCAGGAAGCTGGAGCTCAGTTCAGGTGAGTATGGAAGCCCAGCTGACAGTGGCGTTCTGTCAGCAATAGAGGAACAGCTTCCTGTCAGTGCTGGAAGTTTAAATAAGCCGCACAGGAACGAACCAGGAAGTACCACTAGGTGGCACACCTCCGCAACCACCGCGGGGAGCAAGGCTGCAGAAGTGAGAGGCTATTCAGAAAGAAGGAAGAGAACTATAGTTGTACTTAGTGCAAAGTTATTGGTGTGACGTTACATGTTTGCAGTTACCCCTGGCAACAAGGAGTTTTCTGTTGTATCTGCAGGGGGTGCTAAACAGTGGGAGATGCCTGCTGTGATTTCATCCTGTGGCCACCAGGGGGAGTTGGCCAGTAACTATGCAACTGAGAGACAGCGCACTCAAATGAAGATAGAGTTACCTGCTACTGGATATGGTAAGACTATTGCAGTTTGTGATCCAAGTGAAGTAGCAGTGTGTCCGGTGAGGAGATCTGCAGACGGTGTAAAAATGGACTTGCTGCAGTGTGTTACCCAGATCAGTGGGGAGACACAGGTTAAAACCCTCCTTGAAGCAAGGTCAAAGACTGAAAAGGACATGTGGACTCTGTGTGCACCTAAGTTAATCCAGCAGATTGCTGGGAGAGATGTGTTAGGGGTGACCAAAACAGTTGGTGTGCCATGTTCCCTAGCGATAGAGACAGGTGCTGCAGAGTTGCCAAGGGAAACTGCCAAGGAGCCTGTAATGGTGAGGCAAGTGGTTTCCCAGGACAACTGTGAAGCCACCCTAGTGGGAAAAATAATTCCTTTGGAGAGGAAGGGTGATGTGCTGAGTGGCATGCAGGGTGCTATGCATTCTGACAAAAGACAACCTGATAGAGATTATAAAACTGCTATGTTTATGAATGCTGATGATGAAGATATTGCTGATGATACATGTACTTATGGTGATGTGATGCTTACTGAGGTAGGGGTGATCGCTAAGCAGGATATGCGATTCCCCTTAGCAACCGTATATAAGGCTGCAGAGGTGTCCTTAGAAACCTCCAGGGAGCTCTGTGTGTTGGAGCCAGAGGTTGCCTGGGACAACTGTGGTGCCGCTCTGATGGATAAGAGGGTACTTGACCTTGGTCATGAGGAAAATGGTAAAACTCAAATGTTTAAAATTACTTGTAGTGATGATAGGTTATTGCGGTCTGTCACTGCTGGCAGAAAAAGTCCTCATGAGTTTAATGAAGCGCCACCCGAGCAATGTGGTGAAGTTATGTTATTGCAGCCTGCTGTGTTTAAAAATGTGTTTGCAGTGGGTAACAGTGAAGTGGACATAATTTCTGCTGTGCTAAAGGGAGAGACTGCAGGGCCGGTAGACACGGGTGCATTGGCTTTTGCAGAAGTTAACCCTCTCCAGTTGGAAGGATCTGAAAAGGGCGCATACATAGCAGAGGTTTTGTCCACAGCAAAAGAGATGAGGAATGTTAAGTGTCAGGTTGATGGGGTAATGGATAGCTATTTGGAGTCGCTCAGTGTTGCTGAAAGTGAGAGGATGAGTGTGACATATGCGATTTGCAGTGCTCATGGGGAACCGCAAGTTTTGTCAGTTGCCTTTGAGGTAGAGGTCTCTTTAAGTGACTCAGCCTCTCACGCCTTAGCAAATGAGCCCCTCCACATCGTTAGTAAAGGAAAAGTTCCTAGAGTTCTGTGTTTAGATGCGGCATGTCTACAAATAACTGAGATGTTGTTGTAATTGGTGCAATTGGCACATGGTACTGCGTAGTACCAATCGGTGGACACAGGTGGTAGCGGCGTTGTTAAGCAATGTTGATGAAAATTAGTTGCTGTACTGTTGGTTAATTTTGTGGAAAGTTGTCTCACAGTTCTCTTCGAGAGTGCTTTCAGAAGGCGCTCAGGGGAATTGTTAGAGGAATCAGAAATAATAGACATAGTGGAAGTCTCTCCATATGCTGATGTGATGGGATGTATTCCTGCTGGTGCGGTCCGAGGTACGGCTGAGCAGTGGTTGGTACATGCTGCGCATACTGTCTCACCCTCTAGACCTCATGTAAAGGAAGGGATCGGAAAGGACGTGGCAGTAGTGGGAATACGGTCCATCAGAGAGGTGCAGTTTGAGGTACCCGGAGACACTTTGACAGGAAATAACAGTGATGGTAACTAACGGAAAAGTGTATGAGAAGCACTGTAGAGCACTATCGGACAGCTCAGAGGTATTGGTTGAGGTACCAATGGACACAGAAATGGTTAAAGAGATTGGTGTGGGAAAATGTGCGTTGGTAGGACAATTGCTATTGGAGTGTTGGACAACAGGGGGCAATGTGAAACTGCGGGACTGTCCCATAGGGAGTAACTGCTTGCCTGTAGGTGGTCCCTCCATAGACACTGTCCTAGCAAACAAGGGGACAAGAGGTCCCAATGACAATGTTGAGTTGAATAACCCCTTGTGGAAAATTGCTAGTGAGATTAAACAGAAGGATGTTGTGTTGATCTCAGATGGTTTGATTGCCAAAGGTAACCACATAGGGGTTAGTGAACCTGAGAAACAAATGTTGTTGGTTAATGTTGCGTCAGGTAGTGAGAGCGGTCAGTCCCTGACAGATTTCATGGAGGGGGGTCCCCAACAGTCCCAGGAGAGTAGGTCTGTGGGAGGAAATAAAAGGATCTTGAGGCCAGAAGGTAGAAGGGATAGAAGGATTAGTGGGAGCCCACGGTTCAGGAAGAAGTGCTGGTGGAAGCACACCCGGAAGAAGATGTGGGTGGAGTGCCCCTTTAGCGAAAAGGTTGTGCAGGTTAGGACTCCTGCTGCTGAAGTGTTGGTGGAAACATACCCGGAAAACATGGACCTACGCAGCCAATGGCTGGCACAGAGGTGTCCCATTTGTGGTGGGGGGTCTATGTGTTCCTCCCTCCGGTTCGAAACAGGAGGGGAGGATATGTGAGGGTGGGACTCTGTGCTATGTGAAAGATTGCTGGTTTATGCCATATTTTGGAGAGAAAGACACATTAATTGCACAGCTGTGTCTTGGGCTTTTTAAGTCTGACCTGACATGGCTCAGGGCCCCACCCTACAGACAGGAAGTCTGTCCTGGGAATCAGGTGGATTCCAAAATCCCTCTGAGAGGAGTCAGAGGCTGTATGCATGTCTGCAGGAGGCAGATGTCATTAATGATTGAGCAGCAAGACGCTGACAGGAGTAAGCTAGGTGTGTGCTTAACTCTAGGAAACTGTTCAGAGGAACAGAACTTAGGCCTACGCTACAGGCCTGAAACAGCCGGATGGCAAATATGACAGCCAGGAGGCTAAACTGTTGAGTTGGCAAGATACAGGAATGGTGGAACCCCCTGCGAGGGCTGCTAATGTATTTGTGAACTTTTGTGCTTTTAAATAAAAGTGGGCTACCAGGCCCTTAAAAACTCAGTTCTGGACTGGCGTACTCACTGGAAAACGCATCTATCGCTGGAGTCTAATAACCCCAACCTTACAATATATATATACTGTATATACATATACATATATATACACACACACACACACACATTTCACGTAACGTATAGAGCATTAGGATGCAATCCGGACCATTTTTATTATGGAATTATCTAACTATCAATAATTATTGGTTATCAATTCTAATATGTTTAACAGCCACCCCTATTTTGGTATTTTGTATCTGTATAGTTTTTACTGGTACACATTTTATGAATAGCATTATTTCCATGTGATGCTGCTGTGTGCAATTATCTGACCTATGTTTTTAATTCTCTACCATTTTTTGGCTGGAATGTACTATTCCATTACAATTTGTTCTTATATACTTATATGCATTGTAAACATATTGTCCCTCCCACCACCCCATGTATAAATTAGCATAGGTGGGAGAGAATTTAACACCCATAGAGGCCCCCTGTTTCTGTGTGCACCATGTCTCATTAAAGAGAAAGTACTGTATTTATTGGCGTATAACACTCACTTTTTTACCCTGAAAATAGAGAGAAAACTGTGCCTGCGTGTTATACGCAGAGTGCTGTGGAAAGGTTTTTTCCTGAAACTTCCCTCTTAAAGTTAGGGTTCGTGTTATACACCTGTGCTGGTTATACGCCGATAAATACGATAGTTATGATTAAGACAGGATACTCCTTCCAGGATGAACCACCTTAATTTGGGTTGTGGGGTATACTAAAATAAAGAGATCTAACATCACATGTCAACCACTTTGTATCTTCACTCCAGTAGAGACACTTAAAAATGTGTATAATATTCTTGGTGTCACATAGATGAGATAGTATATGAGAAACCAGAGGTTGTAAAACAGTGTTTATGAGATTACTAAGATTACTAAGAGCCAATGCTTATAAAGATGGGTCTACCCTGAAGTGGAAAGTCAGTTTTGTTTGTTCTTCTTGTTTTCATCTGGTTATGAGAGAGAGAGAGAGAGAGAGACTTGTAAAGCGCAACACATGCAAACTGAATCGCCTCTGGGCGCTGTATCCATTTCATGGGTAAGGAACCCCTTGACCTCAGAAGAGATGGGTTTTAATCTTTCTCCTGAAGGCCAAGTGGTCCGACTCCAGTCGGATGGTGGTTGGTAGTGCATTCCACAGGCGAGGTCCCTGGACTGCAAATCTTCGATCTCCTTTGGACTTGTATCTGGCATTGGGTATCTGGAGGAGGTTTTGATTGGTGGATCGCAGAATGCGATTGGGGTTATGGGCTTTTATTTTTTCGCATAGATATTGGGGGGCATTGCCTTGAATACACTTATGTATTAGGCAGAGTGCCTTGAAAGTGATTCTGTCTTTTACCGGCAACCAATGAAGGGATCTCAGTGAAGGTGAGATTGATTCCCATGTTTTTTTCCCAGTCACTAGTCGAGCGGCCGTATTTTGAACGACTTGCAGACGAGTGATTTGGTATTTGGGGAGTCCTAGATAGAGGGCATTTGCGTAGTCGAGTCTGGAATTGATGATTGTTCCCACCACGACTGCAATGTCCTCTTTCGGGATAAAGGGCGTGAGTCTGCGTAGTAGGCGCAGCAGATGGTGGGATCCGCTGACTACTGACCCTATTTGTGCATCCATTGTCATGTAGGTATCGAAAATGACTCAGAGACTTTTGACTTTGGTGCTAGGGGTGATAGTTTTACCCAGAATGGGTGGGGGAGTCCATGTTGACATGGGGTGATTTTTCCGGTTAGCGTGAAACAGGAGAAGTTTGGTTTTCGAACCATTGAGTTTAAGATAACTGTTTGTCATCCAGTTATCTATTAGAGTGAGGCATTTCTCTAGTCCAAGAGAATGATCGTTTTTGTTGCAGATGCGGAAATACAGTTGTGTGTCGTCTGCATAGAAGTGGTAAAGTAACTTCTGGTTACTGATGATTTCAAAGAGAGGGCGAAGATAGATATTAAACAATACGGGCGATAAGGGAGATCCCTGAGGGACTCCGCATGACACCGTACGTTTTTCAGAAGTGAAAGACCCCAGTTTCACTATTTGTGATTGGTTTTCCAAGAAGGAGGAGAACCAGGGTAAAACACATTCAGCGACTCCGGCTACTTCAGCTAGCCTAGCCAGTAGTAGTCCGTGGTCTACAGTGTCAAAAGCCGCGCTTAGGTCCAGAAGTATCAGGAGACAAGATTCTCCTTCGTCTGCGGCCTCTAGAGCGTCATCCCATATTTTAAGCAGCGCCGTTTCTGTTCCGTGACCCGGACGGAAGCCTGATTGAAACGGATCGAGTAATTTATGGGTGTCTAAATGCAGTTGCAGCTGTTGTACAACTACTTTCTCCATTACCTTGGAGAAGACATTTAGAGCTGTTATGGGCCTCCGGTTGTTTGGGTCTTTGGGGTCGAGGGTCGTTTTTTTAGAATTGGTTTTATTGTACCTTGTTTTAGCAAGGTGGGCACCATGCCCTCCTTGAATGATTGGTTAATGAGCTGCGTGATAGCTGGTGCCAGTATATCGGCACTTTCTTTCAGCAGTTTAGTGGGGATGATATCATTGGGTGCTGTGCTATTACGCAGAGTCCCGATGATGTTTTTAGTGGCATCGATGGAAATGGGTTTTAGAGTGAATTTTGGTGGTTGCGACGGATTTATGTGGGTATTAGGTTTGTGATTTGGGGGGGGAGTTGGTGACGGTTCCATTTTGCTGAATACTTTCACGGATTTTTTCAATTTTATTAATGAAATAATCCGATAATTCGTTGCAAAATTCTTGTGAATCAGAATTGGGGGCCTCTAAACAAGCTGGATTCATAGTCTGAGTGACCAGCTTGAAGAGTTCTCGGGGGCGGTTAAGGGCATTTGCGATGATGTTGAAGAAATGATTTTTTTTGGCCGTGAAGATTTCTTTGTGATATTTCTTTGTTATTATCTTGTAAATGGTGTGGTTTTTATCTGAAGAGCACCTTTTCCACGCAGCTTCTGCTCTTCTACGCTCTTGCTTTAGCAACGTCAGCTGGTCATTAAACAAGCTGGAGTTGTTTTTCCGGATGCAAGTTTTGCGTTTTGGTGCTACTAAGTCAGCTGACTGTAGTAGCGCCTTGTTGATGGCGTCAAGTGTTTCTGTGGTTGTTTGTTTTTGTTGGGTTGTTTTTATTTTGTTCCCTAGTGTTGTTTTGAAGAGTTCCGAGTGGAGCTTCTTCTGAGATCTAGTCCAGTGAGTTGTCACCGGTTTTGAAGTTTTTTTTGGGCTGGCATTTTTGGTGATTGTGAATTTGATGGCATGGTGATCGGTCCATGGTTGAGGCTCATTTCCCAGGACGTCAATTTCCAAATCTTGTTTGAAAATGAGATCGAGCGTATGGCCTGAGGCATGAGTGGGGCCTTGTATTAGTTGCTGCAGACCTAATCCTTCCAGATGGTCGATGCAGGCGTCGGCTACGGGGTCCAGCGAGGAGTTGGCCCAGAGGTTGAAATCCCCAAGCACCAAAAGGTGTTTGATGTTTAGGGTATATGTGGAGATGAATTCAGTCAATGAAGTGAGAAGGTGCGTTTTTGGGCCTGGTGGTCTATAGCAAAGTAGCATATGGACCGTATCTTGGGGATTTGTTTGCAGCTGCAGAGTGAGGGTTTCCATGAATGGAAGCGAGTTTTGAAGGACTGGTTTGGTGATCGAGAGGTGAGTCTTGTGGATCACCGCCAGGCCCCCCCTCTTTGCCCCACTCTGTTTTGCATTTGAATGCGATAATTTGCTGGCACCAATTCTGCTAGAATGGTGTTGCAGTCGGCTGTCAGACAGCTTTCTGTGATGAAGAGGCAGTCTAGATCGTGTTGAAGGATGAAATCATAGATTTCTTGTCGGTGTTTTACTGCCGATCTTGTGTTGACCAAAGCACATATTATGCGCTTGGGCTGGGGTACCTGCGCGTAGTTTTTGACGGTTGATCGTCGATTGATTCTCAACAGTCGCTCATTCCTTAGAGCTTTTTTGGTGACAACTGGGAGTATAGAGGCAAATGGTTTTCGTTCCCGGATAGTTTCTGCAGAATATTTTAGGTAACCCATGGTCGCAGAAAAAAACGCAGGGAAGTAATGTTGATTGGGGGGGTCTTATATGGTGATGGGTGGAAGACTGTCCAAGTGAGCCGTCACTCGTTGAGTCTTCTTTCCCCGATTGGTCCAGAGGAAGGCGAAAAACCCCAGGCGTGCTGTGCCAATCTGCAGCGATCGGGGGAAAAGATTCCTTCCTGACCCCTTAATGGCGATCGGTGCAACCCTGGATCAATTGCCTAGAGGGGTGTGGGGGGGGGGGTGGGAGTCCTGTTTTTTTTGTGCTCTGTCTGCAGCAGCCGAGAACTGGGAGGACCCTGTCTGGCTGCACTATCCCTGGGGAGAGCCGACTCGTTTGAGAGCGTCCTGCTCTCACTATCCCTGGGGTGAGCAGACTAAGATGAGAGCGTCTGCTGCACCGCTGAATCTATATATCAAGAGTTCCAACTTTATTAGCTGCAAGCTTGTTCTGGATCAGTGATTGAAAAAAAATAATGAAGACTCCTGTCTTACCTCCTGTTTCAAACTCCTGGTTTTTAACTCAGGCACTTTTGATCAAAGAATGCACTTCTGGTCAGAGAGTCCACATGTGAAGCCACCCATGACGTCATTTTTGAATCCGGGGTTTGAAACTGAGGCTTGGAACACAATGGAGAGTTTCCAGCTTGCCTCTTCCCTATACATAGAGGAAATGACGATTACCAGCCACACCCCTGATGATGTTCCTCATTGGATGAAACATGTAGGGTGGAGCCTGGGATCTGAGGTCATAATGCTATACGTGCATAGTACATAGTTAGTCTGGTTGAAAAAAGACACAAGTCCATCTAGTTAAACCATAAAATAAACAAATAAATAAATAAAAAATAAAACAATCCCATATACCCAATTATATACCCACAGTTGATCCAAAGAAGGCAAAAAACCCAAGCAGAGCATGCTCCAATATGCTACAGCAGGGGATAAAAATTCTTCCTGATCCCCTGAGAGGCAATCAGATTTTCCCTGGATCTACTTTACCTATAAATGTCAGTACCCAGTTATATTATGTACATTTAGGAAAGTATCCAGGTCTTTCTTAAAGCAATCTACTGAGCTCGCCAGAACCACCACTGGAGGGGGTTGGACACTTCTCCTCATTTTATACCTTATGATATGCTCATTTTTATCATTTTGAAATTGTGAGTACTTTGGAATTCTTGTTGGAACAAATTATACACTGATTAGAGTTGAGCGGACACCTGGATGTTCGGGTTCGGACCCGAACCCGGACTTTGAAAAAAAAGTTTGGGTTTGGGACTGAACCCGACCCGAACTTTGACCCGAACCCGAACCCCGTTGAAGTCAATGGGGACCCAGACTTTTGACTACAAAAATGTCTCTAAAAAACTAAGGGAAAGGGCTGGAGGGCTGCAAATGGCAGCAAAATGTCAGGAAGAGCATGGCAAGTACTCTGGAAATAAATGTGGATAGGGAAATAACTTAAAATAACATAAAAAAAATAAAAATAAAAAATAAAATAATTTTGACCTAGGAGGACGAGGTCCATATGTAGTAGGAGGTTGAGGTGGATGCAGGGCTGGTGCAAGGATTTTTGACACCCTAGGCAAAACCTAATTTTGCCGCCCCCCATTAGCTCCACCCCTTTTGCCCTGCCCATGTATGCGGCGG
This sequence comes from Rana temporaria, assembly GCF_905171775.1. Taxonomy (NCBI): domain Eukaryota; kingdom Metazoa; phylum Chordata; class Amphibia; order Anura; family Ranidae; genus Rana; species Rana temporaria. The sequence continues at coordinate 83,803,288 of NC_053494.1, read as the reverse complement.
GGGTGGAGTTTTTTTGTGTCACCTCTCCACCTATTTCCTCAGCCACCTGCGCCTCTGGAACCGGCCTGAAGACAAAGAGTGGCAATACAGCACCCCTTTGCAATACAGTGCCTGCTTTACATCACAGACCTCTTTGCATCCAAGTTCCCCAATGTCATCAATTACCTCTTTCCCCCATTACATCAGTGTCCTCAGCCTCATTCCTTTCACCTCAGTCCCCTCCACAGCCCCTCACCCTGCATACCAGTCCCCTCCACAGCCCCTCACCCTGCATACCAGTCCCCTCCACAGCCCCTCACCCTGTATACCAGTCCCCTCCACAGCCCCTCTCTCTGTATACCAGTCCCCTCCACAGCCCCTCTCCCTGTATACCAGTCCCCTCCACAGCCCCTCTCTCTGTATACCAGTCTCCTCCACAGCCCCTCTCTCTGTATACTAGTCCCCTCCACAGCCCCTCTCTCTGTATACCAGTCCCCTCCACAGCCCCTCTCTCTGTATACCAGTCTCCTCCACAGCCCCTCTCTCTGTATACCAGTCTCCTCCACAGCCCCTCTCCCTGTATACCAGTCCCCTCCACAGCCCCTCTCTCTGTATACCAGTCCCCTCCACAGCCCCTCACCCTGTATACCAGTCCCCTCCACAGCCCCTCACCCTGTATACCAGTCCCCTCCACAGCCCCTCTCCCTGTATACCAGTCCCCTCCACAGCCCCTCACCCTGTATACCAGTCCCCTCCACAGCCCCTCTCCCTGTATACCAGTCTCCTCCACAGCCCCTCTCTCTGTATACCAGTCTCCTCCACAGCCCCTCTCCCTGTATACCAGTTTCCTCCACAGCCCCTCTCTCTGTATACAGTCTCCTCCACAGCTGCCCCCTCCCTGTATAATAGTCTCCTCCACACAGCTGCCCCCTCCCTGTATAATAGTCTCCTCCACAGCTGCCTCCTCCCTGTATAACAGTCTCCTCCACACAGCTGCCCCCTCCCTGTATAATAGTCTCCTCCACAGCTGCCTCCTCCCTGTATAACAGTCTCCTCCACACAGCTGCCCCCTCCCTGTATAACAGTCTCCTCCACACAGCTGCCCCCTCCCTGTATAATAGTCTCCTCCACACAGCTGCCTCCTCCCTGTATAACAGTCTCCTCCACACAGCTGCCCCCTCCCTGTATAACAGTCTCCTCCACACAGCTGCCCCCTCCCTGTATAATAGTCTCCTCCACACAGCTGCCCCCCCCTCCCTGTATAACAGTCTCCTCCACAGCTTCCCCCTCCCTGTATAATAGTCTCCTCCACACAGTTGCCCCCTCCCTGTATAATAGTCTCCTCCACACAGCTGCCCCCTCCCTGTATAACAGTCTCCTCCACACAGCTGCCCCCTCCCTGTATAACAGTCTCCTCCACACAGCTGCCCCCTCCCTGTATAACAGTCTCCTCCACACAGCTGCCCCCCCCCTGTATAACAGTCTCCTCCACACAGCTGCCCCCTCCCTGTATAACAGTCTCCTCCACAGCTGCCCCCTCCCTGTATAATAGTCTCCTCCACAGCTGCCCCCTCCCTGTATAACAGTCTCCTCCACACAGCTGCCCCCTCCCTGTATAACAGTCTCCTGCCCCCCTTACCTCACACAGCAGGTAGAAGACAGAGCATGGCATGTCCGAGCAGAGGGCGGGAGATGTTCAACTCTCCATTTAACAGAGATGATTTGTTGCTAGGACCGCCCCTAGCAACCAATCACAGGCTTTTTAACTTAAAAAGTTTGACAAACTCCTGCCTTCTGCTCGTATATTGTGTCTTCTCTACCTGCTGGATGAGAGCGGCGGCGGGGGAAGGAGGAATAACACAGGAGAGGAGAGAACACCCAGGCAGGCTGTTTTACAGGTTCACTGTCCCCTGCACATGAACCCCCCCTTACCCCCCTCGCTCTCTTCAGCAGTGATACTCTGCAGCAAGCGCTGGACCTAGCAGTGCTGGGAGCGCAGTTTGCACAGAAAGCAGTAGCAGAAATTAAACACCTCACTCCTCACCGACGCATGTAGCCAGCATGGCGCTCCCTACTGATGTGCGCTCTAGGCCATCGCCTAACTTGCCTATTGGTAGCGCCGGCCCTGGGTGGATGTGGCGGTGTAGGTGGAAGCGGCGGTGGAGGAGGAGGAGGTAGCCAACACAGCAGGTTTTGTTTTTTAATTGATTTATTTTTTAAATTAGGGTAAACCCCAAAAGAGTGAGAAAGATCTAGGGTTGCTACCTCATCCCTTTAAACCTGAACACAGAGTAATTACACAGGTTCTGGGGCTAATTTAATGTCGATAAGGCACCAAGTGAGTTTAATTAGCAGCACCTTAATCAGCCAGAGAACCTGTGTAATTAATATGTTTTTGCTTTTAAAGGGATGAGATGGCAACCCTAGAAAGATCAGAAAAAAAACAATGGCTGGGTAAGGCCGGCCCGGTGTCTATTCTGCACAAGGTACGGACAAGTCCTCTGGGATCCATGCCTGGTTCATTTTAATGAACGTGAGCTTGTCCACATTGGCTCTGGACAGGCGGCTGCGCTTGTCTGTGATAACGCCCCCTGCCATGCTAAATACACGTTCAGACAATACACTGGCCGCAGGGAAGGCCAGCACCTCCAAGGCATAAAGGGCAAGCTCAGGCCATGTGCCCAATTTGGAGACCCAGAAGTTTAAGGGGGCATAGCCGTCATTCAGTACGTGTAGGCGTTTGCACACATACTGCTCCACCATGTTGCTGAAATGCTGCCTCCTGCTAAAACGTTCCATATCAGCTGGTGGTGCTGTTTGTTGTGGCGTGTTGACAAAGCTTTTCCACATTTCGGCCATGCTAACCCTGCCTTCTGAGGTGCTGGCGGTGCCCCTGCTACATTGGCGAACTCTTCCTCCTCCTCTGCCTTCGCCTTCTGCTTCCACTGTGCCCCCGTTGCCAGGTGGGAATTGCACAAGCAGCGCTTCTACCAGCGTGCGCTTGTACTCGTGCATCTTGCGTTCACGCTCCAGTGAGGGAATTAAGGACGGTACATTGTCCTTTCAACGGGGGATCCAGCAGCGTGGCCACTCAGTAATCAGCACCTGTTAAAATGTGCGAAACACGCCGGTCGTTGCAGAGACACTGCAGCATGTAATCGCTCATGTGTGTCAGGCTGCCCAGAGGCAACGAAAAGCTGTCCTCTGTGGGAGGTGTATCATCTGTGTCCTCTGTATCCCCCCAGCCACGCACCAGTGATGGCCATGAGCTGGTCTGGATGCCATCCTGCTGTGAACATGGTTCCTCCTCCTCCATGTCTTCCTCCTCCTCATCCTCCACTGCGTCATCCTCCAGAACTGTGCCCTTGCTGGACAATTGTGTACCTGGCCTTTGTTGTTGCACGAACCCACCCTCGGAGCCACTTGTGAATGACTGCCCTGAAAGCCTTGGAAATTATCCCGATTCCTCCTCCTCCTCCTGTGCCACATCCTCTTCCATCATCGCCCGTAGCGTTTTTCCAATGAGGCATAGAACTGGTATAGTCACGCTGAGAGCGGCGTCATTGGCACTGGCCATGTTGGTGGAGTACTCAAAACAGCGCAACAAGGCACGCAGGTCTCGCATGGAGGCCCAGTTATTGGTGGTGAAGTGGTTCAGTTCCGCAGAGCGACTCACGCGTGTGTGCTGCAGCTGAAACTCCACAATCGCCTGCTGCTGCTCGCACAGTCTGGCCAGCATGTGCAAAGTGGAGTTCCACCTTGTGGGCACATCACATATAAGGCGGTGAGCGGGAAGGCCGAAGTTACGCTGCATCGCTGCCAGGCGAGCAGCAGCAGGGTGAGAATGCCGAAAGTGCGCACAGACGGCCCGCACTTTCTGCAGCAGCTGTGGCATATCGGGGTAAGTTTTCAGGAAACTCTGCACCACCAAATTCAGCACATGCGCCAGGCAAGGGTTGTGCGTCAAACCGGCTAGGCCCAGAGCTGCTACGAGATTTCGCCCCTTATCACACACCACCAGGCCCGGCTTGAGGATCACTGACGCCAACCACTCATCGGTCTGTTGTTCCATGTCCTTCCACAACTCCTGCGCGGTGTGTGGTTTTTCCCCCAAACAGGAAAGTTTTAAAACTGCCTGCTGGCGTTTACCCATGGCTGTGCTGAAGTTGGTGGTGAATTTGTTACGCTGACTGGATGAGGAGGCGGTAGAGGATGAGGAAGCGGAGTAGGAGGAGTTAGGAACAGGAGGCCAACTGAAGCGCCCTGCAATCCTCGGTGGTGGAAGGACATGCGCCAAACGGCTATCCGCCTCAGGCCCAGCCGCCACTGCATTTACCCAGTGCGCTGTTAGGGAGATATAACGTCCCTGACCGTGCTTACTGGTCCACGTATCCATAGTTAGGTGGACCTTAGCACAGATGGCGTTGCGCAGTGCACACCTGATTTTGTCCCCCACTTGGTTGTGCAGGGAAGGGATGGCTCGCCTGGAAAAGTAATGGCGGCTGGGCATGACGTACTGTGGGACAGCCAATGCCATCAGGCTTTTAAAACTCTGCGTCTCCACCAGATGGAATGACAGCATTTCAAAGGCCAGTAATTTTGAAATGCTGGCATTCAGGGCCAGGGATCGCGGGTGGGTAGGGGGTACTTACTCTTCCGCTCCAGTGTTTGGGAGATAGAGAGCTGAATGCTTCCATGGGACATTGTGGAGATGTTTGGGGACCCAGGTGGTAGTGTTGCTTGCCCATCCTCTAATTGAGGGGTGGCAGGTGGCACTGTCACTACAGAGGTGGATGAAGAGGCCGAGAGGCCCGAGACTGATGCAGAAGAGGAAGCAGGAGGAGCCAGAGACCTTTCTTGGTTTTTGAGGTGTCTACTCCACTGCAGCTCGTGCTTTGCACTTAGATGCCTGGTCATGCAGGTTGTGCTCAGGTTGAGAACGTTTATGCCTCGTTTCAGGCTCTAATTGCACAACGTGCAAACCACGCGTGTCTTGTCATCAGCACATTGTGTGAAGAACTGCCACGCTAGGGAACTCCTTGGACCTTGCTTTGGTGTGCTCGGTCACTTGTTGCGTTGGGCAGTAGCAGGCGTACTGTCTAGGGGATGGATGCTCTGCTTTGGCACCCTGCTCCCTCTTCTGCTGTGCTGGTGGCTCTGTGCGACCACCGCCTCTTCCTCCAAACTAAATGGGTCACCTGCATGAGGTTGATTCCATGTCGGGTCGAGGACCTCATCGTCCTCCACATCATCTTCCACCCAGTCTTCACCACTGCCCTCCTTGTCGGTCTGCACAATTGCAAAAGCACCAGCAGTTGGCAACTGTGTTTCATCATCATCCAAGACGTGCTGTGATGGTCCCCCCATGTACTCATCTTGAAATATAAGTGGTTGGGCATCGGTGCACTAAATCTCTTCCACTTCTGGGGCTGGGCTAGGTGGATGGCCCTGGGAACACATGCTAACAGACTCATCAAAAAGAAGAAGAGACTGCTACATGATTTGGGGCTCAGACTGCTTGGCTGATTTGCAAGGGGGTGAGGTGAAAGACTGATGGTGGACATCGGCTGCAGGCGCCAACTCTGAACTTTCAGCACAAGACTGGTTGGAAAACAATGTGAAGGAACTGGAGGCACTGTCAGCAACCCAATCTACTACCGCCTGTTCTGCTCCTGGCCTCAACATTCGTAGAGCTGGATTAGGCCCGACCAAATATCGCTGCAGGCTCTGTCGGCTACTCGCACCTGAGAAAGGTGTTTCACTTGTGCGTGGAGCTGACACAGATCGACCACATCCTCTCCCTGTAACAGGAGCTCCACCAGCAGCACCACGACCGCGGCCACATCCCTTATTTGACGTTCTCCTCATATTTCTCAAATGTAGGATCTTGCCCTAAATGGGTGTTTTTTAAATACAACAATAGTGTAATATGGTGTAATATGCAGAGATTCACCAATATAATTATTTCCCTATAGCAAGAAGCAGGAACCTAGCCCTAAACAATGTACTGCACAGACAGTATATCACAGGGGACAGGTAGTGTGCTGGTGAAATATGCAGAGTTTCACCTATATATTTCTCTACCTATAGCAAGAAGCATGAACCTAGCCCTAAACAATGTACTGCACAGACAGTATATCACAGGGGACAGGTGGAGTGCTGGTGAAATAGGCAGAGATTCACCTATATATTTCTCTCCCTATAGCAAGAAGCAGGAACCTAGCCCTAAACAATGTACTGCACAGACAGTATATCACAGGGGACAGGTAGAGTGCTGGTGAAATATGCAGAGATTCACCTATATATTTCTCTACATATAGCAAGAAGCAGGAACCTAGCCCTAAACAATGTACTGCACAGACAGTATATCACAGGGGACAGGTAGAGTGCTGGTAAAATATGCAGAGATTCACCTATATATTTCTGTCCCTATAGCAAATAGCTGGAACCTCTCCCTAAACTATGTACTGGACACACACAGTATATCACAGGTGGTGACAGGTGCAGTGCTGGTGAAATATACAGAGAGTCACCTATAGATTGCTGTCCCTATAGCAAATAGCTGGAACCTCTCCCTAAACTATGTACTGGACACACACAGTATATCACAGGTGGTGACAGGTGCAGTGCTGGTGAAATATACAGAGAATCACCTATAGATTGCTGTCCCTATAGCAAATAGCTGGAACCTCTCCCTAAACTATGTACTGGACACACACAGTATATCACAGGTGGTGACAGGTGCAGTGCTGGTGAAATATACAGAGAGTCACCTATAGATTGCAGTCCCTATAGGAAATAACTGGAACCTCTCCCTAAACTATGTACTGGACACACACAGTATATCACAGGTGGTGACAGGTGCAGTGCTGGTGAAATATACAGAGAGTCACCTATAGATTGCAGTCCCTATAGGAAATAACTGGAACCTCTCCCTAAACTATGTACTGGACACACACAGTATATCACAGGTGGTGACAGGTGCAGTGCTGGTGAAATATACAGAGAGTCGCCTATAGATTGCTGTCCCTATAGGAAATAGATGGAACCTATCCCTAAACTATGTACTGGACACACACAGTATATCACAGGTGGTGACAGGTGCAGAGCTGGTGAAATATACAGAGAGTCACCTATAGATTGCTGTCCCTATAGCAAATAGCTGGAACCTCTCCCTAAACTATAAGATGCATATCTCACAGAAATAAACAGTGCTTGTGTAGATTTCTGAAGCAGGATACACCTCTCTGACACTGTCCTTCAATCAACAGCAGCCTGTCCCTATAGCAAATAGCTGGAACCTCTCCCTAAACTATAAGATGCAGATATCACAGAAATAAAGAGTGCTTGTGTAGATTTCTGAAGCAGGATACACCTCTCTGACACTGTCCCTCAATCAACAGCAGCCTGTCCCTATAGCAAATAGCTGGAACCTCTCACTAAACTATAAGATGCAGATCTCACAGAAATAAAGAGTGCTTGTGTAGATTTCTGAAGCAGGATACACCTCTCTGACACTGTCCCTCAATCAGCAGCAGCCTCTCCCTACACTAGCTAATGCAGAGTGACAAGCTATGCTGTGTGCCTCTATCTGATATAGAGGCTGGTCACATGCTGGGTCACATGCTGCACTGGCCAATCACAGCCATGTCATTAGTAGGCATGGCTGTAATGGCTTCCTAGTCACACTAGTAAAACAAATGGCGATTGGCTGCCGTGCAGCGCGCCATAAAATAGCCAAACTCTGAACCCAAACTTTTTCCAATTATTCGGGTTCGGGTTGGGAGCAAAAAAAAAACAAATTCCATACCGAACCCGAACTTTACAGTTCGGGTTCGCTCAACCCTAACACTGATTTGATATACTGCACTGTAACGGAATGGCCCGTGACACCCAGAGACTTTTGAAGGATGCGGGGTACTCCTGTGCCAGCTTCACTAATGACTCTTGCGTCTAGGGTCATCCTATGTCCCTTTTGGGCATAGGACGACTGAGAACTGATATCTTGGATTACATGAGATGGGACATCAATGATAATTCAAGTTTTGCAGGATATCTGGGAATATTACAGTTTGGTTTATTCTGACCACAACAGGTCAATAGAGTCTCTTTCAATGCTTAACATAGACAGTTTAGATGCTAATTAGGTCCCCCTGGCTGTAGTTGGGGCTTGCTGTGATTGCATTCTGTGTCCATTGTGCTAATTATGTCTGCTTCAAAGGTCTTTCATTGTGTATGCTAATGACACTGTTTTGTGTGAAAAGTCTATTGATGATAAGATGTGGAATGTGACTTGTCAACTGTAGTAATTACCTCCTCTAAATGCGGAGCCAGGCTGTCTGGATAATGATTAGTAATTAGCCCATCTGAATGTGTATTGAAGCCCCATTGTGTGATGTTTTGGGTGGAGAGTTTCATTGTCCCTGTGATTAACTGTAACATGCTTGTAACTGTATAAAAACCCGAGAGTGTACCATTAAAGATTCATTTGTTTGACTCAGAAAGAACAGAGCTGTGTTGTCTGTTATTCTGGGGAATGTTAGGCCCCGTACACACGAGAGGATCTATCTGCTGGAATTGATCTGCGGATCAGTTCCAGCGGATAGATCCGCTGGTGTGTACAACCCAGCGGATCTGTTTCCGTGGATTTTTATCCCCTGGGATGGATTTCAAGCGGATAAAAATTTGAAGACATGCTTTCAAATCTATCCGCTTGAATCCATCCCAACGGATTGATCCGCTGGTCTGTACAGACTCACCGGATCAATCCGTCCGAATGGATCCCCCGCATGCGTCGTAATGATTCGACGCATGTGTGGAATTCCTTATATGACCGTGTCGCGCACGTCGCCGCATCATCATCGCGGCGACGGCGCGACACGTCATCGCGATGGGATTTCGGCGCGGATTTCGATCCTATGGTGAGTACACTCCATCGGATCCAAATCCGCGGAAATCCTCGAGAGGATTTATCCGCGGAAACGGTCCGTTGGACGTATCCGCGGAAAAATCCTCTCGTGTGTACTAGGCCTAATGGTTCCTGTCGGGTGGATTGTCGGATAAGCTGTTGTGGGGCAATGGAATGGAATATCGTAAACGGTGGTGACCGTTACATGCACCATGAGGAGTTGTTTTCTCTTATTTCAATGTATGAACCTGTGGATTCACTACCTGTGAGGGCTATACAAGATCCATCTGCTTTTTGTCTTGGTGGGCACATGACCAGCCTGTGGAATACATTATGCCTGTTTGACCACCTATAATCTAGTGGTCCACTATTTGTGGTAAGAGGACCGGTGTGTTGATGTTCGGTGGAGGATATCATTATTCACTCTAATCTGTCAGATTTACACCTTGTGTGACTCCAGAAATGAAACATGGACTTTTGTGTCAGCGTTTGCGGACTTTGACATATGTATTTTCAGCGCTGCATATATACATTTTTTACAGCTAGGCCATTTCTTGCTTTCATCAAGAGTACATCTAGAAGAATACAGGGTGAAGGCACCAACACCCAAAGACCAATTTTTCCACATCTGTGTGACCGGAGTGTCAAATTAATTTTTTTTACAGCAAGGCCAATTCTTGCTTTACTTAAAGCGGGAGTTCACCCAATTTTTTTTTTATCCCCTTAGATTCCTGCTCGTTTTGTCTAGGGGAATCGGCTATTTGTTTTAAAATATGATCCGTACTTACCCGTTTTCGAGATGCATCGTCTCCGTCGCTTCCGGGTATGGGTCTTCGGGAGCGGGCGTTCCTTCTTGATTGACAGTCTTCCGAGAGACTTCCGACGGTCGCATCCATCGCGTCACTTGTAGCCGAAAGAAGCCGAACGTCGGTGCGGCTCTATACTGCGCCTGCGCACCGACGTTCGGCTTCTTTCGGAAAATCGTGACGCGATGGATGCGACCGTCGGAAGCCTCTCGGAAGACTGTCAATCAAGAAGGAACGCCCAGTCCCGCAGCCCATACCCGGAAGCGGCGGAGAAAATGCATCTCGTAAACGGGTAAGTACGGATCATATTTTAAAACAAATTGCCGATTCCCCTAGACAAAATGAGCAGGAATCTAAGGGGAAAAGGTGTTGGCTATGGGTGAACCTCCGCTTTAAGACAAAATTCTCTGAAATTGTGTGACAGGTTAGGATGAGTGGAACAAAGCACTCCCCTCCCCCGGTTCGTACCAGAACCTGTCTATGGAACACGAACATGAAAAACCAAAAGTGCTAATTTTAAAGGCTTATATGCATGGTATTGTCATAAAAAGTGTTTGGGGACCTGGGTCCTGTCCCAGGGGACATGTATCAATGCAATTTTTTTTTTAAACTCACGTTTTTTTCGGGAGCAGTGATTTTAATAATGTTTAAAGTGAAACAATAAAAGTGAAATATTCCTTTAAAATTTGTGCCTGGGGGGTGTCTATAGTATGCCTTAAAGTGGCACATTTTTCCGGTGTTTAGAACAGTCCCGCAGCAAAATGACATTTCTAAAGAAAAAAAAGTAATTTAAAACTGATCGTGGCTGTAATGAATTGTCGGGTCTCGGCAATACAGATAAAACTCATTGATAAAAACGGCATGGGTTCCCCCCCCCCAGTCCATTACCAGGCCCTGGTATGAATATTAAGGGGAACCCCAAACCAAAATAAAAAAAAATGCTTGGGGGTCCCCCCAAATTCCACACTAGGCCCCTCAGGTCTGGTATGGATTTTAACCACTTCCAGACCTTAGGTGTTTTTCAGATTTGGTGTTTGCAAGACTAAAACAGTTTTTTCTGATAGAAAATTACTTAAAACCCCCAAACACTATATATTTTTTTTCTAACACCCTAGAGAATAAAATAGTGGTCATTCCAATACTTTTTGTCACACCGTATTTGCGCAGCGGTCTTACAAGCGCACTTTTTTTGGAAAAAATTCACTTTTTTGAATTAAAAAATAAGACAACAATAAATTTGGCCCAATTTTTTTATATATTGTGAAAGATAATGTTACGCCGAGTAAAATGATACCCAACATGTCACGCTTAAAAATTGCGCCCGCTCGTGGCATGGCGTCAAACTTTTACCCTTAAAAATCTCGATAGGCGATGTTTAAAAAATTCTAGAGATTGCATTTTTTGAGCTACAGAGTAGGCCTACGACTAGAATTATTGCTCTCGCTCTAACGATCACTTGTGTGATTTGAACACCGTTTTCATATGCGGGCGCTACTCGCGTATGCATTCGCTTCTGCATGCGAGCTCGTCGGGACGGGGCGCTTTAAAAAATTTTTTTTTTTGTTTTCTTATTTATTTTTATTTATTTTATTACTTTTTACACTGAAGAAAAACAAAATTATCACTTTTATTCCTATTATAAGGAATGTAAACATCCCATGTAATAGAAAAAAGCATGACAGGTCCTCTTAAATATGAGATCTGGGGTCAAAAAGACCTCAGATCTCATATTTACACTAAAGTGCAAAAAAAAATAAAAAAAAAATGAAAATTGTCTCTTTAAGAGGCTGGGCGGGACTGACGTTTTGACGTCACTTCCGCCCAGCAGAGCTATGGGGACGGGCGAAGGAGATTTTTCCTTCAGTCTCGTCCCCGCTCAGCTGCCGAACAGTCGCGATCTCCTCCGCCGCTACCAATGGCTCCGGTAAGCGGCAGAGGGCGCGGGAGAGCCGCAGGAGGGGGGGCCCCTCTCGCGCCACCGATAACGGCGATCTCGCGGCGAATCCGCCACGGAGACCGCCGTTATCGTGTACCAGACCGCGCACACTAAAGATCGATACCTCGGTTGTGGCAGCAGCTGCTGCCGTTACCGAGATATCAATCTTTAAAAACAGGACGTACATCGTCATGCGCAGGTCTGGAAGTGGTTAAGGGGAACCCTGTGCCAAAATAAAAAAATGGAAACCCCTGTGGCATCCGAGGGTAGCGGGTTCACCTGTTTTTTTTTTTTTTTTTACAATAGTTTTTTTTGAGAAGTTTTCAAAGTACAGAGTATAAAAGTAAAAGGAACATGAGCAGTCCCAGGGGACAAAAAGGGGGATTGCACAACATACACCGTAATACAGGTACAAATACAAATAACAGTTTGTACAACCATTAGTAATCAACGCCAAAGGAACATAGGCCGTAAAATCTAGAGGAAACTATGCCTGTTACTGATGGTCGGCACGGCAGTAACTTAAGTGATAAGGAGCACACTGGGAAAGCAAAGGTGAAGTAAGAAAGGGGAAATAATAGAGGGGGAAGGAAAATGAGAGGAAATAGAAAGGGATGGATATCTGCAAGAGGACTATAATAACACAGTCATATCAAGATAATTTGCTTGAGACACATCAGTAAAAGAGAACAAAATATAAATGAAGACAAGTCATCACTGTCCTGGTTTAAACCACTCCGCCCAGGGCCTCCACTGAGCATCAAACCCAGCTCTCCTATCTTCCCTACTTGCCAGCATGGCCTCAAAAGTGTAGTTAGTTTGTGTAATCTCCAGGACCTCCGTGACACTAGGGATTTTGTTAGACTTCCAATTTCTCGCCAGCAGTAATCTAGCAGTTAATAGTATATGAGTAACCACAGTTCGGAAATTCGGGGGAAATCCCTCAATACCCAGGTTTAACAACGCTAATTCGGGGTTTGGGGGGCGTCAGAATGCCCGTTATACGAGAAATGCACCTAAACACACTTCTCCAGTAACTCGTAATACTTCTACAGAGCCAGAAGATGTGAAAGATGTTACCTATGGCCCCACATTCCCTCCAGCAAAGCGGAGAGGTCGTAGGGCAAAACTTAGCTATACGATAGGGGGTAAGGTACCATCTCTGGGCTATCTTTTGAGAGAGTTCCCAGTGGTTGACGCACCTGGAGGCCCTATATGTGGTCTTGAATGAGAGTTGCCATTGAGACGGTGTGAACTTTTTACCCAGATCTGCTTCCCACTTGAGGAGGGGGGACGACACAGTAAAGTTTAATTTGTCCTGGAAAAGGTTATAGAAAAAATAAATTCCCTTAGGGGGTGGGACTGATTTGGTATAGAATTGCCATACAGCTTCTTGTACCCGTACAGTACGAGACTTCAGAGCTTTGAGGAAGTGGGAGGCTTGAGTGTGTTTAAAGTAGTCTGTAGGTGGCAGGTCGTATTCGGCTGCTAGCGTCTCGAATGGCTTGAGCTCACCGTAGCAATACAGGTCGTCAACCCACAAGATACCCCTAGCAGCCCAGCTAGAATAGGAGGTATTTGGAATGGCGCACGAGAGGGTCTCAACGGGAACTGGCATGTGCACAGTGCTGGGAGAGCTGGACGCCAAACCGCGCAGGTCTCTCCATGCCAAGAGGGATGCCTTGAGCGTCAATGGTAGTCGGCGTAGGGGAAGGGACTGCCAGGACTCAAGGATCAGAAGACTACGTAGGTCCGCGCACGGACTAAGGGCCCGCTCCACACCGCACCACAAAATATCGGGGGATGGTGATACCCAGTGTCTAAGTTGAGTGAGTATGGCTGCTCGATGGTAGTCCCTAATATCTACCAATCCCATGCCCCCCACCAGTCTGTGCTTGATTAGAAGGGATCTAGCACACCTAGGGCGCCTGGAACCCCATATGTACCGTTTTAGGATAAGATTCAAAGACTTGAGATGACAATATTTCAGCGGGATGGGCAGCGTACGGAAAACATACAGAATCTGCGGGAGAAGTAGCATTTTGAACGAGGCCACACGGCCCGACCAGGTCAACTCGACTCCAGCCAGACGAGTAGTCTCCTTGGAGATTTTATCTATCAGGGGAATGTAATTAGCGTCGGCTAGTTTAGAGGGATCGGCTGTAATTTGAATCCCCAGGTAAGTTATAGTAGATGCGGCCCAGGAGTAAGGGAAGGAGACTTGTAGGTGAGATTGAAGGCAAGGGGGGATATTAAGGCCTAGTATGAGGGATTTCGTAAAGTTGATTTTGTAATAGGAGATGCGACTAAATTCTGCGAGGATATTGTGTGCCTGAAGCAAAGAAGAATGGGGGGAGGTCAAGAAGGGAATGACATCATCAGCAAAAAGACTAATATTATGTGGCCTTCCTAAGAGCAGAAAGCCAGGGGTTCCAGGGTGAGATCTAATCTTTTCCGCTAGGGGCTCTATAAGGAGATTAAAGATAGAAGGAGACAAGGGGCACCCCTGTCTAGTGCCGTTCGTTATTTTGAAGGGGCAGGAGAGCATATTTGATGTGTAAACCTGAGCACATGGGGAGGAGTACAGCGCTAGAATCGCCGACAAGATGGGGCCAGAAAACCCAAATTTCTCTTACCACCTTCCAGGACGGCACCCGAGAGATGATGGCTCCTCCTGCAGGAAACACAATCACATGACAGTTTAAAAGGCCCCGCCCTTCCCCTTGCTCCTCAGTATTGATTGTGTTTCTCCAACACAGCGACACGTTTGTTTTGTTAATGGAAACCTAGAGACCGGGGAGGGTCGAAGGTACCCCTGTGAGACAGGTCTAAGGGAGGCCGGGGAGGGCTGAACTTACCTGTAGACTTCGGTCCAAACTCACAGGTCGCCCTATGTAAGCACCAGTGCTCTGAGCTGCGGGGAGGTGAGCCATCACTGCGTGCTATCGAATCCACCACCATTCGAATCGCCGTTTCCTGGGTCTCCAACTCAAAAACGCCGCGCTCCAGGCCTCGTTCTGAGACAGGAACTGCATCACAGGAAGTGGGCGGTTCCAGACGGCGTAACCCGGAAGTTCCCAGCGGAACGTGGAGACGGCGTGGGTGGTGGACGGGTCGGCTTGCGGTGAACCAGTACAGGAGTACCGACAGCCAGGACCGAGTCACCCTCCTCATGGAAGAGGACGGAAAGACCGACACGACCGCTGGCAGATCCAGGTCGGGGGGCGGTAAGTACCAATCCCCCTGGAAAGGGAGGAGGGAAGCGGTGAGAGTTCTCAAACTTTTAGGGAACGACCGGAGCAGGATCTGGTCCCTTCTCGTCCACTTCCTCCCCTCCCCAGTACAGCCAGCAGTCTTGGGGAAAGACAATTTAAATGTACATTTCATGTCTTTCAGAAACCCCCAGCGGACCCCAGGAGGCCTCAGTTCAGTCTCCTTCCGCTACAGGGCATAGTTCCTCTAAAAAGTGTGGGAATTGTAGAGAAAAGCTCCCCAAATCCTACACAAAACCTTTCTGCTATAAATGTATTAATATGCTGGCAGGAAAGGAGGCTGCTGCCATGATGAAGAGTTTTCTCTCATCCATGCAAACAGAAATGTTAGCAACAGTTAAGGCCTTCCGGGAGGCAGCCGGGCAGTCGGCACAGACCGAAACAGAGGAACTTACCCCTAAGGAAGGCACTTCCTCTCAGGAGACCCCCTTTTCTAGGGGCCCGAGTGTTTTCTTTACACCTTCACAAATTCCCCCTCTGGGGGAAGCAGATGGTGAAGAAAGTGAGGTAGCCAGTCTACCTAGGTCTAGGCACAGCTCAGGAGAGGTAGATGGAGACTCCATTAGTCAGTCTCAGGAAGACACACGTCCAAGAAAACACCTCTTTGCTGTGGAAGATCTAGAGAGTCTCCTCCAGGCAATCTACGCCACAGAGGAAATTCCTGAGACCCCTAAACCTACCTCAGCACAGGATAAAGTTTATAGGGGCCTGAGCGACTCTCAATCCAAAGTATTCCCCCTGCACAAATCCCTCAAGGAGTTAGTCCTTCAGGAGTGGAGAGACCCTGAAAGGGGAATAATCAAACAAAAAACCTGGAAAAGAAGATTCCCCTTCTCCCAGGAAGATGAGGAAGTCTTCTTTAAGCTTCCTAGACTTGATGCGGCTTTGTTGCAAGTCACTAAATTATCTGACCTCTCCTTTGAGGATGCGGGTAACATCAAGGATGTGATGGACCGTAGAGCAGAATCTCTCCTTAGAAAAGCCTGGGAGGCCAATGCGGCAGCACTAAGCCCAGCTTTAGCAGCAGCATGTGTGGCTAGGAATACAGATGTTTGGGTAGAGACACTCACCGACCACCTCGCTCAGAACTCGGAGGCTGAGGAGGTAGTTGAGTCACTTACAGTAGTAAGGAAGGCGATTGCTTACCTGGCAGATGCAGCTACGGAATCTGCAAGGGCAGCAGCCAAGACAGCAGCCCTCATTAACTCTACGAGGAGGGCAGTTTGGATCAAGGCTTGGGAGGGAGATGCTACATCCAAGGGAAAACTCTGTGGCATCCCATTCCAAGGTTCCCTGTTGTTTGGTAAAGACCTGGATGATGTCCTTGCTAGGTCATCAGAAAAAGGTAAAAAATTCCCAGTTAAACCCAAAAAATAAGGTTTCAAGAAAACTTTTCGAGGCCCCCAGGGGCAGGGTAAACAGAAAGCCAAAAAGGAACCTTTTAGGCGTTGGAACTTTGGTAAAGGGAACAGGAAGAACAACCTCCTTTTCCCTCCTCCAAAACCCAGCGACAAACAGTCCAAGTGACGCCGAAGTCAGAGTGGGGGGTCGACTGTCTCAATTCCTCCCTCTATGGGAGAGAATTTCGAACAGTCATTACATCCGCCAAATAATTCAAAAAGGCTATCGCCTAGAATTTCTGGCTACACCCCCCACCATGATAACCATTACTCACCTTCCCAGGGATACCCTGAAAAGGTCTGCCCTCTTGGAGGGCATACAGGAGTTAGCCAAACAACTGGTGGTAGTACCAGTACCAAAAGCTCAGCAGTACCAGGGATTTTATTCCCATATTTTCGTAGTGCGAAAACCCTCCGGGAAATACCGTCTAATAGTAAACTTGAGAAACCTGAACAAGTTTCTGGAATACAAAAAGTTTACTATGGAAAGTATTTATTCGGTAAGAAAGAACCTCATGAAGGAGGCCTTCTTGGTGACCCTAGATCTCAAAGATGCCTATCTTCACGTGCCAATCCACGTGGATCACCAGGTATATCTGAGGTTTGCGGTCATAGTGGAAGGAGAAACCTTCCACTGGCAGTTCAGAGCACTACCATTCGGGCTAACCTCCAGCCCAAGGATTTTTACAAAAATCCTAGCAGAAGCGGTGGCATACCTGCACCTTCAGGGCATATCCCTTATACCCTATTTAGACGACTTGCTGATTTCAGGAAAATCAGCCGCCCAAGTCACGCTGGATGCCAACAAAGCAATGGCACTCCTAGAGAGCCTAGTGTGGATAATCAACAAAGAAAAATCCTCCCTCAAACCAGAACAGGTCAAGACCTTCCTGGGATATGTAGTGGACACCAGGCAGCAGAGACTCTTCTTACCAGAAGAAAAAGTTCTAAAACTAGCCTCAGCAGTTGGAAACCTTATCAAAAACCCCAAACTCTCCAGAAGGAAAGTTCTGAGAGTCCTAGGCCTGATGTCAGCAAGCATCCCAGCGGTAGTTTGGGCTCAGCTTCATGCCAGGACATTACACTTCTTCTTCCTGTCCTCATGGGACAAAAAGAAAGAGTCCTTAGATCAGGAAATACTACTCACCCCCCAGGTTCTGTCCTCCCTGGAGTGGTGGACATCTCCCCAAAACCTGAGGGGAGGGCGACCATGGGCTCAGTGGAACCCAGTGAAGGTTACCACGGATGCCAGTTCCTGGGGGTGGGGCGCCCACCTGGAGGGGAAAAAAGCTCAGGGGCAATGGGACAGCTCACTAGCTCGCAGGTCATCCAATTACAGAGAACTCAGAGCAGTGGGGGAAGCCCTAATAGCCTTCCAGGAAGACATCAGAGGCAGAGAAGTCCAAGTAAGCTCAGACAACTCTACAGTAGTAGCGTACCTAGGTCACCAGGGAGGGACCAGGTCCAGTCCCCTACTAGAACTTTCCAAGGAAATTCTGATATGGGCAGAAGAAAGAGTACTCTCTATCTCAGCCATATACATAAAGGGGACGAGCAATACAGAAGCAGACTTCCTCAGCCGTCACAGGTTGAGGGAGGAGGAATGGGAACTGAACCCAGAGGTTTTTCAACACCTGGTCCAGTATTTCGGAAAACCGGAAATAGATTTGTTTGCCAACGGACAAAACAGGAAGGTAGAAAGGTATTTCTCGATTTCCTGGGAACTACAGTCGGAAGGTCTGGATGCGCTATCCCAGACCTGGCGCTTCGGACTGGCTTATGCCTTCCCGCCGGTGGCGCTCATTCCGCGAGTTCTTCAGAAACTCAGCAGGTCTTCCGGCCAGATTCTTCTGATAGCACCATGGTGGCCAAAAATAACTTGGTTCGCAAACCTAAGAGCCATGGCGATGGCGGAACCTCTAAAGCTCCCGTACAGGGCAGATCTCCTCAGGCAGGGCCCAGTACTCCACCCAAAGCCGGAATTCTTTCAGCTAACGGCCTGGTTAGTGAGCGCCAGATTCTAGAACGCAAAGGCTGCTCAGAGAAGGTCATAGATACTCTCCTCATGAGCAGAAAACCAGTAACTCAAAAGATTTACCAAAAAGTATGGAAGACCTTCTGTTCCTGGCGTAAGGAAAGACAGGTATCTTCAACTTCTATCCCGGTTATCCTGGACTTCCTCCAGGATGGGGTAGATTTAGGATTAAAAGTTAGTACCCTTCGGGTCCAAATAACGGCTCTCTCAGTCTATCTTGATAAAAGATTGGCGAAAGAGGACCTTATAAAACGTTTTTTGTTAGCTAGAGAAAGAGTTTCTCCAGTCCAAAAATATAGTTGTTCACCTTGGGACTTAACTAGGGTGTTAGAGGCGTTATCTATACACCCATTCGAACCTCTGGAAGAGGTTCCCCTTAAATTTCTAACCTTAAAGTTGACTTTTTTGTTAGCCATTACTTCGGCCAGGAGGGTAGGGGATTTGCAGGCGCTATCCATGAAAGAACCCTTCCTGAGGGTGCAGCCAGATAGGATCACCCTTAGAGCAGACCCCCTGTACCTGCCTAAGGTGGCATCCCTATTTCATAGGACGCAAGACATAATATTGCCGTCCTTCTGTTCTGAACCAAAGAACGAAAAAGAAAATAAATTTCATTTGTTAGACGTAAGAAGGTGTCTTCTCATTTATCTAGAAAGAACTAAGAGTTTTAGAAGATCTAACCACCTACTAGTTCTACACGCTGGGCCCAGGAAGGGACTGCAGGCATCAAAAGCCTCAGTCTCAAGATGGATTAGAGAAGCAATATCTAAATCCTATATATGCACTGGAGCAACAGCTCCTGTAAAGATCAAGGCTCACTCTACCAGAGCCATAGCAACTTCCTGGGCTGAGAAAGCAGGGGCCTCCTGGGAACAAATCCGCAGTGCAGCCACCTGGTCCAGCCGTCATACATTCCTGAAGCACTATCGTGTGGAAATGTTGTCACAGCAAGACTTAGCCTTTGGTCGAAAGGTTCTACAAGCTGTGGTCCCACCCTGAAGGTAGGCCTGTGTTTATTACTCCATTATCCTCTCGGGTGCCGTCCTGGAAGGTGGTAAGAGAAAACCGACGTTAGACCTACCGGTAACGGTATTTCTATGAACCTTCCAGGACGGCAGGCCTACTTCCCACCCTATGTGGAAAGGGAAAAAAGGTAAGTACCGATAAGGACTACGTCCCTTGTGAACCAGTTTAGGATTACTCTATTGCATACTGAGGAGCAAGGGGAAGGGCGGGGCCTTTTAAACTGTCATGTGATTGTGTTTCCTGCAGGAGGAGCCATCATCTCTCGGGTGCCGTCCTGGAAGGTTCATAGAAATACCGTTACCGGTAGGTCTAACGTCGGTTTTCTCAAGAACCCGGGCCATGTACCCCCAATGCACCCTGTCGAACGCCTTCTCCGCGTCCAAAGAGAGGAGCAGAGAAGGCGTCCGACAGGACCCAGCATGATGTACCAAACCGATGACTCTTCTAGTTGCATCGGAGGATTGCCTACCCCGGGTGAACCCTGTCTGGTCTGGGTTGAGCAAAGCTGGCAAGATAGGGAGCAATCTATGTGCTAGGACCTTGGCATAGAGTTTCACATCTGTGTTTAACAGGGAAATGGGACGGAAATTAGCTGGTGTAGTGGGTGGTTTCCCCGGCTTTGGAATGGTCACAATAAAGGCTTTAAGCATTTCTTCTGGGAAAGAGGCAGAGAGCATTGCTTCTGTGAACACTTTACCCAACAGCGGAGTTAGAAGGGAGTCAAAAGTTTTGTAATAGCTGTTGGGCAGCCCATCTGGGCCAGGTGATTTCCCGTTAGGTAGGGTTTTAATCGCTCTCAGGATCTCGGCCCCTGAGATGGGCATGTTAAGAGATTCCAGCTGCGAGGGGGACAGTGAAGGGAGTTTCAGATCTGCCAGGAAGGATTGGATGGCATCCCCCGTAGGTTGGGGGGTAGCGGGGTCCTCCCGGAGATTATAAAGGGAGGAATAGAAATCGGCAAAAGAGTTAGCTATGTCCTGGGGATTGTAGATTTTACCACCATCGGGGACACGCACAAGAAAGGGTATGGTAGCTTTCACCCTACGGTTTTTCAAACGCTGGGCTAAAAATTTTCCTGCACGATTCCCGGACGCATAATGGGTCAATTTGAGGGACTGGACATGTTTATCGTGACGTTCTAGTAGAAGTCTCCTGAGGTCCGAACGGAGCCCGAACAATCTAGCAGCCGTCGGCCCATCAGGAGACCGCTTGTTCTGCGATTCCAGGGAGCTAATCTCAGCAAGAATAGAGTCTAATTTCTGTGCTCTCTGCCTCTTTACCCGTACACCAAGCTGGAGCAGAATGCCCCTAATATAGGCCTTATGGGCACACCAAACAGTGAATGGATTGGAGACAGATTCAGAGTTTACGGACAAGAATTCTTGTAGGTGAGTGGATAAATATGACACATGGGAAGGTTGCTGGAGCAGGTAAGAATCAGCCCTCCAAACAAAAGATGAGGGGTTCGGGGCCCCCCCGTCCACCACCACCGACACCGGGGCGTGGTCTGACCACGTGATGTCGTGGATGGCGGACGAGGACACCCTCTGTAATAAAAGCTTATCAACTAAGATCAAATCAATACGTGAGTATGAGTTATGTCTGGAGGAATGAAAAGAGTAATCTCTTTCACTCGAATGCTGACACCTCCAGGCGTCAAACATGGACTCAGCATGCAGCAAAGGTTGAAGAACAGGTTGGGCACGGTTGGCCTTGGAGGTAGTGTCCATCTCAAAATCAGTTGTCAAGTTGTAGTCCCCATACATAATCAGAGCGCCTTTCCTAATCTTGTTAATTTTGCAAAAAAGTCTCCTCAGGAAACGGAGTTGGTGGGTGTTGGGCGCGTAGAGATTAACCAGTGTGTACAAGTTATTGTTGAATTCCCCTACCAAGATCAGAAACCTACCGTCCGGGTCTTCCAATGATTCTCGGAGGGAGAAGGTTACAGAGTCTTTGATAGCTATAAGGACTCCCTTTTGTTTTTTGGGAGCAGAGGCCCGGAAAACATGCGGGAACTTACTATGGCAGAAGGCGGGCGCACCAGATGCCATCAGATGCGTCTCCTGGAGGCAAAGGATGTCAAAGTGGAGCTTCAGAGCTTCCCTCCACACAGAAGCCCGCTTGACTGGATGGTTCAGGCCCCTGACATTAAAGGAGGTTATCCGGAGAGCCATGGAACACAAAAGATAACAGTACCTCGTAACACTGCAGTCGATCCTCCAGTTTCAGCGAGGACCAGGCGGTGAGTGTGAGTGATGATTAGGGCGTCTTCAGCAGGAACAGTGCATTATCCATCTCGAACGCAGGAGGAGGAAAAGGGGAGAGCATTGTAAGAGTTGTAAACAAAAGAG
Source organism: Rana temporaria (assembly GCF_905171775.1). Taxonomy (NCBI): domain Eukaryota; kingdom Metazoa; phylum Chordata; class Amphibia; order Anura; family Ranidae; genus Rana; species Rana temporaria. The sequence continues at coordinate 83,781,575 of NC_053494.1, read as the reverse complement.
TCAAAACAGAAACAAAAAACTGTAGGTATAAAAAGGGAGATCCTATTCGGAATCTGAGTGCAGGTTGGCTGCACATATTCCAAGGGGGGAAGTTCGTGGGGAGAGAGTTCCAGAGGGTTCAGGGAACTGAGACAACATTGAAACCAGTATTTCTGAGGCACGGGACTTTACGATTTCTTTTTGTTATTGTGTCTATGCGACACCAGAGTCCAATCATCTTGAGCTCGGATCCCGGGGGCAGAGGTTGCGCCTTCTGGGGGATGCTCAGGCAGGATATCCCATTTGCGCAAAAGTGCGAGCCCCTCATCCAGATTCGTAATGACACAGGAGGTACCGTCCCTAGTAATAGTGAGCTTGACTGGGTGGCCCCACTTGTAAATAATACTATGGTTGCGGAGTGCTTTCGTAATAGGTAGGAGGGACCTGCGTTTTTGCATAGTATACTGCGAAAGGTCGGCAAACACCTGTATTTTAGAGTAGCGATCAGATGGATGGGAGTCTTTGCGGAACGCCAACATGAACTGGTCTTTTACGTGGTAGAAATGTACGCGCATCAAAACATCCCTAGGCACGTTTTCTGGAAGGTGCGCAGGTTTGGGCAGGCGGTGGATCCTGTCCACCACTAGTTCAGATTCAGGCGTGGAGGGCAAAAACGACCCCATGAGTTCCCGGGCATACTGGTGGAGTTGGGCAGGAAGGACGGTTTCATGAACGCCACGCAGTTTGACATTGTTCCTGCGCGATCTGTCCTCGAGGTCTGCAACTTTGGCTTTAAGCCATGCGACTTCATCCGACTGGTCATTGTGGGAGTCCACTAAAGAATTATATGAAAGAATTTGGCTCATGTATGGAGGCATGAGGTTGCCAACATCTCTGTATCAATTGAAAAAGATGAATACCTCTAAGTGAGGTGAGATTTTTCGGGCAACCAAAAAAATATTGTGACAACTAGGTCATAAAAATATATAAATTTTAATACATTAATTTACAGCATAAACATTTCATAGTGACAACATTATTTAAAAAAATGAAAAATTCCAGGATAGAGAAAATTGTTACTGCTAGAGGATCACCACACACCCCAGGACTAGGCTAAGGGTATAGGTGATCATTTATCCGACGCGTTTCAGATGTCTCAATAATACATCTTTCTTCAGGGAATAGAAAGCAGCAAGAGTTTTTCCTAAAACAAAAGAAGGGTATATAATAACATACATATAAAGTATATACCTGTGACCAAAGATTTGTTTTTTGACATTTGCAGCATGTAGAGAAGAGGGGGGAGAGATGGAAAGCTCAATATGTAAAAGGAAAGTGGAACTCACCCCTTTCCAGACACAGAGCGCCTAGATCATCCCCATGGAGCTTGTGTGTGAGCCGCAATCAGGGCAACCAAACCAGATGGTGTACTTAATGTCCATAACGATCCCCCAATCCAGAGGACTCCATAACCATGGGGGGGTGGAGTAACATAAGTCTCCACAAAGGAGTCAGCAGTCATAGAACAATAGAAGGTGTAATGGCTGGGGAGAGATTTAGGTAAATATGTACAGGGAGGGTATTAGATTCTTCACTAAAAAGTGAGACCAAAAATAGAAACAATCTCCCTAAAGTGTACTTACCACTCCCAGTGCATCAGCTCAAATAAAGGTGAACAACCATTCCAGTCAAAGAAACCAAACTTGACCAGAAGACAAAATAACCTCCAGCTCCAACAGGGGAAGGGAGGAAAGTGAATGCTGACAGGAAAACCCCCCCTGACTTCCCTTTATACTTACTTTGAGGATGATGGACCTCAGGTGTGGATGATCCATTCACTCCGGCGATGTAGCAGCTGTTCCTTGAATGGGATAATTGGTTGTAAGTGGAGCAGTGAATAGACATTGGGGCTCAACTAGAGTGATTCCTATCCTCCAAATCCCCCATGTTTGGCGTGCAAACAGCGCGCCCACTACTGACGTCAGCGTCAGGTGGCCGAGCTCTGATCAATCAGGGCACGACACCGTGGACATGCCGCTGGTGACGCGCCTCCTGCGCGTCACACAGCACATGACCCACGGCGTCTAGTGTGATCACAGAATCCCGAAAGGTCATGTGACGACAGCGCACCCAATCAGGTGCACGAGATGTCAGATGACTGAACATGAACGCAATACACACAGTGGAGCCACCCACTGTGCGCGTCACAGCGACGCGAATGAAGTGCGCTCAACGACCGGACAGGGAAAAATAAAGAAGTGTCCGCACAGAAGGGGCGGAAATTACTACCCACTCCAGAGAGCCTAATAGTCCATAGGTTTAGACAACAGCAATAAAATTGCAGTTTCGGGGCATCATTGAACCAGGGAACCCGGAGAAATAAGGGAATCAAAGGATAAATGCAGGGAAAATAAAATGGAACCATTGGAGGAACGCTTCATGAAGCGAGGGCAAACTCCTGAGGATGGGGCAAAGATATTCACTATGCCTGGGTATTTCAGAACTGACAGATAAGAAAGTCTGACAGTTGAAAGGGAGATAAAGTCACCACTGCCGGGTAGGGGAGAGCCTCTAGGGCATAAAATGCCCCTGGGGCGGGCACAAAGGTGCTACTCTCCCCCGGCAGTGGATGGAGGAGCCCTCTTGTGATTGGTTGAGATGGGACCATTACGGACATCAACAACATCCAGAAAGGGCCGGTGAAGAAGCGGTACTTGACACATATGGCTCCTAGTTGGAAAGCCACAGGGTGCACTGTCAACAAATCATCAATGGTTGATCACAGGTTTACAATCAAAAATTTCATGTATAAATCCAAAAAGAGAACTCTTTAGCTCATACATTTACAAAATCAAAATCATACAGTAATTTATAAATATAAATCCTACTTATTACAAATCTCAACCTGAGACCCCAGTATCCCAAAGGGTACAGTTAGGGTTAGAATAGGGGGGGGGGGGGGGAAAAGAGAGGGGGAGAAAGAGGCGGGAAGGGGGGGGGGGGGAAGGGAGAAAAAATTGGGGAAAAAAAGACAATTTTAACAGTTAGTCGGTTCAGGAAAAGGGGGAAGGGGAAGGGGCAGGAGGATGATCTCCCAGTGGCATGTGGGGGCTAGTCCGTTTTCCCCGAACTGAACCCCTCTAAGAAGGGCCTAAAGCTCTCCATCTCGTTGAGTCCTGGAAAGGTTGTAGCTTTAAGGCATCTGATCCAGCGCATCTCGCGCTGGAGAAGTACCTTGTTCCAGTCCCCCCCACGTAGAGGGATATGTATTCTATCAAGAACGGAAAAGTTGACTTTGGGCATATGGTACCCATGTGCTTTGGCCACGTGTCTCCCAAGGGGTAAATATAAATTGCCAATTCTCATGGAATGCATGTGTTTTTCCACTCTTTTATAAAGAGGTTGTTTGGTCTTGCCAACGTAGAAGGAACCACACTGGCACTGCATGAGGTAGACTACTCCCCGTGTGGTACAGTTGGCAAAATGTTTTAGCGAGAGAGTCTCCCCATTGGGCAATGCCAGTGTGGTCCTCCTACCAATGACCTCACATTGCGCGCAGTGTCCACATGGGAAAGTCCCATGGGTCTTGCAGGGGTCTTTGGCAGAGTTGCCTTTGTATTCGCTCCGGACCAAAATAGTCCCCAGTGAATCCGCACGTTTAAACGTGAGCTGAGGTCTATCCAAGAGTAAATTTTGGAGGATGGGGTCCTCAGTGAGTATAGGCCAAAATTTCGTTATTATTCTTCTAATTCTTGCATGCTCATTTGAGAACCCCAAAATGATCCTTGAGTTGTTTTCTTCAGATCTGACATTTTGTGATTTGGTTTTAAAAATCAACTTGCGTCTGTCTAAGGCTTTAACTCTGTTAAACGCTTTCCGGAGACAGGTTTTGGTGTATCCCCTGGCGGATAGCCGGAGGGAGAGTGCATTGCATTGTTCGTGGAAGTCATCTTCCATCGAACAGTTTCTCCTGATTCTAAGAAACTGGCTATAGGGTATAGACCTCTTGAGGGGTTCGGGGTGAAAGCTACCCGCATGTAATATGGTATTCCCAGCGGTCTCTTTCCTAAAAAGGGTGGAGTAAATTTTACTCCACCCTTTTTAGGAAAGAGACCGCTGGGAATACCATATTACATGCGGGTAGCTTTCACCCCGAACCCCTCAAGAGGTCTATACCCTATAGCCAGTTTCTTAGAATCAGGAGAAACTGTTCGATGGAAGATGACTTCCACGAACAATGCAATGCACTCTCCCTCCGGCTATCCGCCAGGGGATACACCAAAACCTGTCTCCGGAAAGCGTTTAACAGAGTTAAAGCCTTAGACAGACGCAAGTTGATTTTTAAAACCAAATCACAAAATGTCAGATCTGAAGAAAACAACTCAAGGATCATTTTGGGGTTCTCAAATGAGCATGCAAGAATTAGAAGAATAATAACGAAATTTTGGCCTATACTCACTGAGGACCCCATCCTCCAAAATTTACTCTTGGATAGACCTCAGCTCACGTTTAAACGTGCGGATTCACTGGGGACTATTTTGGTCCGGAGCGAATACAAAGGCAACTCTGCCAAAGACCCCTGCAAGACCCATGGGACTTTCCCATGTGGACACTGCGCGCAATGTGAGGTCATTGGTAGGAGGACCACACTGGCATTGCCCAATGGGGAGACTCTCTCGCTAAAACATTTTGCCAACTGTACCACACGGGGAGTAGTCTACCTCATGCAGTGCCAGTGTGGTTCCTTCTACGTTGGCAAGACCAAACAACCTCTTTATAAAAGAGTGGAAAAACACATGCATTCCATGAGAATTGGCAATTTATATTTACCCCTTGGGAGACACGTGGCCAAAGCACATGGGTACCATATGCCCAAAGTCAACTTTTCCGTTCTTGATAGAATACATATCCCTCTACGTGGGGGGGACTGGAACAAGGTACTTCTCCAGCGCGAGATGCGCTGGATCAGATGCCTTAAAGCTACAACCTTTCCAGGACTCAACGAGATGGAGAGCTTTAGGCCCTTCTTAGAGGGGTTCAGTTCGGGGAAAACGGACTAGCCCCCACATGCCACTGGGAGATCATCCTCCTGCCCCTTCCCCTTCCCCCTTTTCCTGAACCGACTAACTGTTAAAATTGTCTTTTTTTCCCCAATTTTTTCTCCCTTTCCCCCCCCCCCCCCCCTTCCCGCCTCTTTCTCCCCCCTCTCTTTCCCCCCCCCCCCCCTATTCTAACCCTAACTGTACCCTTTGGGATACTGGGGTCTCAGGTTGAGATTTGTAATAAGTAGGATTTATATTTATAAATTACTGTATGATTTTGATTTTGTAAATGTATGAGCTAAAGAGTTCTCTTTTTGGATTTATACATGAAATTTTTGATTGTAAACCTGTGATCAACCATTGATGATTTGTTGACAGTGCACCCTGTGGCTTTCCAACTAGGAGCCATATGTGTCAAGTACCGCTTCTTCACCGGCCCTTTCTGGATGTTGTTGATGTCCGTAATGGTCCCATCTCAACCAATCACAAGAGGGCTCCTCCATCCACTGCCGGGGGAGAGTAGCACCTTTGTGCCCGCCCCAGGGGCATTTTATGCCCTAGAGGCTCTCCCCTACCCGGCAGTGGTGACTTTATCTCCCTTTCAACTGTCAGACTTTCTTATCTGTCAGTTCTGAAATACCCAGGCATAGTGAATATCTTTGCCCCATCCTCAGGAGTTTGCCCTCGCTTCATGAAGCGTTCCTCCAATGGTTCCATTTTATTTTCCCTGCATTTATCCTTTGATTCCCTTATTTCTCCGGGTTCCCTGGTTCAATGATGCCCCGAAACTGCAATTTTATTGCTGTTGTCTAAACCTATGGACTATTAGGCTCTCTGGAGTGGGTAGTAATTTCCGCCCCTTCTGTGCGGACACTTCTTTATTTTTCCCTGTCCGGTCGTTGAGCGCACTTCATTCGCGTCGCTGTGACGCGCACAGTGGGTGGCTCCACTGTGTGTATTGCGTTCATGTTCAGTCATCTGACATCTCGTGCACCTGATTGGGTGCGCTGTCGTCACATGACCTTTCGGGATTCTGTGATCACACTAGACGCCGTGGGTCATGTGCTGTGTGACGCGCAGGAGGCGCGTCACCAGCGGCATGTCCACGGTGTCGTGCCCTGATTGATCAGAGCTCGGCCACCTGACGCTGACGTCAGTAGTGGGCGCGCTGTTTGCACGCCAAACATGGGGATTTGGAGGATAGGAATCACTCTAGTTGAGCCCCAATGTCTATTCACTGCTCCACTTACAACCAATTATCCCATTCAAGGAACAGCTTCTACATCGCCGGAGTGAATGGATCATCCACACCTGAGGTCCATCATCCTCAAAGTAAGTATAAAGGGAAGTCAGGGGGGGTTTTCCTGTCAGCATTCACTTTCCTCCCTTCCCCTGTTGGAGCTGGAGGTTATTTTGTCTTCTGGTCAAGTTTGGTTTCTTTGACTGGAATGGTTGTTCACCTTTATTTGAGCTGATGCACTGGGAGTGGTAAGTACACTTTAGGGAGATTGTTTCTATTTTTGGTCTCACTTTTTAGTGAAGAATCTAATACCCTCCCTGTACATATTTACCTAAATCTCTCCCCAGCCATTACACCTTCTATTGTTCTATGACTGCTGACTCCTTTGTGGAGACTTATGTTACTCCACCCCCCCATGGTTATGGAGTCCTCTGGATTGGGGGATCGTTATGGACATTAAGTACACCATCTGGTTTGGTTGCCCTGATTGCGGCTCACACACAAGCTCCATGGGGATGATCTAGGCGCTCTGTGTCTGGAAAGGGGTGAGTTCCACTTTCCTTTTACATATTGAGCTTTCCATCTCTCCCCCCTCTTCTCTACATGCTGCAAATGTCAAAAAACAAATCTTTGGTCACAGGTATATACTTTATATGTATGTTATTATATACCCTTCTTTTGTTTTAGGAAAAACTCTTGCTGCTTTCTATTCCCTGAAGAAAGATGTATTATTGAGACATCTGAAACGCGTCGGATAAATGATCACCTATACCCTTAGCCTAGTCCTGGGGTGTGTGGTGATCCTCTAGCAGTAACAATTTTCTCTATCCTGGAATTTTTCATTTTTTTAAATAATGTTGTCACTATGAAATGTTTATGCTGTAAATTAATGTATTAAAATTTATATATTTTTATGACCTAGTTGTCACAATATTTTTTTGGTTGCCCGAAAAATCTCACCTCACTTAGAGGTATTCATCTTTTTCTAAAGAATTATATGAGGAAGCATATTCGCCCATCTTTTTTTCAACATGGTCTACTCTGCCACCCAGCTCCCCTATTTCTGCTTTAAAATTTCTCATACAGTCCATCAGGTCAGAGTGTAGGGAGCTACGCAGAGAGACCAACATGTCTCTCAGAGTTGTATCTGAGACAGGCTGGTTGGAAGTGGGGAAAGCATTAATGTTGTCAGCAAGCTCTCTAGTGTCCTCCATTGAGCCCTGCAGTGCACTGACCTTGGAGCCCTGTGGCTCAGCTGATAAGCGGGGTCTCGACTTCACCGGGCTGCAAGAGAGGGGAGTAGAAGCTGCTGGTGGATGTAGATGGGAGCCATCCTTCAGACCAGGGCTCGGTGTGCCTGTAGAGGATCCGCCTGTTGAGGCCGGGGACACGCCGCCGGCGCCATCTTGTGACATGCTGCCGTTTCTAGGGGAGAAGAAATCCTCTAGCCTCGCCGGCTGAGCGGCGGTTTTCCGCTTCTTTGTCATCCTCGGAGCACTGAGCAGAGTGTCAGCCGCCTGTGTTAGGGGTTTAGAGCAGCCCTCCGTGCCTCTGACCGCTGATGTCCCTAATGCTGGAGCGGAGCTCTCGATTCAAGCGTCCATCCAGCCGCGCGGTAGCCACGCCCCCCCGGGTTCACCTGTTTATGTCACCGGGTGGCCCCACCCTCAGCTACATAACAGCTGTCATGGCAGGAGAAGCGTAATTAGTGGAGGCGGAACCGTTGCGACTTTTTTTCGGTCACCGGCGCAAGATAGATTTACATCGCTAGACTTTTATAATAAAGGATTTTTTAATAAAGGTCTTGTCCCAAGCCGCCTCTTGTCTTTTTTTACCATTTTTGAGGGCATGTGGCCTGGTACGGTTCAGGGGGGGCATTCTCTCATCCCCCCTCTTTTCCTGCGGCCTGCCTAAGGGTCTGGTATGGATTTTTGGGGGATCCATATGCCATTTTTTTTATTTTGGTGCAGAGTTCCCCTTAAAATCCATACCAGACCTGAAGGGTCTGGTATGAGTTTTTAGGGGGACCCCTAAACCATAAAAAAGAAAATTGGCACAGGGTTTCTCTTAATATCCATACCAAATTAATTTTGGTTCGGGTTCCCCTTAATATTTATACCAGACCCAAAGGGCCTGGTAATGGGGGGATCCCATGACATTTTTTTCAATGAGTTTTATCTATAATGCTGAGATCCGACAATTCATTACAGCTGGAAAATATTGCCACTTTACAGGCATACTATAGACACCCCCAGGCACAAAATATTTCACTTTTATTGTTTCACTTTAAGCATTATTAAAATCACTGCTTCCAAAAAAGCGCCATGCCGCGTACACACGATCGTTTTTCGGCATGAAGAAAAATTACATTTTTAAAAACGTCATTTAAAATGATCGTGTGTGGGCTTCACATCGTTTTTCGGCTTCTAAAAAAATTTAGTTTTTCGGGATTGTAAAAAATGATCGTGTGTGGGCTAAAACGACGTTTTAAACCCGCGCATGCTCAGAAGCAAGTTATGAGACGGGAGCGCTCGTTCTGGTAAAACTACCATTCATAATGGAGTAAGCACATTCATTACGCTGTAACAGACAAAAAAGCGCAAATCGTCTTTTACTAACAAGGAGTCAGCTAAAAGCAGCCCAAAGGCGAATTGAACTTCCCCTTTAGAGTGCCGTCGTACGTGTTGTACGTCACCGTGCTTTGTTCATCATTTTTCAAAAACGATGGTGTGTGGGCAACATCGTTTTAAATGATGAAGTTGGAAAAACTTTGTTTTTTGGACATGCTGAAAAACAAAGTTTTTTTTTCATGCCGAAAAACGATCGTGTGTACGCGGCATCAGTTTTTAAAACTTTTTTTTGCATTGATACATGTCCACTGGGGCAGGACCCGGGGCCCCAAACAATTTTTATGACAATATAAGCCTTTAAAATTAGCACTTTTGATTTTTCATGTTAATCTTCTATAGACTTTTGAACAGTGTTCCGCGGCTTTTGAATTTGACGCAAACACTGCATAATGTTCGCTATTCTGCGAACAGGCGAACACCCGATGTTCCAGTCGAACTTATGTTCGACTGGAACATCGGGCTCATCCCTAGTGACAGGGGCATTACATGTCAACTTTTTACAGCAAGGCCTATTCTTGCTTTCATCATAATTACCTCTAGAAGGTTTTGGGGTGAAGGCACCAGCAACACCCAAAGACCAATTTTTCTGCAACTGTATGACAGGTGCATTAAATAATATATATTTTTTTACAGCAAAGCCAATTATTTCTTTCATCAAGAGTACCTCTAGAAGGTTACAGGGTGAAGGTTCCAACAACACCCAAAGACCAATTTTTCCACAACTGTGTGACAGGGGCATCAAATTTCATTTTGTTGCAGCAAGGCCAATTCTTGTTTTATCAAGAGTACCTCTAGAACAGGGATAAGCAATTAGTGGACCTCCAGCTGTAAAACTACAAGTCCCATAATTCCTCTGCCTCTGGGTGTCATGCTTGTGGCTGTCAGAGTATGCCTCATGGGACTTGCAGTTCTGCAACAGCTGGAGGTCCGCTAATTACATATCCCTGCTCTAGAAGGTTATGGTGTGAAGGCACCAACAACACCCAATGACCAATTTTTGCAAAAATGTGTGACCGGGGTGTCAAATAAAAAAAAAATCTAGCTGGGCTAACTCTTGCTTTCATCAAGAGTACCTCTATAAGATTTTCGGGGTAAAGGCACTACCAACAACCAAAGGCAATTTTTTTTCTGTTTGAGAGGGGCGTCAAATTTTTCTGCAACTGTTTGACAGGGGCATCAAATTTTTTTGCAACTGTTTGACAGGGGCATCAAATTTAAAAAATGTTCACAGCATGGCCAATTCTTGCTTTCATCAAGAGTACCTCTAGAAGGTTACGTGGATAAAGGCACTACCAACAACCAAAGGCAATTTTTTCTGCAACTGTTTAAAAGGGGCGTCAATTTTTTCTGCAACTGTTTGACAGGGGCATCAAATTTTTTTTTTTTACAGCAAGGCCAGTTCTTGCTTTCATTAAGATTACCTCTAGAAGGTTACAGGATGAAGGCATCAACAACACCCAAAGACCAATTTTTCTGCAACTGTTTGACAGGGCAATTTTTTTTTTTACAGCAGGGCCAATTCTTGCTTTAATCAAGAGAACCTCTAGGAGGTTACAGGGTGAAGGCGCCAACAACGCCCAAAGACAAATTTTTCCACAACTGTGTGACAGGGGCATCAAATTTATATTTTGTACAGCAAGGCCAATTATTGCTTTAGTCAGGAGTACCTCTAGAAAGATACGGGAAGAAGGCACCAACAACACCCAAAGATAATTTTTTCCGCAACTGTGTGATTGGGCATCGAATTTCAATTGTTTACAACAAGGCCAATTCTTGCTTTCATCAATGGTTCCTCTAGAAGGTTACGGGGTGAAGGCACCAACAACACCCAAAGATGCAATTCTCTGCAACTGTGTGACAGGGGCATTACATTTTTTTTGTAAACCTTGGCACCCCAGATGTTTTAGAACAACTTTTGCAATGATGCTCATTCACTCTCCAGTGTAGATGAGCACCATGGGAAATGCAGTACCAAAACAACTGGGGTGCCAAGGTTCGCCATCACTGCTTTAGGCCTTGGTCTGTCTCCCACAGACCAGATGCTCAGCAACTCTGTGCTTATCACTAGCAGCCTCGTGCTACACTGGCTCACAACCGGTCCTCCTGACTCCTGGGCCAGACTTTCTATCTGCCGGGGTGGAGTTCAGAAACATGGTCAGGTTGTTACTAAAAGCCCAGCACACACCTGACCACTTAGTATGCTGGCTGTTTTCAAAAACAGGACTCTCTAAGAAATCCCCAGGCTCCAGGTCCCAGAGTGGACTTTTCTAAGAAATTAGGAAACTGAACAGCCAGTTTCCTCAGAAATACGCAAATCCCCTGGAGCCTGTCAGGTCACCTGTGGCCAGGTGACAAGTGCACCCTGTTAGGGTCAGGGATGCACCACAGGGTAGTGAACCCTATAGCCGACTGCTGCTATCAGAGAGCAAGCATGAACCCAAGATCCCCCAGGGCGTGGAGTCTAATACCCAGCTTTGTGTTCACCAGAGCCTCTAGTGCCGAGGAATGGCCTTCGCCGCAGCTGGATCCAGGTCGTGACCCCTGGGATCCCCTAGGTCACGCTCCGCAGGGAGAGAGGGGAAGCAGCAAGCAGGACAAGCGATAGTGATGGGTAAGCCGAGGTCAGGGCAACAGGCAGACAAGGGTAGCCGAGGGACAGGCAAAAGGTCAGGGTCACAGGCAAACAGGAGAAGTCAGGGACGAGCCGAAAACAGTACACAGGAAGGTAAGCGTAGCACACTGCAGACAGGAACTTAAGCTAACAACGCAGTTAAACAGCACTGCAGACCTGTAGTGCAACAGTTAATATAGACTTCCTGGGATGGCCTGGATGGGGCCATACAGGAAGGAGAGGTGATAAAAAGGCAACCAGAACAGAGTCAGGCCTCTAATGAACAGATGGAGCAAGGTAAGCTGCCAGACTTTATTGCATATCCATCACAGAGCCCTTCAACCGCCGGGTTGAGAATTCTGCATCATTACCCTGGTGGGGTACCACACTCTCACTATATATATATATATATATATATATATATATATATATATATATATATATATATATATATATATATATATATATATATATATATACACACACACATTCTTTTCTTTGTGTTATGACATGCAGGCTAGTGTTGAGCAGAATATGCCATATTCGATTTCGCGATATATCTCGAATATATATTCGAATATTCGAGATATATTCGCTAAATTCGAATATTCGTGATATTTTATCGAAAGTAAATGATTGCGATTTTTCGCTATTGCGAATGCGAAAATAATTGCGATTTTTTGATAACTGCGGTAGGAGCACTCTGATTGGCTCAGAATATTCGTGATATTTTATCGAAATATCGCAACATGCGAATGCGATATTTATTGCGCAATTTCGAGAAATGCTGGAGGAGCGCTCTGATTGGCTCAGAATATTCGTGATATTTTATCGAAATATCGCAACATGCGAATGCGATATTTATTGCGCAATTTCGAGAAATGCTGTAGGAGCACTCTGATTGGCTCAGAATATTCGTGATATTTTACAATACAAAATAATTGCGAATATTCGGCAAATGCGGAAGGAGCACTCTGATTGGCTCAGAATATTCTTGATATTTTACAATACAAAATAATTGCGAATATTCGGCAAATGCAGAAGGAGCACTCTGATTGGCTCAGAATATTCTTGATATTTTACAATACAAAATAATTGCGAATATTCGGCAAATGCAGAAGGAGCACTCTGATTGGCTCAGAATATTCTTGATATTTTACAATACAAAATAATTGCGAATATTCGGCAAATGCGGAAGGAGCACTCTGATTGGCTCAGAATATTCTTGATATTTTACAATAGAAAATAAAAAGTGTTTTGCATTGGTGGTGATTCTTTATTCTATCCATCTGTCACAGCCGTTTGTCAATCAAACACCTTAAAGATTGAACACGTTCATGCTGCATGCTTTGGACTTTTTTTCACTTCACATATCAAAGACATTTTTATGAAAGATTATTTTTCTATTATTGGGACTATATTTCTTTATATATTTGTTTCACTGTGTATTTCACAAGTTATTTGCGCTTGCTTATTTTATAATTTGCCCACATGTCTTGTCACTAGACATATTTTTTATTCTTGTAGAGCGACTCCATTTTCTGTCTTGTATTAATTTATGTTGTATAACATTTTTGAGTTGCTGCTGTATTCTCCCCTTTTTTAAGGTATGCGCAATTTTTTCCTTCTTACAAAAAATAATAATATCAAACATACAAATATTCATAACATACACATACACATACACAAAGCCCCCCCCTTTTGCATCAGAGACAATCAGAGTTCTCCTACCACAGTTATCGAAAATTCGCAATCATTTTCGCATTCGCAATAGCGAAAAATCGCAATTTTTTTTTTTTCAATTTGGCAACATAATAGGATCGCCTCAGCTTAGCTACTCGGCCCAGGGTCTCTAATCATACCAGCAATGCTTTTAGACGTCGATAGGATGTGATCTGTTTTAAAAATCAAATTGAAAAAATGCGAATATTCGGAATTGCGAATATTCACCGCGAAATTCGAAATATAGCGCGATTTCTCGAATATGCTATATTCGAGTCGAATATTCGCAATGCGAATATTCGTGAGCAACACTAATGCAGGCCATGTTTTGACACAGGTCAACTGTGTTTTACATGCAAGGGATTGAAAAATGCAGATTTTCCTGGTTAGATATTTCATAGGGAACATTGTTTACATATTAAAGAATGATAAAGAATGTGATTTGAACATACAAGAATAGAGATGGCCTGTCGGTTTGCCCGGCGGTCATTTTGCGGCAAACTTTGCGTGTCCGCAGTCCGCCAAACCGGCAGATATCTGGCGATGTTCGCGGCAGTCCGCAATGTTACATGGGTAAGAACTTTGACCTATGACACATCCATCAGGTGGTGCAGAACAGCCAATTGAGACATTTCAGCACATGGACATACCCCCTACCTTATAAATTAGACCCGATCTGGCAGCCATCTTACATTCTGCTTTTTGTCAGTGTAGGGAGAGGGTGCTGTTTGGAGCAGGGACAGGCTGTATTCAATCAAATAGCTATCTAAAAGGTCCACAAAAGTCCTTTTAAGGACTGGTATAGGTGTTCTCCTTGCTGTGCAGTATATAGGTGTCTAATACATTCATATACTTTTTGTCAGTGTAGGGAGAGGTTGGTGTTTGGAGCAGGGACAGGCTGTAATCAATCAAATAGCTATCTAAAAGGTCCACAAAAGTCATTTTAAGGACTGGTATAGGTGTGCTACTTGCTGTGCAGTATATAGGTGTCTAATACATTCATATACTTTTTGTCAGTGTAGGGACAGGTTGGCGTTTCCAGCAGGGACAGGCTGTATTCAACCAAATAGCTATCTAAAAGGTCCACAAAAGTCCTTTCAAGCACTGGTATAGGTGTAATACTTGCTGTGCAGTATATAGGTGTCTAATACATTCATATACTTTTTGTCAGTGTAGGGAGAGGTTGGTGTTTCCAGCAGGGACAGGCTGTATTCAATCAAATAGCTATCAAAAAGGTCCACAAAAGTCCTTTCAAGCACTGGTATAGGTGTGCTACTTGCTCTGCAGTACATAGGTGTGTAATACATTCATATACATACTTTTTGTCAGTGTAAGGACAGGTTGCTGTTTCCAGCAGGGACAGACTTTAGCGACACAAATCGCTACCTAACAGGACCACAAAAGTCCTTTCAAGTACTGGTATATGTGTGCTACTTGCTCTGCAGTACATAGGTGTGTAATACATTCATATACTTTTTGTCAGTGTAAGGACAGGTTGCTGTTTCCAGCAGGGACAGACTTTAGCGACACAAATCGCTACCTAACAGGACCACAAAAGTCCTTTCAAGTACTGGTATATGTGTGCTACTTGCTCTGCAGTACATAGGTGTGTAATACATTCATATACTTTTTGTCAGTGTAGGGACAGGTTGGCGTTTCCAGCAGGGCCAGACTGTAGCGACACAAATCGCTACCTAACAGGTCCGCAAAAGTACTTTCAAGCACTGGTATAGGTGTGCTACTTGCTCGGCAGTATATAGGTGTAATATACACTTATAATATACTTTCGAATACAGAAAGCATATTATAGTGGATTTGTATTGTGCAGCATTGTGACTGGCAGTGTATTTAGTTACTGCTGAATTTTTGCCTCTTTCGCTGCGTAACCTCTGCTACACATATTGACAAAATTTCATAACTGGTGCGATAAACCAGTAGCCCCCCAAAATGACAGATTTTGTTATATACCTTCCTCCACATATACTGCGCTTCTCTAGAGACTTTTGTCACAGGGTAATTTAAAAAATGACAGGCAGAGGAAGAGGCAGGCGTGGTAGGGGTAGGGCAGGAGCACCAGGCCGGAGCCAAAGTGGGAAGTGGCACAATGTTCGTTCGATTAAGTCAAAGGATGGACCAGACTTGGTTGAGTGTCTCACCACCAACACCACCACCATCACCACCATATATCCTCCGCTTGAGTCACAGGAATTATTTTCTGATCCATCAGAAGACATTTCTGATGCGCAGCTATTCTTGGCATTGGATCAGGAAGAGGAGGTAGCAACAGCCGGCAATCAGCAGTCTGGCGACAGTACTCAGATCAGCCTAAGGAGGTTGGTGCCCGCTGTTGCTGCCTACTCCGAGATCTCTGTTGTTAGTGATGGGGAAGGTGACGTCGATGATGACGTGTCTACAAACGTCACGTGGGTGCCCACAATAGAGGAAGAGGAGGGTAGTTTAGAGGGAGAGATGGACCAGCAGATAGGGAGGAGAACCAGGCCGAACTTACATTGCACAGGAGGGATAAACCAGACTCCTAATGTATCAGGAGCGAGCCATCAACCATGTACGGTCACATCTGGCGCTCCCAGGACGCCGGCCCATGGCTCCGCAGTGTGGGCTTTTTTTTAACATGTCCGCTGCAGATAATAGTGTTGCCATCTGCAGCCTTTGCAGTCAACGCATAAGTCGTGGTAAGCCCAACACTCACCTAGGGACAACCGCCTTAAGAAGGCACCTGGCCTCCCATCACGAGCCCAGTGGGAGCAACGCCATCAGAACCCACAAAGCCACACTCCAGGCTCTTCTCCTTCCCCTCTATGCTCACAATTGTCCTCCACTCCACCTTCCATCATGCCTTCCTCACGTTTTTCTGCAAAAAGGCAGGCTTCCGTGGCCCAAATGTTCGATCGTAAAAAAGCAATGATGCCAACGGTTGCTGGAAATGATAGCCCGCCAACAACTGCCATATAAACTGGTGGACTCGGAGGCCTTTCGATAATTTTTAGCCATTGGAACATCACAATGGAAGGTCCCAGGAAGGAAATTTTTTCACAGAAGGGCATCCCAGAGCTATATGGCCATGTTCAGCGGCAAGTGAATGTATCTCTGGCACACAGTGTGGGTGAAAAGATAAATCTGACCACAGACACATGGTCTAGCAAACACATGCAAGGAAGGTATATAACTTTCACTGCCCACTGGGTGAACCTTCTGACGGCTGTCAAGCATGTATCCCGTGGCACCCATGTAGATTTGGTTTTACCGCCATGGATTGCATGCAGGCCTGCCTCTTCTTCTTACACCATAGGTATTTCCCATAGGAGACCAAGATACGGTCTCCCTAGGGAACAAAGATGGCTACTACCGGTATTATTGGGCAATAATGGATCAGATATTGGAAAAATAAAAGTAGTTTATTAATGTATCAAAAAGTTTTTTACCAAATACAAAGTATTAAAACAAGTTTAATTGCTCATATGTTGAGATATTGATGACCAATATGATAAAATAACAATCCCTCGAAGCACCTTGCATACTAGACAGTTGGTGCTATAATGAAGAAACACATGGACAATAACAAACATAAAAACAAACATATAAAAAAAAATGATCCAGATGTCTATTCAGCCTTGTGTATTAAGAAGTCCAGCAGCAAAATCCTGCTATATAAAAGATAAGCTAACAATCTAGTGTAATGGACTTGACACAATACACATGGCTCCGCCAGGGGTTTATCATGAGAGTAGCAGAAAATTATTGGAGTGAGTGTATTAATCAATAAAAATTTGTATATGCCGATATATGTAAAAATAGGATTTTTGTACTCACCGTAAAATCAATTTCTCTGAGTTCATAGACGGACACAGCCTTCTTTGACATTAGGGTTATGCTTCTACCAGGAGAGTTTAGGCAGAATTTAACAGCACTTAAAGTGTTAAAACCTTTCCTTCGTGCCACTCCTCCCAGGGGGCGTGGCTCCCCCAGGCATAACCCACACCCTGCTCTAGGAGCCTCAGTCCGTAACAAGCAGTAAAAACCAAGGAGGGGTGGGTGCTGTGTCCGTGTATGAACTCAGAGAAATGGATTTTACGGTGAGTACAAAAATCCTATTTTCTCTTCCGTTCATAGACGGACACAGCCTTCTTTGACATTAGGGACGTCCCCAAGCAGTGTCAAAAAAATTCGAGGGGTGGGAAAATAACACAGCAAACCAGGTTACACCCCAAACAAAAACCGGAGTTGCTCAACGGAGAAACTCCAATCATAAACTGCTGCCCGTAACACCTGCGGCTGAAGGAGGCATCAAAAGATGCACACACATCCACCTCGTAAAACTTGGAAAAAGCGTGGATTGACGACCAGGATGCATCCTAACACCGCTGTAACACAGAGGCATGATGCCGGAAAGCCCAAGAGGCCCTGATCGCCCTGGTCGAATGCGCCATAACCCGGAAGGGGGGCGCACGCCCCTCTAGGGCATAGGCCTGAAGCACCATCCGTCGGAACCACCTAGGAACGGTGGCCGACGAGACTGCCAGTGAGTCCGACTTCCGGAATGGAACCGTAACATATAAGTACACTCGTAGGGCCTGAACCACATCCAGAGGATGCAAAGTGGCCTCCTCCTGGCTGGGGCCGCAGCACCAACTCATCCTTACGGATGACCAAGTAGGGAGCCTTGCAAGACAAGGCCGCCAGATCAGACAGACACCCGTCTGATCGAGGTAATCGCTACCAGAAATAAAATCACCATTTGTGACAATAAACAAAAAACCTCCCGAATGTCCTCAAAGGGAGCATCCCGAAGCACCGAAAGGACTAAATTCAAGTCCCATGGGGGTAATGGAGGGCGCACCGGAGGGGCCACCTGCCAGACCCCCGGACCCAACGTACGCACCCAGGAGTGCTACGCCAAGGGTCGCTGCAAGTAAAAACAGCCAGAGCAGAAATCTGGCTCCTAACCGTACTTAAGACAGCAGAACCCTGTACACCACGTAGGTACGTACGTACGTACGTACGTACGTACGTACGTACGTACGTACGTACGTACGTACGTACGTACGTACGTACGAGGGTGCCATTTCATCTCCTCACACGCAGACATGTAGGCCTTCCACGTATGATGGTAAATCCAACGTGAGGTAGACTTCCGTGCAGGCAGCACGGTAGAGACAACTGAGCCCAATAGGCCTCGGTCCTTCAGCCCCTGGCTCTCAACAGCCACGCCGCTAAAAGCCGTTGGCTGTGAAACAGGGTGGAAGATCGGACCCAGTAACAGAAGATCAACTCCCAGGGGAAGACACTAGGGGGCATCTGCCATCAGACGCACCAGGTCTGAGTACCAGGAGCGACACGGCCAATCTGGGGCAATCAGGATTGATAGAATCCCTACAGCTTCCACTCTGCGCAGCAGGGGAGGAAGAAGCTTCCGAGGAGGGAAGGTGTAAAGTAGACGATAGTGACCCCAAGGAGCCACCAACGCGCCTGACGCATCCACCCACGGGTCCTTAAACCTGGCCACGAACCGTGGCACCTACCTATAGAGACGGGACGCTAGAAGGTCCACGTCCAGAGTGCCCCACTTTTTTGGCACAGACCCTGAAACACCTGCGGGTGGAGAGACCACTCTCCTTGGCCCAGTGTAGTGCGACTTAGGAGGTCGGCTAGCCAATTCCGTACTCCCGGAATGTACCCGGCCGATAGAGCCGGAACGGACCCTTCGGCCCACCGAAAGGATGTGCGCGACCCCCGTCGCTGCAACAGAACTCCGTGTGCCTCCCTGATGATCAACCTACGCCACGGCCGTGGTGTCATCGGACAGGATCCCGACCTGTCAGCCCTGTAGATCCAGGGACCACCTGGCAAGGCAAAGCTTGATGGCTCGGAGCTCCAGAACGTTGATCAGTAGGCAGGACTCCACCTGAGTCCAGTGCCCCTGGGCTGACTGGGTGCCCCCTCCCCAACCGGAGAGGCTGGCATCTGTCGTGAGCACTGTCCAGTGGCCTGCAGAAAAACGACTTTCCGGCCCGAAGCACCGGAAACGCCAGCCACCACACCAGGGGAGACATGAGCAGATGACTCAATTAAATCTGGTAATCCAGAGATGACGGAAGCTTGTCCCAACGTGACAGCAATTCCCACCGTAGTACCCTGGTGTGGAATTGGACATACGGAACCGCCTCGAAAAAGGCCACCAACGGACCCAGAACCTTCCTGCAGAATCGCCGAGATGACCGCTTCTGGGTCGGCAACTGCTGCACAGCAGATAGCAGAGTCTGAAGTTTTTCCGTTAGGAGAAAAACACTCCCGCCCCGGCGGAATCCAGGACTAGTCCCAGGTATTCCAGTCCCTGAGACGGAATCAACCCTGATTTCAGGACAATCCAGAAACCAGCCGAACACTCGGAGAGCCTGACACGTGATAGACACGGCTCCACCAATGCAGAGCTCGAAGAAGCTCATAGGAGAATGTAGTCCAGACATCCTATGATAACAAACTCCCGCTGTCACAGCCGGGCCAGTATCAGGACGAGCACCTTGGCGAAAACCCGCCGAATGGGAAGGACACCAATTGAAAATGGTCCCCCCCGACCGCAAAGCACAGAATCTCCGGTGGTTTGAGGATATGCGAACATGCAGGTACATGTTCATGACATCCAAGGATGCCAGAAAATCCCCCTGCTGGAGTGCCGCTATTACCAAGCGAATCGACACCACCTAAAAGTTTGCACCTTGACAAAACAAACGAGGGACTTGAGGCCCAGGATTGACCAGGCCCCATCCTCCGTGGGGACACAAACAGAATGGAGTAAAACCCCGAGACCGTTCCAACAAGGGAACTGGCACAATCACTCCCCTGACCAGAAGATTCTGGACAGCCCCTGACAGAGCCAACTGGCAATCGGAGGAGGCCAGAGGCCGGAGGGAAAAAACCTGTATGGCAGACAAGAGAGAAACTCAATCTTGTACCCCAAGGAAACCACTTCGCAATGCGAAGCCAGTCTCCCACCCAAGACACGGGCGGGAGCAGACCTTCCGCCCGGGATTCAAGCACCATGTAGACCTACCCCCACCGCAAAGGGCGGGCGAAAAAACGCTCGGAGGTAGGCAAGGAGGGTCCTTGCACATGGCGAGGTCCCTAGCCCTTCCCAGACTGTGGGAACAGCATGCGCTAACCACCCGTGGCATCCTCAATGATGCCATTCAGGGAAGTCCCAAAAGGACCGTTCACCCTTAACGGCCATCACCAAGGCGTCCTTAGAGGACTAGTCCGCAGACCAGCTCTTCAGCCACACAAGGCGGCGCAGAACCACTGCATAGACGGAAGCCCCGGATCGTATCCATGGCCGCCTCGCAGAGAAAATTCTGACCCTGAACCAATTGTTCAGCCAGGTCCCTAGAGGATTCGGAAGCCCCTTCTTCCAGCTCCTGCAGCAGGAGCTTCGCCCTTTTAGTCGGGGCCAGACCAGGGCCCCGGCCAGAGCCGGCCTCACCGCCGAACCCACCACCGTGAATAGGGAGCCGGCCACGGCCTCCACTCTCCTATCAGCGGGATCCTGAAATGCAGGAGCCCTTTCCACAGGCAACGTGGTGGCCTTGCACAGTCTGGACACAGGGGGGTCCACTGGCGGAGGAGAGACCAACTTTTTTTTTTTTTTTTTTTAAAAGCCCCCCTCAAGGGGGTAACGGGCTGCAAAGTTTTTTGACAAACTTTTTGCGGTGCATCCCATTCCTTGTATAACATATTGACCAAATAAGGAACACAAGGAAACACTTCAGCGGTGCGTGGCGGTCTGCTGGTACTGACACGGAGGTGTCTCCGCCACATCCTCAATTTTTAGAGTCTCACGCACCGCAGAAACAAGAGCTCCAACAAATTCTTGCCAGCAACTGACTGCAGCAGAGTCATCCTTACTATCCATAAGGGTTAAACCCACAGCCTCTGACATAACAGAACCCCCATCCGGGCACTAGCTGCTTCAAACCTGGCAAGAAACCCAGGACAGCCAACATAACAGATGTGGCAGGGGAAGGGGCGTTAAGGGTTAACTCAGGCATAGCTTGAGAGGGAGACCTGGCTCAGGTTCCATAGTGTCAGCGCTGAGTCACCCACCCTGCAAGGCAGGACAAAAAACCCCCACTGGTCACCTCCTTGCTGCTATTGCAGAGCATGGGGGCCCCTGGTACTCACCACCCCACCCAGCTGCAGAGAGAGCTGAAAAACCTGAGGTGTGCTCTGATGTGCTGGCTGTGATGTGTCTGTCACCTCAGGGAAGAAACACAGCGTTTCACAGCACTAAAACTGTTACAGCACTGAAACTGTTACAAGAGACCAGAGGCTGTGCTGTGTCTGTCACTTCAGGGAAGAATCACAGCGTTACCAAGGAGATTTCCAAGATGGCCGCTGTCTGAGGTAAAAATCACCTCATAGAACACAGAAGCACACAGCAGCACTGGCTGTGCTGTGTCTGTCACCTCAGGGAAGAATCACAGCGTTAGACCAAGAGATTTCCAAGATGGCCGCCATCTGAGGTAAAAATCACCTCATAGAACACAGCAGCACACAGCAGCACCCCCCAGAGTAACAACACAGTCCCCCAACAACACACGGGCCCCGGTGGTAATAAAGAAAACCCAGGAGGCCCCCCTTCACAGCCACTACCCAGTCAGGGAAAGGAGGGAGAGGAAGGGGAGAGAGGAAAGCAGGGCGGACCCTCAGTCGACCTCCCCAGGGAAAACACCAGCCAGACCACTTACCTGAGTAAGGGGCCACTACTTACCCGTCCTGCGACTACCCGGCTGGAGGTATCCCAGACAGAACCAATGTCCGTAAACGGCATGGCTGTCGGCCAGACACACTGTGACAAAGCCATAGAGACCGGTCATATGTGTGCCCTAGAACCAAAGTTCCCCGGCCACCCCTGGAGCAACGGGGCCTGTCGTGGACATCCCAAAGCTGAGCTAAGGGCCGGCACACGCTCGATGGCCAAACATGGGGAGACTACAAGAGTCAAGACCCAGCCTGTCACCCAGTCAGCTGTTGATAGAAGAATCACAGGATTCAAAAATGCAGGAACAAAATAATAAAAGCGAGAAAAATCGCAAGAAAAAAACTCCAGAGTACAGGGACTCAAGAAGTGCCTGACTCCTCTCCTGTCGTTAGGCAGAAAAAGACTAAGGCTCCTAGAGCAGGGTGTGGGTTATGCCTGGGGGAGCCACGCCCCCTAGGAGGAGCGGCACAAAGGAAAGGTTTTAACACTTTAAGTGCTGTTAAATTCTGCCTAAACTCTGGTAGGAAGAAGCATAACCCTAATGTCAAAGAAGGCTGTGTCCGTCTATGAACGGAAGAGAAATTATGTCTGTGTATGGCAATATGAAACAGGAAGTCTTTGCAGATCCAGTGGTTCACACTATCCCATTTAGTATCGTAATGCTCAAATAAATTGGAGCTCAGGTTCTATGCTATGTCCACATTCTCCCGAATAGGAATCAGATAGCTTCCGTCTGTGATGGCCATTAATGGGCCTTCCGGGGTCTTTAATGCAAAATGTCCTCCTTAAGGTAGATATAAAATGACCACTCTCATACAGGGGATTCCTGCTAGTCCTCCATGATCTTATTAAAGGGTCACTAAGGGATTTTTTTTTTTAAGCTAAATAGCTTCCTTTACCTTACTGCAGTCCTGGTTTCATGTCCTCATTGTTCGTTTTTGCTCTAACAAAACTGATTGGTGTTGAGGGGTTTTAGACACACAGTAATCACACCTCCTTGATTAGTGACCACAGAGAGAAAGCTCCCATGATTTTTTTCATCAGGAAACAGACAACCAGGAAGTGTTCAGAACACTTCCTGGTTGTCTGTTTCCTTATGAAAAAAATCATGCTGATAGCGTGTTAGTAAAAGTTTGGTGAGAGACGATTCGTGCTTTTCAGTCTTCGTGCTTTAAATTTCGTTTTCTGTCATACAGTTTGTGCTTTTGGGTTCGTATCTGTCTTACAGTGCTTGTATTCAGTTTGTATCTGTTTTGGCAGTGCGTTCTTGTCTACTTGTTCCTGTTTTGCAGGTCGTTCTGCGGAGGCCTTTCTGTTCTTCAGGGCGTTTTTTTAGTCGGATCTGATTTGACGACCGTTTTCTAGCCATGTTGCGGGTACGTTCTTGTCACCGAGATCGTGCTGTGCTTGGTGTTGGGATTTGTGCTGTATCCCGGCTCCGGTCCATAAACAGGGTGAGGAGGAGTTTGTGGGCCAAGAACTGGTTTCTTTGCAAGGACCAGTTCTCTCATATGCCTCTGCTGCGGGAGATCCAAAAAAATAACCCTGATGATTTCAGGAATTTTCTGAGGATGTCTGACCCCGTATTTCAGAAGCTTTTGGCTTCGGTGTCGCCATATATCACCAGGCAGGACACTGTTATGCGGGAAGCCATCACTGCTGAGCAGCGGCTAGTTGCTACGTTGCGCTACCTTGCAACAGGGAGAAGTCTGCAGGACTTGAAGTTCTCGACGGGCATCTCCCCCCAGGCTCTGGGCGTCATAATCCCGGATACCTGTTCTGCCATAATTCAGGATCTGCAGGAGGACTATGTTAAAGTAAGTGGTGTCCTTTAATTTTACAAACTATGTATTTATTGCATGCCTTAATATTTTTGTTTTCAAACAGTCCCTAATTTACCTGTTTGTAATATGCTGTGAATGTTCCCTTTGTCCCCATGCATGCTGTAAGGTTGTTATGGTTTGTTTTTGTGCCTACATCCATATTTGCAATAGCCAACCTCTCCAGCATTCTATTTTGTGCCCAAACACACCTAGCCTAGTCCCTATATCCCCCTTTTGTTTGTCCTCCATTGTAGTGCTGCATTTTGTGTGTCCCTGTATCCCCCTTTTCTTTTGGCCTCCATTGTAGTGCTGCATTTTGTGTGTCCCTATATCCCCCTTTTTTTGCCTCCATTGTAGTGCTGCATTCTGTGTGTCCCTATATCCCCCTTTTCTTTTGACCTCCATTGTAGTGCTGCATTTTGTGTCCCTATATCCCCCTTTTTTTGGCCTCCATTGTAGTACTGCATTTTGTGTGTCCCTATATCCCCCTTTTTTTCCCTCCATTGTAGTCCTTGGACAACCCCCCCCCTATTTTTTTTAAATGTTTAATTCACATAGATAGCATTTTTTTGGTGTGGTTTTTGAGGTCACCAACTCATCTCGGGCCCCCCTCCCCATAAGCTGAATAGTTTTGGGCCATCAGAGGTGGTGATTAATCTGCTTAGTGATCCCTTATTATTTCTGGCTCTTAAAATAATACTTGAAATTAATGATCTCCTTTTTTTTGGATCCAAGAATGTTTTGTAAAATTCTGTTAGCAATGTTTGTTTGATTTTTTTTGTTTCTTTTTCTTTACAGTTCCCCACCACGCCACAGGAATGGCAGACTGTGGCAGCGGACTTCTCGCAGCATTGGGACTTTCTGAACTGCGGAGGAGCCATTGATGGCAAGTACGTCCGCATCGTGCCACCACCCCATTCAGGATCCCATTATTTTAATTACAAGGGGTTCCACAGCGTCGTGCTGATGGCGGTGGTGTCTGCCAACTATGAGTTTTTGTACCTGGATGTTGGGAAAAATGGGCGGATGTCGGATGGCGGGGTCTTTGCTCAGACCGAGTTCGCCCAACGGCTTCAGTCAGAGGACCTTGGATTGCCACCTGCGGAGGAGAACGAAGAGGGGCTGCCCTTCGTATTTGTTGCAGATGAGGCGTTTGCCTTGGGTCCCCACCTCATGAGGCCATTTCCCCAACGCACCCTCACCCCTGAGAGGAGGGATTTTAATTATAGGCTGGCCAGAGCCAGTCGGGTGGTTGAGAACGCCTTTGGCATCATAGCCAGCCGATTACGTTTATTTTTGACAGCCATAAACATGGCAGAATACAAGTGGAACCATATAATCGCATGTTGCTGTATTTTGCATAACTTTCTCAAAGACATTCTTCTACCTATTTAACAGTAGTGCCTGATGATGCCGTTGATGTAGCTCCGGTGGCGGCCCCTGATGCTAGCCATACAGTACAGGCATGGACCCCCAAAGCGCCCGTGCTGTGCGGCAAACATATGTTGATTTTTTTATGGGGAGGGGGGCCATTCCAGTGCCAGATCTTGGCTGAATAAAATATTTTCTTTTCTGCAAGAAACAGTCTATTATTATTTTTTGTTTTAGTAATTTCTAATTTTTGTTTATTGTAGCTTTCCCCTATGTTATCATAGTGCCATTTTTTTTGATGTACTAAATTCCCATCATTGTCAATGTTACCACCAAAAATCGAGATGAGTTCTTTTATTAGGCAGCATTGATATAATAACAAGCCACACAGTTTTGAGTATCCAAATATGTTTATTTTTTATATACAATCAGGTTTTTATAATTTTTTTTGGTCATTTACATATACAATCAGGTTTTTATTTTATTTTTAATTTTTTTGGTCATTTACATAAAAAATCAGGTTTTTATATATATATATATATATGTATTTTTTTTGGTCATTTACATATAAAATATATATATATTTTTTTAAAGACATAAATGTTTAAGTAAAAAACATGCAAACAAAAAAAAATAAAACCTTCTAAAAACATATTTCAAACCCTTCCCAGAACATCCATCAAATTTTTTAGCTTTTGTTCCACCCTTTTGGTTTTAGCACGAATCTCCCTTGAAGCAAGATGTATGTCTTCAATGTCGGCCCTGCAGGACAACACCTCTCTAATCAACAGCTGGGCACTGTACATGTCAAATCCGTCACCAGCACGAATAGCTCCTGAAATGTGGGACCAAATCATGTATTAAAATTATGTAGGCCTACATATATATTACCTGAAGCTGTGGTATATGATACTTTACCGGATGTGGTGGCAGGTTCCCCTTCCTCAACATCCCGTGGGGGTGTGGCTTGTGTGTTTTGCTGCTCCTGCCTTGACGCTTGATTGCGCCCTATGAGATTGAAGAAAAGGGAAACATGATTTAAAAAGATTAGAGGCCTGAAAGAGGAATATAAATCATTCTTTTTACAAATTGTGGGACTATTGTTGGTTTTAACAACCCTTCTAAGCAGAACACAGGATTGTAGGCATTCCCAAAGCTTGTTAAATTATTTTGATCTTTGGTCTAGTTTTCTACATGGAAGCTAACCAAGTATCCACTGGATCACCTCACCTCTGTGTGACACCCTAAATAGGTTGTTCTTGTGGCCAACAATTGTGCTGAGCAGACTCTCCTTTTACTGTATATTGACTTATTTTTGAATATTAAAATCTAGTTAGGAACACATCTACATTAATTCCACAATTGATCTCACATAAAAAAAAAAAAATGTCACAACTTTCATGTTTGTGGGCACAATAATTGGTCGTAGGATTCGTCGTTCATTCGATCAGGAATAATTAAAAGATGATCTTTTTGTCTGATACAGTGTCTAAACTCCCATTTGGCCATGCAAACTAGGCATGATGACATTTCTCAAAAAGATTGTCTTTTATTATTTAAGTCATCGAATGAACGACGACTCCGACGACCAATTATTGTGCCCACAAACATAAAATACATACAGTACAACTTGAAAGAAAAAGCACATGCCACAAAGAACAAACCAAAAAAATGATTACACAGGAAAATTACTTACTTCTTCTAATGACTCTTTTTATCCTCTCCAGTTGCTCCGGCTCTCTTAATTTCAGGTCAGACCACCTTTTCCTGAGTTGCTCTTTGGTCCTGCGTTCCCCAAATTTCTGGTGGAGACTCCTCACTACTTTCTGCATTATTTCGGCCTTCACTTTGTTGGGATACCTGTGAGGGCCATGTTTGGCATCATAGTCCTCCCTCCTTAAGATGGTCTTCATCTCCACCATCTCCTGAAAGGACATATTTGGGGCCTTGTACCTCCTCCTGGTTCTTGTGTCTGCTTGGGCCTGGCCTGCCTCCTGGCTAGAGTTTGCCATAGTCTGCATGTCCTCCATAGTTGTTCCTCATTAAACGCGAGAGAAGGGGCGGGGAAAGGACTAGACCGAACGTCAGGGGTGGGGTAAAGTGTGGAGCGTCAC
The DNA here is from genome assembly GCF_905171775.1 of Rana temporaria. Classification (NCBI taxonomy): domain Eukaryota; kingdom Metazoa; phylum Chordata; class Amphibia; order Anura; family Ranidae; genus Rana; species Rana temporaria. The sequence goes on along the minus strand of NC_053494.1, from coordinate 83,754,270 downwards.
GTGTGCGCAGTGTATAAAGGGATACCACGTGAGTGAAAGCAGTGTTCACAGTCTGTGGAAGAAGGCGGAAGTAACGATCGTGTCATATGATGGTACGTAACTATATTTTTGATGTTATTAGTGATCAGTGGATGAGTTTGTGGGCTGGATATGGTGATAAAGCTTAGTAGTAGTAGTGGCTTGACTGACATTAGGTTTTTTTATTTACTTTGGACTTGCAGAAATAATGGAGGCCTTCAAAGAAACAGATTTTTTCACAGAATTCATACAAAGATGGAAGGATCTTCCTATACTGTGGCAAACTAAAAACAAACAAAATAAAAACAAAGATGCCAGGACTAAAGCACGGGAGACCCTGCTTGCATTTGTAAAGACAAGGGTCCCCAACGCCACAATCGAGACTGTGAAACAAAAAATAAATTCCATTAGGGGCACCTACAGGACCCAACGGGTACAAGTCCTGGCCTCAATGAGATCTGGGGCTGCAGCTGACAGCATCTACAAGCCAAACCTGTGGTACTATGGTCAGCTGCAGTTCCTGGACGACCACATTGAGTCCAGGCCATCCCTGTCTACCCTTCCCCCAAGAGATCGGTCCTGTCTTCCCTGCAGTCAATCCTCCAGTCTTCCCTGCAGGCAAGAGCAAGAGTTCCTGGAGGACCCTGATTGTGACCCATGGAGCCAGGTATTGCATTTTGCTAACAATTTTGGGGACTCAAAGTATAATAATGATGACAAATTGATGTTACTAGTGTTCCAAATTTAAAAGGATTGACCAAAAAGTGTTGAACATATTAATAGACAGTAGTGGCAAAACATGATGGGGACAAGATTTAAAAATGCTGGTGTCAGAATGATTGTGTGTAATTTTCTGGTACACCATCAGGGGGGTACAGGCAATACACCTGGAAGGGACCCTGGATGACAACCCCCCTTTTTGGTATAAATACATTTCTTTTTTTTACTAATTTTCTATTTTGGGTCCCCCCACTTCTCTATTTCAGGCGGCAGCAACCCCCCCTGCTCCAGGGGGCCCATGTCTGAAGCTGTGTAAGGGGCCCCATAATTCTGGATGGCGGCCCTGTGTGTAATATATATTAACATTCAATTTGCATCTGTCATGATTTTAAAAATGTGTGTGATTTATGAAGACAACAAATAAACTATGTCCCTTTTTTTATACACAGACAGAGCAAAGCCAGGAGGAGGCAGGCCCCGCAGGGAGCCAGGGGGAGGCAGGCCCTACAGGGAGCCAGGGGGAGGCAGGCCCAACTGCAAAGCAGGAGGTGGCAGAGCCCACTGGGAGCCAGGAGGTGGCAGGCCCAGTGGGAGACAGGAGGCACGCCGGCGTGATAAGATCTCCCAGATCCCTTCTCTCCACACTCCCGCGAAAAGGGCCAGGAGGCTTATACAAATGGAGGAGGAGACCCAGGCCCTGCTTTGCGAAGCAACTGCGGACATCCGAGAGCCACCCAGAGAAGAAGAGGGTTTTGCAGCACTCATCGCAGCCAAGCTCCATAATCTGGAGCGGGGCAAGCGTGTGCGCTGTGAAACCCTCATCTTTAAGGCCATAAACATGGCCACATTGGGGCAGCTCGATGACGATATCGACATTGTGCAGATTGCTCCTCCTGTACTTGCTGCTCCTCCTGCTCCTTCTTCTGCTCCTTCTCCTGCTTCTCCTCTTCCTGAGCCTGCTCAGGCTCCTGGCACAACCTTGCCTCCAGGAACCGAGCCTGCGAGGACTCGGTCTGCAAGGAAGACTGCAGGGAAGACTGTAGGGAAGACTACTACCAAGTCCAAGTCCAAACGTTGAGATGGTGCCCCTAATGTTTTTTTTTTTCCTCACAGCCTTGATTGTTGGCTTTGGGGACCCTTGGCTTTACAAATGCAAGCACGCTCTCCAGTGATGCCTTCCTTGGCTTCTTTGTTTTTATTAAGTTTGTTTTTAGTTTGCCATTAGTGTTTAATTTTAAGTTATTTAATTATACCAGAAAAAATGGCTTTTTGGTTTGCTCCCAAAATTTGACCATGTGTTTTTTTTTTTAATACAGAGATCGGTAGTGAGTAGGCAGACACATTTCAAAAACAAACATTTTAAAATTAACAAGGGACAACAACCTCCTTGTGGGTAAATTATAATAAATAATTATGTTGTTGTGGTAACTTGACACACTCCAAAAAAAAAAAAAAATGGAAAAAAGTCTAAAATATTATCAAATGAATTCCCCCAAAAAAATAGCTACATAACGATATTTAAAATATACTTTTTTTTTTTTAAGATGGAGATCTGCCTAAAAAACACAACACAAAACAAAACATTAGATAACAATAAATAATAAAGTAAAAAACTTGTCATAACTATGTAACAATATCAGCAGCAACAAATGAGGATTTTATAGCTAGATTCACATCAGTAGATACGCCGACCTAACTCGGAATCTGCGCCGTTCTAAGTTTAAGTGTATTCTCAAACAGAGATACACTTAAACCTAAGATACGACGGCTTGCGCCGTCGTATCTTAGGGTGCAATATTTAGGCTGGCCGCTAGGTGGCGCTTCCATTGCGTTCGGTGTAGAATATGTAAATCACTAGATACGCCTATTCACGAACGTACACGCGCCCGTCGCAGTATAGATACGCCGTTTACGTAAGGCATTTTCAGGCGTAAAGTTATTCCATCAAATAACTGGACTAGTAATGTTAAGTCGAAATTTGAAAATTTTACGTTGTTTGCGTAAGTCGTCCGTGAATAGGGCTGGACGTAATTTACGTCCACGTTGAAACCAATACGTCCTTGCGGCGTACTTTGCCGCAATGCACACTGGGATATGTACACGGACGGCGCATGCACCTTTCGTAAAAAACGTCAATCACGTCAGGTCACCCCCCATTACCATAAAACACGCCCCCTCAGCCTAATTTGAATTAGGCACGCTTACGCCGGACGCATTTACGCTACACCGCCATAACTTAGCAGGCAAGTACTTTGTGAATACAGTACTTGCCTAGCTAACTTACGGCGGCGTAGTGTAAATACGATACGCCGCCGCAAAGATGCGGCGGTCTATTTGAATCCACCTATTAGTGTAGCATTAAAAAGCATTGTGTAATGCAGCGCATTCTTTTCTTCAATAATTTCAAAACTTACGAATGTGCTTACTCTATTCTGAACGGTAGTTTTACCAGAACGAGCGCTCCCGTCTCAGAACTTGCTTCTGAGCATGCACGGGTTTAAAACGTCGTTTTAGCCCACACACAATCATTTTTTACAACACAAAAAACAACATTTTCAAAAACGACATAAAAAATTAAAACATGTTCGAATTTTTTTTTTTTTAGTTTTTCAGAAGATGGAAAACGATGTGAAGCCCACACACGATCATTTTAAATTACGTTTTTAAAAATGTCATTTTATGTCTTGCCAAAAAACAACCTTGTGTACGCGGCATTACAGGTACATTTCCGTTGCTTCACGTATCACTTCATTAACCTGCAAGCAGGGCAGGGAGACAGCAAGGGAACAGGCTAGCCGGATCCCTGTGTACCGAGAAACAGCTTCTCAGGGCTGATTCTGCTGATTCCAAACACATGCCACATCCACTCATATGTTCTCCTTAGCTCTCCTCCTCCTACTACATCCTCCCTCTCCTACTCGGCTGACTCCTCATTTTCCGATGCTACCGTCTCTTCCGCTGTGCCGCCCAAGATCCCCAGAACCTATTCGACATGCCAGGTGAGACGTTGCCATGCTGTGCTGCGTCTGTTGTGCCTGGAAGACAAGAGCCACACTGGTCCTGCACTCCTTTCAGCTTTGCGTTGACAGGCAGATCAGTGGCTAACACTGTTCAATTTGACAGTTGGTAAAGCGGTGTGCAACAACGATGCCAATCTGATGAGCAAGCTGAAACAGGGCAAAATTACACACGTGCCATGCATGGCACACGTCCTGAACTTGGTCGTGCAGCGATTTGTTGCCAAATACCCTGGGGTCCAGGACATCTAGTGGCAGGCCAGGAAAATTTTGGCCCATTTCAGAAGATCTTACACGGCCATATGGCTAGGGTGACCACATCTCCAAACTGCCATTCAGCGACACCCCTCCCCCAAAAAGGTGATTTTTGGAGAAAAAAATTGGGCACAGTGGGCCCGTGTGGAAGATCAAAAGTGGGCCCTAGGCATCAAGAAGAACATAATGTTGCACAAAGCGCGTTGTGGGGAACAGTGGACAGGTCTTAAATTGCGCTTAAAGGGGGTGTTATTAAAGAGAGTCTGGGATGACTAATATAGTGCAGAATGTGGTAATGTTAAATAGGGAATGCAGAGTGTATGGTTGGGGGTAATATGTACATAGTGGGGTGGATAGGGGGACAGTGTGACAGTGGGATGGATAAAGGGACAGTTAGTGTAGACGGAGGGACCGTGGGGTGGACGGAGGGACAGTGGGGTGGATGTAGGGATAGAAGCACAGTGGGGTGGACAGAGGGACAGTGGGGTGGACAGAGGGACAGTGGGGTGGACAGAGGGATAGAAGGACAGTGGGGTGGACAGAGGGACAGTGAGGTGGACAGAGGGACAGTGGGGTGGACAGAGGGACAGTGGGGTGGACGGAGGGACCGTGGGGTGGATGGAGGGACCGTGGGGTGGATGGAGGGATAGAAGGACAGTGGGGTGGATAGAGGGACAGTGGGGTGGATGGAGGGACAGGGGGACAGTGGGATGGAGGGACAGGGGGACAGTGGGGTGGATGGAGGGACAGTGGGGTGGATGGAGGGACAGTGGGATGGAGGGACAGGGGGACAGTGGGATGGATAGAGAGACAGAGGGATAAAGGGACAGTGGGGTGAAGAGGGACCGTGGGGTGGATGGAGGAACCGTGGGGTGGATGGAGGGACAGTGGGGTGGATGGAGGGACAGTGGGGTGGATAGAGGGACAGTGAGGTGGATAGAGGGACAGTGGGGTGGATAGAGGGACAGTGGGGTGGATTGGGGGACAGTGGGTTGGATGGAGGGACAGTGGGATGGATGGAGGGACAGGGGGTGGATAGAGAGACAGTGGGGTGGATGGAGGGACAGTGGGGTGGATGGAGGGACCGTGGGGTGGATGGGGGGACCGTGGGGTGGATGGAGGGACCGTGGGGTGGATGGGTGGATGGAGGGACCGTGGGGTGGATGGGGGGACCGTGGGGTGGATGGGGGCACCGTGGAGTGGATGGAGGGACCGTGGGGTGGATGGAGGGACCGTGGGGTGGATGGGGGGACAGTGGGGTGGATGGAGGGACCGTGAAGTGGATGGAGGGACCGTGGGGTGGATAGGGGACAGTGGGGTGGATGGAGGGACCGTGGGGTGGATGGAGGGACCGTGGGGTTGATGGGTGGATGGAGGGACCGTGGGGTGGATGGAGGGACCGTGGGGTGGATGGAGGGACCGTGGGGTTGATGGGTGGATGGAGGGACCGTGGGGTGGATGGAGGGACCGTGGGGTGGATGGAGGGACCGTGGGTTGGATCGAGGGACCGTGGGGTGGATGGAGGGACCGTGGGATGGATGGAGGGACAGTGGTGCTCAGTGATAGGATGTACACATACCTCTCTCCTGCTGTGGGTTGTACTATAGCAGGGGTGGCAGTATAATAGGAGGGATGGCAGTGGAGGGCAGAGAGTATGTTGGGAGGGGGTAGTAGTGAAGGACAGTATGATGGGAGGGGTAGTAGTGAAGGACAGTATGATGGGAGGGGGTAGTAGTGAAGGACAGTATGATGGGAGGGGTAGTAGTGAAGGACAGTATGATGGGAGGGGTAGTAGTGAAGGACAGTATGATGGGAAGGGGTAGTAGTGAAGGACAGTATGTTGGGAGGGGTAGTAGTGAAGGACAGTATGATGGGAGGGGTAGTAGTGAAGGACAGTATGATGGGAGGGGTAGTAGTGAAGGACAGTATGTTAAGAGGGGTAGTAGTGAAGGACAGTATGTTGGGAGGGGTAGTAGTGAAGGACAGTATGTTGGGAGGGGGTAGTAGTGAAGGACAGTATGTTGGGAGGGGTAGTAGTGAAGGACAGTATGTTAAGAGGGGTAGTAGTGAAGGACAGTATGTTGGGAGGGGTAGTAGTGAAGGACAGTATGTTGGGAGGGGGTAGTAGTGAAGGACAGTATGTTGGGAGGGGTAGTAGTGAAGGACAGTATGATGGGAGGGGTAGTAGTGAAGGTCAGTATGATGGGAGGGGTAGTAGTGAAGGACAGTATGATGGTGGGGGTAGTAGTGAAGGACAGTATGATGGGAGGGGTAGTAGTGAAGGACAGTATGATGGGAGGGGTAGTAGTGAAGGACAGTATGTTGGGAGGGGTAGTAGTGAAGGGCAGTATGTTGGGAGGGGTAGTAGTGAAGGACAGTATGATGGGAGGGGTAGTAGTGAAGGGCAGTATGTTGGGAGGGGTAGTAGTGAAGGACAGTATGATGGGAGGGGTAGTAGTGGAGGACAGTATGATGGGAGGGGGTAGTAGTGAAGGACAGTATGTTGGAAGGGGTAGTAGTGAAGGACAGTATGTTGGGAGGGGTAGTAGTGAAGGACAGTATGTTGGAAGGGGGAGTAGTGAAGGACAGTATGTTGGGAGGGGTAGTAGTGAAGGACAGTATGATGGGAGGGGGTAGTAGTAAAGGACAGTATAATGGGAGGGGGTAGTAGTGAAGGACAGTATGATGGGAGGGGTAGTAGTGAAGGACAGTATGATGATGGGAGGGGTAGTAGTGAAGGGCAGTATGATGATGGGAGGGGTAGTAGTGAAGGACAGTATGTTGGGAGGGGTAGTAGTGAAGGACAGTATGTTGGGAGGGGTAGTAGTGAAGGACAGTATGATGGGAGGGGGTAGTAGTGAAGGACAGTATGATGGGAGGGGTAGTAGTGGAGGACAGTATGATGGGAGGGGGTAGTAGTGAAGGACAGTATGTTGGAAGGGGTAGTAGTGAAGGACAGTATGTTGGGAGGGGTAGTAGTGAAGGACAGTATGATGGGAGGGGTAGTAGTGAAGGACAGTATGTTGGGAGGGGTAGTAGTGAAGGACAGTATGTTAAGAGGGGTAGTAGTGAAGGACAGTATGTTGGGAGGGGGTAGTAGTGAAGGACAGTATGTTGGGAGGGGTAGTAGTGAAGGACAGTATGATGGGAGGGGTAGTAGTGAAGGACAGTATGATGGGAGGGGTAGTAGTGAAGGACAGTATGATGGGAGGGGTAGTAGTGAAGGACAGTATGATGGGAGGGGTAGTAGTGAAGGACAGTATGATGGGAGGGGTAGTAGTGAAGGACAGTATGATGATGGGAGGGGTAGTAGTGAAGGGCAGTATGATGATGGGAGGGGTAGTAGTGAAGGACAGTATGTTGGGAGGGGTAGTAGTGAAGGACAGTATGTTGGGAGGGGTAGTAGTGAAGGACAGTATGATGGGAGGGGGTAGTAGTGAAGGACAGTATGATGGGAGGGGTAGTAGTGGAGGACAGTATGATGGGAGGGGTAGTAGTGGAGGACAGTATGATGGGAGGGGGTAGTAGTGAAGGACAGTATGTTGGGAGGGGTAGTAGTGAAGGACAGTATGATGGGAGGGGTAGTAGTGAAGGACAGTATGATGGGAGGGGTAGTAGTGAAGGACAGTATGTTGGGAGGGGTAGTAGTGAAGGACAGTATGTTAAGAGGGGTAGTAGTGAAGGACAGTATGTTGGGAGGGGGTAGTAGTGAAGGACAGTATGTTGGGAGGGGTAGTAGTGAAGGACAGTATGATGGGAGGGGTAGTAGTGAAGGACAGTATGATGGGAGGGGTAGTAGTGAAGGACAGTATGATGGGAGGGGTAGTAGTGAAGGACAGTATGATGGGAGGGGTAGTAGTGAAGGACAGTATGATGGGAGGGGTAGTAGTGAAGGACAGTATGTTGGGAGGGGTAGTAGTGAAGGGCAGTATGTTGGGAGGGGTAGTAGTGAAGACAGTATGATGGGAGGGGTAGTAGTGAAGGGCAGTATGTTGGGAGGGGTAGTAGTGAAGGACAGTATGATGGGAGGGGTAGTAGTGGAGGACAGTATGATGGGAGGGGGTAGTAGTGAAGGACAGTATGTTGGAAGGGGTAGTAGTGAAGGACAGTATGTTGGGAGGGGTAGTAGTGAAGGACAGTATGATGGGAGGGGTAGTAGTGGAGTGCAGTATGATGGGAGGGGTAGTAGTGAAGGACAGTATGATGGGAGGGGGTAGTAGTAAAGGACAGTATGATGGGAGGGGGTAGTAGTGAAGGACAGTATGATGGGAGGGGTAGTAGTGAAGGACAGTATGATGATGGGAGGGGTAGTAGTGAAGGGCAGTATGATGATGGGAGGGGTAGTAGTGAAGGACAGTATGTTGGGAGGGGTAGTAGTGAAGGACAGTATGTTGGGAGGGGTAGTAGTGAAGGACAGTATGATGGGAGGGGGTAGTAGTGAAGGACAGTATGATGGGAGGGGGTAGTAGTGAAGGGCAGTATGTTGGGAGGGGTAGTAGTGAAGGACAGTATGATGGGAGGGGTAGTAGTGGAGTGCAGTATGATGGGAGGGGGTAGTAGTGAAGGACAGTATGTTGGGAGGGGTAGTAGTGAAGGACAGTATGATGGGAGGGGTAGTAGTGAAGGACAGTATGATTGGAGGGGTAGTAGTGAAGGACAGTATGATGGGAAGGGGTAGTAGTGAAGGACAGTATGTTGGGAGGGGTAGTAGTGAAGGACAGTATGATGGGAGGGGTAGTAGTGAAGGACAGTATGTTGGGAGGGGTAGTAGTGAAGGACAGTATGTTGGGAGGGGTAGTAGTGAAGGACAGTATGTTGGGAGGGGTAGTAGTGAAGGACAGTGTGATGGGAGGGGTAGTAGTGAAGGACAGTGTGATTGGAGGGGTAGTAGTGAAGGACAGTATGATGGGAGGGGTAGTAGTGAAGGACAGTATGATTGGAGGGGTAGTAGTGAAGGACAGTATGATGGGAGGGGTAGTAGTGAAGGACAGTATGATGGGAGGGGTAGTAGTGAAGGACAGTATGATGGGAGGGGTAGTAGTGAAGGACAGTATGATGGGAGGGGTAGTAGTGAAGGACAGTATGATGGGAGGGGTAGTAGTGAAGGACAGTACAGCATGACTGGAGGGGTGCAGTGTATGGGAAGGAGCAGAGTGACCAATGATGAGTCAGTCAGAGTCAGGGCAGTGCAGGGAGCATTTCACTTACCTTTCTTCCAGCGCAGGAACAGCCATCAGGGAAGAGGCGGAGTCGGGGGCGGAGCTTAGGCGCGAGACGGAATCCTCCACCGGCTCGCTCGGAATGCTGGGGCTCCACTCTCCTCCTCATCGTGACGTCACTGGTTGTTAGACGCCAGTCGGGCTATGCCTAGCAACCAGTTGTTTTGGCAGTGAGCCAGGCAGCGTCTGAGGGGAAAACCAAGTGGTCTCGCCGGACATAACTAGCACAGCATCAGGGGGCATCAGATCGGCCAAGGGGGCAATTCCAGGACACTGTATTGTCCCGGAACGAAGGTGGCCGGGACCAGGGACAAAGATATCAATTACGGGACAATCCCGGGCAGTCCGGGACACGTGGTCACCCTACATATGGCTCACCTTGCTGATATTCAGCAGCGACATTTGTGACTGCCCGACGCGATGGAACTCAACATTGTATATGCTTGATAGGCTGCTCCAGCAGAAACGTGCAGTTAACGACTACCTGTACGAACTCTGCGGCAGGACAGGTTCTGGGAGCTTGATTTTTTTCACCGCACCAGTGGCTGCTCATGCGCGACTCATGCAGACTTCTATGAATAATGGTAGGTGTAATGGCGCTAAAAACACTAAAAAAACTTAAAAGCAATAAATAATCCTCATCACTAGACCCATAAAGTAATAAAGAAAGTTTTGTGGTGAATCCTCCAATGGATGTGAATAAATGTGTTCCACTCTGGGTTAATCCTGGAATACCATCCGACATCAACAAAAAATGTGGAGGGTATTGGTAGTGGTAGATAATAATACGTAACTAATGATAAGTGAACAGCTGTGCCAAACCACTGCACAATGTTGCATCAATACAATCAAAAGTGAATAATAGGTAGCTTAATGAACATAGATGATAGTGAAAAACGAATCCAGTAAAATTAAAAACACCAAAGGCAATAGTCCATTAAAGTGCAGCGTGCAATGATTAAAAGTGCAAAAAATTACAAAGTGATCCGAAGTACTTTAAATGACATGCAAAAAATGAGCATGAAAATGAAATCTATATGTGAAAAAATGTCCAGTGAAACAAACAATATTAAGATAATAACAATGTCTCTAATAATCCACCAATTGAGGTTAAAGTAAAAACAAGGTGATATTGGTAAAGTGTCACAGTGCATAAATTGATGAAGAATAAACAATCATGAATGAATGTTCAGTGAAAAAATTGTGCTCCAAATCACAGATCCTTATATCCACAGCGTTCAGTGATCAATGCTGGATGTGCATGCATGCTTATACTTCCACCATCAGGCTTCCCAGAAGTGTCCGACAGACTAGGTGTTCCAGCCCCTTACCTCAGAGCGGCTTGTAATCAAGCCTAAATGGATATCTCACAGGCAGTCTGCTGTTCATCCAACCCCTCAATCCCACAACAGATCACAGTCACAGATGATTGCAGTCTCTCAGAGGAAATATAAAGCAAGGGGAGCCATCCAAGCCACTAATTGGGCGCTAAATGGTCTCAGTGATCTGCACTCCTCAGTACATCACAACGAACTAACTTAGTTAGTTCGTTGTGATGTACTGAGGAGTGCAGATGACTGAGACCATTTAGCGCCCAATTAGTGGCTTGGATGGCTCCCCTTGCTTTATATTTCCTCTGAGAGACTGCAATCATCTGTGACCGAGTCGTGGGATTGAGGGGTTGGATGAACAGCAGACTGCCTGTGAGATATCCATTTAGGCTTGATTACAAGCCGCTCTGAGGTAAGGGGCTGGAACACCTAGTCTGTCGGACACTTCTGGGAAGCCTGATGGTGGAAGTATAAGCATGCATGCACATCCAGCATTGATCACTGAACGCTGCGGATATAAGGATCTGTGATTTGGAGCACAATTTTTTCACTGAACATTCATTCATGATTGTTTATTCTTCATCAATGTATGCACTGTGACACTTTACCAATATCACCTTGTTTTTACTTTAACCTCAATTGGTGGATTATTAGAGACATTGTTATTATCTTAATATTGTTTGTTTCACTGGACATTTTTTCACATATAGATTTCATTTTCATGCTCATTTTTTGCATGTCATTTAAAGTACTTCGGATCACTTTGTAATTTTTTGCACTTTTAATCATTGCACGCTGCACTTTAATGGACTATTGCCTTTGGTGTTTTTAATTTTACTGGATTCGTTTTTCACTATCATCTATGTTCATTAAGCTACCTATTATTCACTTTTGATTGTATTGATGCAACATTGTGCAGTGGTTTGGCACAGCTGTTCACTTATCATTAGTTACGTATTATTATCTACCACTACCAATACCCTCCACATTTTTTGTTGATGTCGGATGGTATTCCAGGATTAACCCAGAGTGGAACACATTTATTCACATCCATTGGAGGATTCACCACGAAACTTTCTTTATTACTTTATGGGTCTAGTGATGAGGATTATTTATTGCTTTTAAGTTTTTTTAGTGTTTTTAGCGCCATTACACCTACCATTATTCATATCTGTCTTGAGTGTGAGAACACTTTTCGTCGTGGCTGCTATTTATTAATTTTAGCTTCCTTTTAGTTTAGAATTATCCTTGATTAGGTGGATTTGCGCATTGGTTCCCCCTCCTATCATGCAGACTTCTGCGGTCATTTGATGAAATCACCAAATTGGTCAGTCGCAGCCAGGGCACCATCAGTGATATCGTACCTTACGCCTTCTTTCTGGAGCGTGCATTGCGTTGTGTCATTGATCAAGCCGTCGAGGAGTAGGAGCAGGAAGATGAGGAAGTCGCAATGCTGGATGAATTCCCAGGGGGGTTACTCCACCTGAGACAAGTCAACAACGGGAGTCTGAAGAGGAGTCAGAGGAGGATGGTGCCAGGGTGGAGGAGGAGGAGCAAGAAGAGCATGCTTTAACCTTTCTGGGATCCCTGGTGTTGTCCGTGGATGGGGGAGTAGAACGAGGACAACATTATCCTGGATGATGAGCAGGAGCCAGGCCAGTACAGCACTTCCAGTTTAGTGCAAATGGGGGCCTTCATGCTCCAGTGTTTTAAGAGTGACCCCCGTATACAGTACCTGTTGCCGATCATGTGTTTCCAGCACGACATCATCGCGCTGATTCTCAGTGACAGGGTGCCGACATCTCGCACTAGCTGGAATAGACAAAGCACATTCCAGCGAGCAAGCGTGTAACAATACGCCAAATTAGATTCAGGTTTATGGATCGCAACTGCGGAGACTTCTCAGGTTCGAACCCAGGTTTCACTCTTAACTCAGTTAAGAGTTTGGGTTCTATCATCACAGCCTCAGTAAAGTAAATAGTGCTTATTCCAGCATAAGCAACATTAAAGTAAATCTTGGTATTAATGGTATTGAACAGGTATAGGAATAGGTGTAGCCGCAGTACTGGGACTGCACACTAGAGGTCAGTAATGAACACAGGCATAGAAGCAAAGCAGGTAATTGGTATCTATAGCAGTGAGCATAACATGTGAGCTGCAATTCAAACTTGAGTGAAACTCCTTAGTACTTTAGCATAGCAGTGAACATAACTTGGAAGCAAGCGGCAAGTATGGAGATCAGTGTTTAGTAATTGGTTTCTATAGCAGAGTACTTGCGGTTGCAGATAGCTGGGCATGGATGTGCGTCCTAGGAGCCTGGACCTGGTTGATGAGAGCGGTAGCTGCAAACGAGGAGTCCTGGTGATCCAGTTCAGGAAGCTGGAGCTCAGTTCAGGTGAGTCTGGAAGCCCAGCTGACAGTGGCCTTCTGTCAGCAATAGAGGAACACCATTCTGTCAGTGCTGGGAGTTTGAATAGGCCGCACAGGAACGAACCAGGAAGTACCACTAGGTGGGGCACCTCCGCAACCACCGTGGAGAGCAAGGCTGCAGGAGGTGAGAGGAGTTGACTGGGAAAGAAGCAACTAAAGTTATACTTAGTGCAAAGTTATTGGTGTGACGTTACAGCGCGTCATAGAAGCAACGGGAATCCGACTTGGATTCCCGCCAATTCTAGCTGCGGCGTTTGGTATGAATCCTGAGGGGGAACTCCACGCCAAATTTCAAATAAAAAAACGGCATGGGTTCCCCCCCAGGGGCATACCAGGCCCTTAGGCCAGGGTTGTCGGGAAGAGGCCCTGTCCTTATCAACATGGGGACAGGGTGCTCTGGGGTGGGGGGGTGCCCATGTTGAGGGCATGCGGCCTGGTATGGTTCAGGAGGGGGGGCGCTCACTCATCCCCACTCCTTTCCTGTCCGGCCGGGCAGCGTGCTTTGGATACGGGTCTGGTATGGATTGTTGGGGGACCCCCACGCCGTTTTTTCAGCGTAGGGGGGTCTCCTTACAACCCATACCAGACCTAAGGGCCTGGTATGCCCCTGGGGGAGAACCCATGCCTGTTTCTTATTTGAAATTTGGCGTTAAGTTCCCCCTCAGGTTTTAAAACAAACGCTGCAGCTAGATTTGGCGGGAATCCAAGTCGGATTCCCGTCGCTTCTATGACGGCTTTGTCTCCATCACGGCAAGCCAGCTCGGCGCTGGCTCCCGCGATGGGGCTCGTAGGCGGTCAATCTCACCGAGAAAGGGAGCGAGATTGACACAATATTGAGGTCACCTACTGTAAAAAGCATAAAGGGCAAGGAAAAGTACTGGGTGGCAACGTACTTAGACCCCCGGTACAAACAAAACATGGCGGAAATGTTACCACCATCACAGAGGGCTATCAGAATGCAGCACTTCCAGGCCTTGCTTCGAGAAATGCTGCATTCTGTTTTTGCCTCTGCTGGGAGAGGAATTTCCACTCACAGAGAAACAGTTTTGGGTACCAATCCAACAGCAACTGCAAGAAGAGGGCGGTTTGAAGATGTCTTGGTCACTAATGATATGAGATCATTCTTTCAGCCGATCCATCGACAGCTGTCCTCCGTATCCAGCATCAGGGAACGCCTAGACCGACAGGTGTCCAACTACATCGGGTTAACGGCCGATGTGGATGCATTGAGAAGTGATGAACCCCTGGACTACTGGGTGGGCAGGCTTGACCTCTGGCCAGAGCTTGCACAATTTGCAATGGAACTGTTGGCTTGCCCCTCGTCCAGTGTCCTGTCGTCGTGACCGATAAGCCCACTTGCCTAGCTCACAATAGTGTTGACTACCTCACATTTATAAAAATGAATGAAGCATGGATCTCGGAGGAATTCAACACATGTGACCAGTAGACCATGTTTCATTCAAATTGAGGTGAACGCCTGTGGGCTAATTTTTTGGGCCTGTACTGGCCGACACTTACTTCTGTATCCGGTGAATGCCTAATGTACCACCAGCCACAGAATACAAGGTTGTTTGCTGTCAGGTGAACACCTGTGGCCGTGGGCTAATTTTTGAGGCCTGTAATGGCCGACACTTACTTCTGTATCCGGTGAATGCCTATTGTACCACCAGCCACGGAATACAAATTTGTTTGCTTTCAGGTGAACGCCCGTGGCCGTGGGCTAATACTATATGTACTCTCAAAGTACCTGAGCTATATTGCCTCTCATATGCAATTAATACTTATTACCACTAATACTATATGTACTCTAAATGTACATGAGCTATATTGCCTCTCATACGCAATTAATACTTCTTACTACAAATACTATATGTACAGTACTCTGAAAGGATTTTACTACTTCTGGTAGGTCAGTGTCCATGTTGTGGGACTGTCAAATATGTGGTAATTAACGGGTTAATATGCATTGGTTAACCCCCTTCCCCGACCTCTTTCTCATTTCTCATGTTTTTACTGATGAGATGCCGTTTTTACTATATAGAGGCTTAGGAAACATGGCCGCGGCTCTACTTCCGGTGGCTACAACATGGCCGCCTCTCTACTTCCGGCGGCGCTCGTTCTGACGAACGCCGCTGCTATATATATATATTTTTGCTAAATATGCCATTCAGCCGTTTTGCGGCACTCTTAGTGGTCGCGGGATCCCGTGCTGGTTCCCGTTCTAGCGGTGGGCTCCGCGGCCAAATAGGTGGGACGTACGCCCAGTGTCTTGTGAGACACAGAGTGACGTCCTATGAGCTCCAACAAAATGGCGCCCGCCCTATTTCCGGCCAGACGCTAATATGGCACTAATGACACGCTGTTGGGGACACAAAATATGTGTCTTTTTTGCATTTTTTCCTTAAATCAATTGACATATAGGGTGTTAGGCTGCTACCCATCTGGCATATACCATTAATTAAAACAACCTAGTTTGCTAAATATACAATTATTAAACACACAGCAGTAGACTACAAGAAAATGGCTGCAGCTCAATTTCCTGAATGGCAAAATTGATCACTCGTTTTGCTGACAGCCCACTAACTATGTCACCCTATATAAAGGATCCCCTTTATACCTTTCATTACTCCTGAAGAAGTCACGCTTGTGACGAATACGCGTAAGAGCCTACTGAGAGGTACCGGAGGTGACGTTGGCGAACGATTGCCCCTCTTTTTTATATGCCTGATTTAATTTTAACCATGTGAGTACCCTCGCTTTTAATTTTATGTTGATTAAAAGTTTTAAAACAATATCACACTATTGGTGGTTTTATCCCCCTGGGCGCGAGACATTGGCCATCCTGGGACGCGACTCCCAAGGAGGACCTAGTTTCCCTGGACCAGAGCCCTTTTGGATAACCATATGTGGTTGGAGTCATATGCTGTTACCTTACAGCAGTAAGGTAAGGGGACATCCTCAGTCACCTTAAAAGGATCACTGGATACCCACGTTTTCTTCACATTATCGATTCGGACCCACACCATCACTTCCCTATTTTGGACTTTCAATTATTATTTAGATCTCTGGTGTTATTGTTAAAGTTCTTTGCCTTATCGATCTTTATCACAAGTTTACTGCTTTATGGACTTTTTTGCACCAGCTCATCACTGAGCCCAGCAGAGTTAATTGGGTGTTGTGTGACACAGATTGTATATCTTTATTTGCACTTCTCATCACCTTATTGATTGTGTATTCCCTTCCACTAAGAAGAACGTATGAATTTATGTTACTTGCACTTTTGCCTAGAATAGTTATAAGTTTGTCAGCCTGCTCACTGATCGGCTCTTTTTAAAGCCATTTTTGTTTGTACTGTCACAGTCAGACCACCCTTCACTTCCTTTCCACCTCTCCATCCTCCACACATAGCGCAGCACTACCTTCCCCATTAATAATACTTATGGTCTGATACACCTTCCAGTGCCGCAGCTGCAGCCCACCCCCCCTCCCCACCCTCCCTCTGATAGCGCGGTAATACCCACTCTCACATGTTGTGGGACTATTTGTGCACAGCTAGTAAGTATTTTGTGGCTGCAAATATGACCTGCAGGTTTTTAATATTAGCCTGCCATTGAAGTTAATGGGGCCCGCCACAAACTTGCGGTTCGCGGACATTTGTGAAAGTTCGAGGTTAGCGTTCGCCAAACGTCCCGTCGGATGTTCGTCCATCACTATACAAGAAGTATTTATTGATGGTGATTAGAGATTAGCAAAACACATAGGTTGGACTTGATGGACTTGTGTCTTTTTTCCTCCTTACATACTATGCAACAATGTAACCTATGTAACACTCCTGTTTGGTTAGCAGCAGAACTCCCAAACAGGAACAAAGTTCTAACCAGAACGGTGAACCCTATTGAAGTTTATGGAAGCAGAACAGGAAAATTAAAAGTTCCCATTTTGAAGGCTTTTATGCAAGTCTAGTGCTACCCCCGTAGGAGCCGCTTAATATTTTTTTGGTTCTGCTCAACCCCAAGAACTGTCTCAATCCCCCTGGCACACCTACTTAACAATATTAGTGTGGAACCCAGCAACAGAAAGTGACACAATAATGAAAGAGCATATAGTATATTTACAGAGACCCTGGGTTCCGTCACTTCATCAGTTGTGGCAGTAAATAGAGATTCACACAAGATATCCCCCCCCCCCGCTACATGCGGCGGTCGGATTCCCGCGGGGAGCGATCCAGGACAACGGCGCGGCTATTCGTTTATGGCCGCTCCGTCGCGATCGCTCCCTGGAGCTGAAGAACGGGGAGAGCCTATGTAAACACGGCTTCCCCGTGCTTCACTGTGGCGGCTGCATCGATCGAGTGATCCCTTTTATAGGGAGACTCGATCGATGACATCAGTCCTACAGCCACACCCCCCTACAGTTGTAAACACACACTAGGTGAACCCTAACTCCTACAGCGCCCCCTGTGGTTAACTCCCAAACTGCAACTGTCATTTTCACAATAAACAATGCAATTTAAATGCATTTTTTGCTGTGAAAATGACAATGGTCCCAAAAATGTGTCAAAATTGTCCGAAATGTCCGCCATAATGTCGCAGTCATGAAAAAAATCGCTGATCGCCGCCATTAGTAGTAAAAAAAAAAAAATTATAAAAATGCAATAAAACTATCCCCTATTTTGTAAACGCTATAAATTTTGCGCAAACCAATCGATAAACGCTTATTGCGATTTTTTTTACCAAAAATAGGTAGAAGAATACGTATCGGCCTAAACTGAGGGAAAAAAATGTTATATATGTTTTTGGGGGATATTTATTATAGCAACAAGTAAAAAATATTGCATTTGTTTCAAAATTGTTGCTTTATTTTTGTTTATAGCGCAAAAAATAAAAACTGCAGAGGTGATCAAATACCACCAAAAGAAAGCTCTATTTGTGGGGAAAAAAGGACGACAATTTTGTTTGGGAGCCACGTCACACGACTGCGCAATTGTCTGTTAAAGCGACGCAGTGCCGAATCGCAAAACCTGGCCTGGGTATTTAGCAACAAAATGGTCCGGGGCTTAAGTGGTTAATACCTGTGTCATGGACCTTGGAGTACTGGAGTGGTTACTGAGCTATACTGAGACATTTCCATTATGTGATAACCCTGTTTTAAAGCCTTTTGATTAGCAGGTGTGGGTATCTTCTGTCGAAGATAGTCCGTCTGGCTAGAATTGTGGATTGAAGGTTAATTGAATCTATTATGTGTGTTTGAAGATGTATGTGTTTACGCTAATGGACTTTGTATTGTTCTAAAGGTCAGAAGTCTCCTGTCAGGAGTATTGAATTAGCATTCTATTGTCTAAAGAAATGTAACCTCTCAGAGGTAGTAATTAAGTTCTGCTAAATAGACCAGGCTATTCTGTACATTGATTACCCCCTGGGGCTTCTGTCTCAATACACATAATAGTCTTTCTATCCAAGCTATTGGACCAATCCCTGTTGACAATTTCAAGTCCTCATGTGCATGATTAAGGAGGACCTGAGTGAGGACTGCATATACTTTACAATTGACCAATAGGAAAGCGGTTGTTGGGAGAGGGATGTTCCAAATTCTGTATAAAAGTGTGCTGTGTACTTGAAAATAAAGAGTCCTGCTTGAACATACATACAGCCTGCCTGGTGTGTGTTCTTAATGGGTCTGAACGGCACATAGCTGTAGTTCGGATCCCGGAACCTTGGATACTGGACCATCAGACGTTGCAATCTGCAAGCTGACTCACTGGTAGCAGAGGAGTGTAAGGAGAGCAGGACCGGGCAGGCAAAGGGGTCTCGTCACATTGGTTGGCAGCGGTGGGATTTGCTCTCCAGTTACTGGGACAACTCCAAACCACCACCATGAATGACCAGCTATGCAGCCTGCAGGAGAACCATGCTAAAAGACTTGCTTGAGAGCCGTGGAGGGACCGGTGGGAAGAACAAGGCCACCCTGATCATTGCACTAGCTGAGATGGATCAGAGGGATAGTGATGCAGAACCCTGGTCAGTTGAAGACTTGTTCCAGCAGCGAGTTCAACAGCGGTTGGTGTTATATGGTGCTAACCCATCAGAGACCGCCATACAGAATACCATTAGAGACCTCCAGCGGCAGGATGAGAGAGAACGAGAGCGACAACAGAGAGAACGAGAGTGGCAACAGGAGCTGAGAATTGCAGAAATACGGCGATCGGTGACAACGCCTAAAGAAGCAGCACCAAATGAAAGAAGAGGAGAGGTACAGATACCAGTAACCATGGAAGAGGAATTCAGAAGGAGGTTGCGAGAGAAGCAGATACAGCACAGAGGACCAGTATTAGAGGAGGTCCTGCTTGGATGGTCTGATTCGATCCGCTGCGAACTCTGGAAAGAAGCGCTAGCCCGCGAGCAGCGACACCAGGGAAAAGCTCTCCCCTCCATCCATGTAAGGTACTGGTCACAGTATGAAGTAAGAATGCTGTTATTAGGGAAACAACAAAAACAGGAGTGGACAGCAGAGTTAAGCAGGCTGATCCGGGCAGAGATACGGTTGGACGAGAGCTACAGAGCCCTCCGGTGGTATGTAGTCCAAGAGTGCCCGTGGTCAGCGGATGACAGCCCCACGGAAGGCTTTGACTATGATGGCCTGGGATTGTTGTATTGGAGGATGTCCAGGGATCCCAACTTTGGGAGCGATCGGGAGTGGCGTTGGGAGGAAATAATGGAGCACAGAGAGCGAAGACTGAATGTCCCGGAAGTGTACTGGTTACAGGAGGATTTGGAATTCCTGGCCGCTCAGGAATGGGAACTGCAAATCGCCTACAAACAGCTGCTAGATTTCGCTCAGCAGCAGGGTGAGGTTCCCTTTACATGGGACTATGAGGAAATATCAGCTGACAGTGATGAAATCCTGGCTGAAGAATCGGCAATGTGGCAGAGTAACAGTGGGCTTTGCCAACCTGCCCCTGCAGCTATGGACCCGGAGGTCTTATGGCGGATGCAGCAAGCGCTGACTGACCTTGAGGATCCTGTTTCTTCATGGGATGATTTTGAATGGAGGAATGTGCCTGTCCAGCAGTATGCCAGTGAATCGGCAGTGGAAAATCGGGAGCTTGCCATTCCCAAAGCTAAAGTGCTGACCGCAGGGCCGAGCTCTGCTAACCTCTGCTCAGTACCTATAGCATATTCTGGGTTTCATGGACAGGAGATGGTGAACCTCTATCCCCAGACACCAAGTGCAGAGACAGGGGATTTAATAGATTTTTCTGCTGAGGAAGAACAACCTGATGAGCCCCCAGCAGAAGTGCTGGCAACAGGGCAGAGTGCTAGCAATCTCTGCCCAGCACCAGAAGCAACTGTGGAGTTCCAGGGAGCCGGGGCAGTTGGTCCCTCTCCCCAGCAACAAGCTGAGACAGTAAAGCTTTTACTTCCAGCTGAAGCACTGGCAGCAGGGCAGGATGCTACTGGCTGCTGCACACAACTACAGCTTGAGCAGATATCGGTGGATGGGACTGTGGTCTCCACTCACAGCAGCCCAGCGGAAGAGCTTGCAACAGAGCAGAGTGCCCCGGGCCTCTGCTCTCAACTAACAGAAGAGGGGGTTCCTGTGGTAGTGGATGGGACTCCGATCTCCACTGACACAACCCCAGAAAATGGTGCGGCACTGAGACAGGAGGATGTCGGCTTTGCTTTGCAAGCACCGGGGGATTTTCACCTAGCATCAGTGGATGGGACTTCAGTCTCCACTGGTATACCCCAGGAATGGTGGCCAGTTGGCCCAGATCCCCAACAGCATGATGAACTGAGCCCAGCCACCCTGTCTTCTCTCCAGCGGCTGAAAGGACTCCAGGGAGAAGGGCCAGTCCAGGCCTCCCCCCAGCGGCAGGCAGGTTCTCTGAGAGAGGCAGAGATTGGCTGGGTGAGTAATGCTCTGTTTGGGACAAGTTATCTGGGCTACTGGGTGGGTACCGGAATTGGGATCTCTCCCAGTGTTAGTCTCCTGCCAAAGGGGGAGATGTGTGACAGGCCTAGCCGGGACAGAGGCTTTTGGAGAGGACTGAATGTGAGCCTCTTGCCATCCGATTATGGGCCAGGAACTCAAAACAGGAAGGCAGATGGGTCATCCCAGCAGACAGTCCTGGAACCTTAAGACTACTTTTCCAACATCCTCGAGTTGACCCGTTTGGGTTCCACTGCGGCTGTTGGACTGTTTCCCAGGGGAAGTAATGTCATGGATCTTGGAGTACTGGAGTGGTTACTGAGCTATACTGAGACATTTCCATTATGTGATAACCCTGTTTTAAAGCCTTTTGATTAGCAGGTGTGGGTATCTTCTGTCGAAGATAGTCCGTCTGGCTAGAATTGTGGATTGAAGGTTAATTGAATCTATTATGTGTGTTTGAAGATGTATGTGTTTACGCTAAGGGACTTTGTATTGTTCTAAAGGTCAGAAGTCTCCTGTCAGGAGTATTGAATTAGCATTCTATTGTCTAAAGAAATGTAACCTCTCAGAGGTAGTAATTAAGTTCTGCTAAATAGACCGGGCTATTATGTACATTGATTACCCCCTGGGGCTTCTGTCTCAATACACATAATAGTCTTTCTATCCAAGCTATTGGACCAATCCCTGTTGACTATTTCAAGTCCTCATTTGCATGATTAAGGAGGACCTGAGTGAGGACTGCATATACTTTACAATTGACCAATAGGAAAGCGGTTGTTGGGAGTGGGATGTTCCAAATTCTGTATAAAAGTGTGCTGTGTACTTGAAAATAAAGAGTCCAGCTTGAACATACATACAGCCTGCCTGGTGTGTGTTCTTAATGGGTCTGAATGGCACATAGCTGTAGTTCGGATCCCGGAACCTTGGATGACTGGACCATCAGACGTTGCAATCTGCAAGCTGACTCACTGGTAGCAGAGGAGTGTCGGGAGAGCAGGACTGGGCGAGCAAAGGGGTCTTGTCACAACCTGTAATAAACACATCCCCACTGAGGCCTCAGCACACAGACCACTGCACGCAGAATACACAACAGTGAACACAGTAATAAATGTACAAGTTTCAACTGTATGTTGCTAAATGGCTCTCCCTAGAGTGCAGTTCAGAGTGATACATAATTGTATAGCAGTAAAGCCGTGTGAAAGAATAAAGTGTTGAAAGTTCCTCCAGTCCCATTTTTTTGTCTTCAGATTAATTGTACTGCAGTGTGAGGTGGTGCACATATTTGTAATCCAAAATAGCAAGGGAAACAGTAACTGTAGAATATGGTGAGATTGATTACTTAGCTGCAAACTATCCCCACTTGTAATTCCTTCTGTGAGTGAACAGTACAGTACTGACACTGTTTTGTGTGAAGATGCTGTGATACATTTGCCTATATGTCTCAGTTTACTGCTCCCTGCTAGCCAGGTTATTGATGTGCTAATGTCCCCTCACTATTTCTAAAGGTTTAAGTGGCTTGTGTTAATTATTCTGATTGCTTCATTGTGGTAATTATCTCTCTATATGCGGGGTCGAGCGGTCTGGTTGATGTATTCAGTACAGCTAGTGCTCAGCGTCATTGATGTCATTGTCTAAAGAAAATGTGTTTCAGCATCGGCCCCGTCGTGTCTACCTAGTCATCTGTATGGAAGCCCCAGTGTGAGGGGGCGGAGATTTGTCATTGTAACAGTTTTGGAAATGACATATAAGCTGTGTGTTATAACATTAAAGTCTGTGTTGTTCAAGCAGTAAGCTGGTCTCATGTGTGGCTTTCTGGGCGATTCCAGGGATATCCCTCCTCGTGGAATATTGGGGTGATTTTCGTTATGGGAAGAAGGGAACGTTGACGGGGATATCATACCGATACCGTCACAATTGGTTGGTAGCAGTGGGATTTTTCCCTTCTATTCCCCTTCACACCCGGATTCCAAGCAGACACTGGAAGAACTACTGGAAGTTCGTGGAAGGATTGCTAGCAACAAAACCAAGCGGGTCATCATAGCAGAATCAATGGAGCTAGACCAGGAGGACGGGATTGCAGCAACGCCAGCAGTACAAGAGATGGAGACACCAGTGATTCAGGAGGAGGAATCGCCAGCCAACAAGCTAATGAGAGAGAAGCTAGCGTGGTTCGGCCCGAACCCAACGCCAGATGTGGTACTGAAAGTGATGGACCTGTTAGCGAAGGAGGCTAAAGAAATAAGAGACGCGGAACTACAGAAGGATAAACAAATAAGGGACGCAGAGCTACAGGAGGCTAAAGAAATAAGGGACGCAGAACTACAGAAGGATAAACAAATAAGAGACGCAGAGCTACAGGAGGCTAAAGAAATAAGGGACGCAGAACTACAGAAGGATAAACAAATAAGAGACGCAGAGCTACAGGAGGCTAAACAAATAAGAGACGCAGAACTACAGAAGGATAAACAAATAAGAGACGCAGAACTACAGTTAAAACTGGCAGCAGTCCAACAAGCAGCCGCACATTCTCCAAACAGTGAGTACAGCACAGCAGACGCAAGGAAGATTCCGTTTAGCGCTTTTAAAGCTTTTGATGAAAAGGACTGTGAGATTGATAACTTCCTGGCGGATTTTGAGCGACAATGTAACCTGCACCGAATAGCTAGAGGAGACTGGGTTGCAATATTGTCAGGCAAACTGTCAGGCAAAGCTTCTGATGCTTTCCGGACCGTGCCAGATCAGGATATTCATAGCTACGCCCGGGTTAAAGAAGTGCTCCTGGCTCGTTATGCAGTAACCCCAGAGTCCCACCGACAGAAGTTCAGGGACTCACGCAAAACCACGAAAGACTCTTATGCGGAATGGGCATGCCAATTGTCCCGGTCGGCCTCTAACTGGGCTAACAGCAGCCAGGCCACCACCGCAGAGGACCTTTTGCAACTAATGCTCCTGGAGCAATTTTACAATCACATCCAGACGGACGTCAAAGATTGGGTGAGAGATCGCAGGCCCATGACTCTACCAGAGGCCGCGAAGTTGGCGGATGAATATGCAGATACTCGCAAGACGAACCAGGTCACACCACAGGAACAACCTCCACCACAAACGGTGCCCTCACACCCACCAACCGCTAGATACCAACCTCCTAACAGACCGGTGACATCTAGCCCTCGCTATCATCGCCAGGAGGGCAACGAACAACGCTGCTTCCGGTGCAAACAGCTGGGTCACTTCAAGCAGAATTGCCCCATGAATGACAACACCAGGTCAAATTGGTCTCAACCTGGGTACCGCCCACCAGCAGCAGCCCATTGTGTAGACTCGGCTTGGGATCCAAAGGAGCTGGGTCAGGAAGAACCATTGGGCACCCCTTACGAAGCCCTCATGGTACAATCTGTTATTACGGACAACAGGGAACACCATTGTCAGCTGGTCATGGGCGACAGCCCTGAGCCGGAGGGGCCCTGGAGGGAGCTGGGCAGAAAGAGGCACCGCCGGCCACCCTTCAAGAAGAAGAGGTCCTGGAAGCCGTATAACAAGCTGACCTGGGAGGAGAAGAAGCGACTGGAGGAGAGGGAGTCGCAGCGGGCGTCCCAGATGCGTGCCGAGATGTTCGCCAAGGGCCCACCGGTGGCCCCTTACACCACCACCCAGTTCCTGATGATGAAGGACCACGTGGAGAGCCTGCAGGACATGAGCAAGCAGGAGCTGATCCGTGAGTACATGGAGCTGGAGGAGCGCATAAGCCGCATGGAGGAGGAGAACAACCACCTGAGGTCACAGCGGGCTGACCCCCCCAGGCTCCATGAACTGGAGATGGAGCTGGAGAAGCTCCAAGAGGAGAACCGGCGGCTGCGGAGGGAGCAGGGGGTGGCTGACCTTATGGGGCTCTGATTCCCCCCCCCCCCCGGACTCTGAGCACCAGTGCTACAGCATTTCAACAAATATAACTTTTTCTTTTTATGAATCTCCTGGGATTGTCACTTCAGAGCCATAACCTGCCCCCTCCCATAGCGGGACACCTAGACGGCGGCGCACAGACCCATTCGCTGTCTTCACACTGACTTCTGGTGACTTTGCAGATCGCACAAAGACTTGGGGACTGACCGGCGTGTGATCTGACGACCCGGTGACATACCTGAGTCTGAAGCAGTTGCCAAGGGAGGTCAGTCATGCCAAACGGAGTTAACCTCTGACTAATAGCTCTGAACCCGTCAACCCTACTGGACCAGGGAAGGTCCAACCGGGTTTGCCGGAGCAGGGAGCAAAAGGGGGGCCATTGTGATACATTTGCCTATATGTCTCAGTTTACTGCTCCCTGCTAGCCAGGTTATTGATGTGCTAATGTCCCCTCACTATTTCTAAAGGTTAATTGATCTATTGTGTTGTGTGAAGGAGAGCTGGGTTTAAGTGGCTTGTGTTAATTATTCTGATTGCTTCATTGTGGTAATTATCTCTCTATATGCGGGGTCGAGCGGTCTGGTTGATGTATTCAGTACAGCTAGTGCTCAGCGTCATTGATGTCATTGTCTAAAGAAAATGTGTTTCAGCATCGGCCCCGTCGTGTCTACCTAGTCATCTGTATGGAAGCCCCAGTGTGAGGGGGGCGGAGATTTGTCATTGTAACAGTTTTGGAAATGACATATAAGCTGTGTGTTATAACATTAAAGTCTGTGTTGTTCAAGCAGTAAGCTGGTCTCATGTGTGGCTTTCTGGGCGATTCCAGGGATATCCCTCCTCGTGGAATATTGGGGTGATTTTCGTTATGGGAAGAAGGGAACGTTGACGGGGATATCATACCGATACCGTCACAGATGCTATTGATAATAGATATGTGTTTTGAGTTAGCAGTCTAAGGGTCAGATGTCTCCTTTCAGGGGTAGGGAATTAGCATGTCAATTATGTTTAGTAAAGGAATGTGACTTCTCAGCTGTAGTAATTAGGTCATGTTATATCGGTGCCAAAACGTCTGACATAGAAATGTGTATTATGCAGGTGAATCACTTAGTATCGGAGTCCGGACGTCTGGGGAATAATTAGCTCAACTGGAAGTCATTGTCTAAAAGAATGTGATTGAAGCCCCATTGTGTGATGTGTGGGTGGAGAGTTCTTTGTTCCTTTGATTACTGTAACATGTTGTACTGTATATAAGCAAGCTAAGATACCATTAAAGGTGTTCATACATCTTGAAACCAGTAACAGAGCTTGTCAGTCTCGTTATTGAGGGAATTCTTATGGATCGTGTCTGATGTCTGCGGACTGTCCGATAAGCTGACGTGGGCGATGGAATGGGGATATTGTAAACGGTGGTGACCGTTACACCAGGTATACCTAGATTTCTCAGTAGCACTCTATCACCTGGTTGTAAGTCCTGTACTCGCACCCTGAGGTCAAAATGTCTTTTGTTCCTCTGACCTTGGGCATCTGAAACAGCTTGGGCCTTATCATAAGCAGTCCTCAGGCTTCTACACAATTGATCCACATCCCCTCTGTGAGAAGTTGCTGAGGTGTGGTCTGTGGACGTGCCAAAACCTAGATCTACTGGCAGCCGGGCCTCCCGCCCAAACATCAAGCAATAGGGAGAGTATCCTGTGGCATCATTTGTAGTGCTGTTATAAGCATGCACAATAGCCGCTATGTGCTTGCTCCAGTGTTGCATTTGCTCT
This sequence comes from Rana temporaria, assembly GCF_905171775.1. Classification (NCBI taxonomy): domain Eukaryota; kingdom Metazoa; phylum Chordata; class Amphibia; order Anura; family Ranidae; genus Rana; species Rana temporaria. The sequence goes on along the minus strand of NC_053494.1, from coordinate 83,727,682 downwards.
GAAGTTAGAGTCCCAAGCATATTCAGAAGAGTTCTGTTGAACCTCTCTGGTTGAGGATCTCCTGGAGGATGGTATAAAGTGGTTCTAGATTTCTTGATGCTCAGCAAGTCTCTGAATGATATTGCTCTCAAAGTCTCTCCCTTGGTCTGAGTGTATACGCTGAGGTAGGCCATAGTGTACAAAGAACTTCTCTATTTTGGCTACTGTGGATACATGTTAGTCCTTTGCGGGAAATGCCTGGACATAACGAGTGAAGTGGATGGTTATCACCAGGATATTTTCTTGCCCACTCAGATCAGGCTCCAAGCACAGGAAGTCAATGCACACCAGCTCAAGTGGTCCCTGGCTCTGAAGGTGGCCCATTGGTGCAGCTCGGTGAGGCAAAGTCTTCTTTGGATACATCTAAGGCAAGAGTGGCAGTATCCCTCGACTTCAGCCCGCATGAAAGACCAATAGAATCGGTCCCTTACCAGTTGGAAAGCCCTTTGGGACCCTAGGTGGCCATGATGGTCATGCAGAGCAGTTAACACCATCTCCCGATGCTTTTCTGGTAGGAATAGCTGCCATTTCTCTTCGGGATCAGCAGAGGGGCCCCTTCGGTAGACCACCCCTTGTTGCAGCTGCAACTGATCCCACTCCTTGTGCAGTAAACAGGCTTCCTTTGGAGAATAAGTGAGGAGCAGGTCAGGGAGTTGGCTCTCCAAGGCCTTTAATGCCAGACTACAAAGGGGATCTTCCAACTGGTCCCTTTGCAGGTCCTTCTTGGAAAGTTTGGCAGACCTTCATCCACAACTTGAGTGATGTCGCAATAGCATCTGGGTACCCCAGCAGCTGACGCAGACTTCCTAAGCCCTGGCTCCACTCTAGCTTGCTGTTCTGCTCCTTGCCAAAGGGCTCTCACCCCCTTGGGGGTCAGCTGAGTCCATTCTTCTGGGGAGTCTCAAGGACAATGGGGCCTTCTCCACAGAGCATCTGAATCCTTGTTCCCGATCTCAGGCTGGTACTTCAGGCTGAAGGTAAAGCCTGATAGGGCAGCCAACCATCTGTGACCCGTGGCATCCAACTTTGCAGTAGTGAGTAGGTACGTGATTACTGTCAGTCTTAATTACGAACTCTGCTCCATATAGGTAATCCCTCAGTCTATCCACTGCTGCCCACTTCAAGGCCAGGAACTCGAGTTTGTGTGTGGGGTAGTTCTCGGCAGATGCCAAACTTCGACTCACATATGCGACAGGCCGTAGGTGCCCGTAATTTTCTTGATACAGCACTCCGCCAAGCCCTTCTTGGCTGGCATCCACATGTAGTTTGTATGACTTAGCTGGGTCTGCATGGGCTTCCTGGATCCTCCAACTGGTATTACAGACCTGACTGAATCTGGATCATTATCTTTCTTCTCACTTTTCAGTAGCTCATTGAGTGGGTGAGCTATTTAAGCAAATCCCTCAACGAATCTCCAATAATATGAGCAGAATCCCAGAAATGACCTAAGCTCGGTCACATTAGTGGGTCTCGGCCAAGAGGTGACGGCTTCCAACTTCTTAGGGTCTGTGGCCACTCTATCAGCAGACACGATGTGGCCAAGGTAGTTGACCGAATGCTGGTAAAACTGGCACTTCAAGCCTTCGCCATGGAGTCAGTTCAGAACGTTCTGCAGACGCTCTTCATGCCCCTCAAAAGTCCTGCCAAACACTATGATGTCATCCAAGTACACCAACACCTCGATCAGGTTCATGTCACCCAAAGTCTTCTCCATCAGCCTCTGGAAAGTGGCCGAGCGCTGGAGAGGCCTTGAGGCATGCGTGAAATTCGAAGAATCCCACTGGGGTAATGAAAGCGGTCTTTTCCCAGTCGTCTGGGTGCATGGGGATTTGGTAGTACCTGCTCTTCAAATCTAGCACGCTAAACCGCTTTGCCCCTGACAGGCTTTGTGAGGTGTCTTCTATGCTCAGGGACAGGGCCGCTTATAGAAATCACGGGGCCCTGTACAGCCTACCTGACGGGGCCCCCGTGCACAAATTTCCGAACAAAAATCCCCCTCTGCCCCCCCCAGTCTCTCCTCCCAGCACATATGACCCCATTCTTCCTCCTCACACATATCGCCCTCCCCAAATCACCATTACATTTGCCAACACAGCCATGAAGAGGTGTGCTGTGTTTTGTTCTCCCCTCCTGTCAGAAGAGTGCTGGTCTTTATAGTACATGAGACCAGATCACTCTTACTGTAGATTGCATTGCACTGTACACACACAGAGCGCCCCTATCTCCTCCAAAGGCTGCTCAGTGCTCACCTCCCAGCAGCAACTAATGTGGATAGGGGGCGGTGTGTGTACCATCCCCAAGCCAGTAAAAGACAGCTCTGCGTGCTAGACGCATGTCTGCAGCATGCCCTGTGTGAATAAAGCCTAAAGATTAATTTTTCTGTCATTCTATATAATCATTATTATCATGATAATCACACAATACAGGTGCTGTGGCTCAATGCACCTGTACTGTGTGATGATCATAATGATAATGATTGGTGTGATGCATTTGCCTATATGTCTCAGTTTAATGCTCCCTGCTAGCCATGTGTGTAGAGGTAGAAAGGAATTTCATGTGTGATTCATTCCTCTAACAGGTTATTGAAGTGCTAATGTCCCCTCACTATTCTAAACGTTAATTGATCTATTGTGTTGTGTGAAGAAGATCTGTGTTTACCCTTAAAAGATGTGTATTGTATCATCAGGCTAAATGATTAGAGAAGTAGTATGTTAATTATTCTGATTGCTTCAGTGTAGTAATTAACTCCACTGATGTCTTTATCTAAAGAAATGTGTCTGCATGGTCGGCTCCGACTTGTCTCCTATAATCTGTATGGGAAACCCCACTGTGTGAGGGGGGGCGTCCTAACAGGTTGTAACCACATATAAGCTGAGTTTTTGTGTCATTAAAGTCTCTTGTTCCAGCATTAAGCCTTGGCATGTGTGGCTTATTATGGCGATTCCAGGAGGGGATGTTCTTGTATGGGGAGAAGGGAATGCTTGACGGGGATATCATTCTAATACCGTCACAATTGGTAATTGTAATATGGCACATGGAGGGGGTTAATGTACTCTCTGACCAGTGATAAATAATTAACCCCTTTGTGCTGCATTAGTGGCAATGTTTATAAACCCCTTCATGCTGTAGCATAAAAGGGGTTAATTAACACTGATGGTGCCAATGACTGTCATTAATGCAGCACACAAAGGGGTTAATTGCCACAGGTCAATAATACTTAGGTGAGTACAATAACCCCCATCCAGGCTCCATGTGCTATATTACAATTTGCATTGTAAATTATTTAATCCCCCCCCCTCCCCCAAAGCATTAACCAGACCACTTCACATATCTAAGACGTAGGTGTTAAATACGGCATTGTTATGCAAATGAGCTAAGTGATTACTCACTTGCAGACATTGAGACACTGAGCTCTGGCTACAGGTCCTGACTCTTGCCAGCATCTTCTCTTCAATCCCACGCTCCCAGCCTCTGAATCATGACGTCAGACCAGCCGGGACTAGGAAGCTCCTGTCGGGTGGAGATCACTCCGCCTGATAGGGAAGTGAAGCAACACTCACACCGTTCTGCTGCTACTCTGCAGGTGTGTAGCAGCAGTCTTGGTGTCACCGCAATCCCCACCCCTATAGTGACACTACTGGGCCCCTCTAAATAAACTGATGGGGCCCAGGGAATATATCTTAGGCCACCTGGGAGCCGGGGGAAGCAGAAAAATAGTCCCTTCAGATGATGCCTCGTAACGTGAACCTGCAATTGGCAATTGCCCCGTTGCAACCCCCCTGGATCTGCCCCTGGTGTGTACAGTGCCATGCGATCTACAGTAAGAAGAGCGATCCGGTCTCATGTACTGTAAAGACCAGCGCTCTTCTGACAGGAGGGGAGAACAAAACACAGCACACCTCCCGCCGGCACTTCTTCTCTCACCGCTCCAGGCTCCAAGCTGCCGTCTCCTCGTTTCAGCAGCGGCGAGGGGGGGGCATAACAACCCACTCCGGCATCCCCCTGTGTCTCTCACCTAGAAGCTGAAAGCCGCGGGAGCGCGATGGAGAGAAACCGGCTTTGAGTTGCTGGGTGTGAGACGCTGTCATTCTCTGCTCCACCGATCCTCCTGCTGTCCGGGCCCCCTGTGTGCCCGGGCCCCCTACAGGAGGGCTGGTGGCCCCCCTATCAGCGGCCCTGTTTAGGGAGGTAGATTGGTCAGGAATGGTCCTTCGGTTTAGTGTCCTGTAGTCGATACACAACCGCAGTGACCCATTCTTCTTCCATACCACCACTATTGGGGAAGCGTATGGACTCCGAGACTCTGATGACACCTGCTCTCTTCAACTCTGCCAGCTGTTCGCGCAGGTCTTCCAAGTCCCCTAAAGGAATCCGTCTGACTCTCTCGGAATGGCTTATTCTCTTGGAGGCGGATCCGGTGTTGGGAACTTTTTGCACATCCAACATCAAACTCGCTCTTGGAGAATGCAGCTCGCCATCTTAGGAGCTGAGTCTTGGCCTCCAGGCAGGTGAGAGAGGAGTATTCTTTGGATAGAACTCCTCTACAGTGCCTTGTTGCTTCCAATTCAGCTTGACGGATGCTCGCAAACAAGCTACCCCTTCGGGCTGTAACACCTTCTCACTCCGATCCAAGCGCCAGATCTTCCCCACTCCTTCAGCTGGGGCCTTCTGTTCTTGCACCAGGTGCTGATAGGCTTGTCTCAACATGAGGTGCACACTTGTAGTTGAAGTGTCTTTCTCTTGGACAAGAGGTGTTAACAGTGTTCTGACAAGGTCAGTATTAGTTCCGATGAAGAGGGAGCTTTTATTAGCCCCTGGAAAATGAGGACAGACCACTGCCAAAGTATCAAAATTCTCAGCCTTCCCGTCTACAGAGGGGTCAAAGGTCAGTTTGTCTGGTAGAGAGCCATCATAGGGGTAATTCTAAATCCCAATACCCCATATCTCTAGCTCTTCTAGCTTTTGTAGGGGCAGGTGTTTGAGGTGCTTGTCATAAAAGTCTCTATAGGAGGAGGGTCACTTGCGATCCAGTATCCAGGAGGGCCTTGGTGTATATTCCTTCCACTTGGATGGAGACAACGGGGAAGGTCCCACTAACGTGGGAGGAAATTTGTGAGAGGTGGCAGGTTGGGCCTGTTCGGTGGCCTGTATCTGCACCCCTTTCTTGTGGAAATTCTGATCTGGCTTAAGTCTCTGTTGAGCTCTGGGCGTCTGGTGTGCACTGACTCCTCGCCGCCGGGTAGCCCGGGTCAAAGGAGTGGGACAATGAGTCACTCAGAGGCAACAACGGGAGCCCTCTGTGAGGGTTTGGACTTCCGCTGTAGTCTCTTTGCATCATTGGGTTTTTTGGAGCTAGTTGATGAAACAGGGCACCCGGTTGACTCCTTCACCAGTGTGTTGGAAAAGTTTTCTATGTGCATTGTGTGACTATTTATAAAAATGTAAAATGGAGTCCAGTTTCTGTAATGGCTTCTAAGGACACGTTGCTTTAGCTCTTGTTCTATTGTTTGTTTTACTTCCTTAAATCAAACGTTGTAAAGAGACACTGTGATTGGCAATAAAGCTGTTTGCGTCATGAGCCACCAGTGGTCTTTAAGCCAATAGTACACTTTCTGTTGACCATATAAGAAGGTCATACACCTCGTGTCTGTATGGGACTTTTTGCTTTTTCACGTAGCATGTAGACTTCCATCCAGTTATACCGTTGTAACTGAAATAAAGCTATCTTGCTTCTGGAACACTTGAAGTTTGACTGATCACAGGGGACGAATTATCCTATCATTTTGGTCCTTCGAGCCGGGACCAATGCGTGAAGCCCGGGTCCAATGGTTCTGATCGATCAGAAATCGGTGAGTATCGGATCTCAAAACTCACTGAGAAAATAAGTCCCCCCACTTAACATTAGTGGTCAAATAGGGGCCGATTGCTACCAGGACCCGGATTCAACCATCTGGTTCCGAACCTGCCGTGATCCAGTCCTTCTATTGTGTTTTGGAGGTAAGATACTTTAAATTACATTTTTTTTTCTCTCTCTCTCTAAGTCTATTCTTTTTTTTCTCTTTTTCTCTGCTTGATTCTGGTTATGAGTTATAGAACAGACATTGGGACTGATTGTATGACATCTTAATAGTCCACTGATGAGTTGTGATTACAGACATTGAGACTGATTGTATAATATCTTAATAGTCCGATGTCACAGGCATTTGGGGCGTTGCCTGAGGTAAAAATGGACGTCGCCTGCTGTCCGGGACAGATAAAAAAAAAAAAAAGATTTGAAGGGTATACCGAATGTCGTAGGTTACGGACCCGACAATTTAAGCGCTACAAGTAGCTGAGTTATCTAAATAGATTGCGAGGCCGACTGTTTTCTTGGTGATCACTTTTTTCTCTTTCAAATGGTTAACCTTGCTAACTTTACCTTTTGTTTGAACAACAGTACTGCTGCACACACAGGTTTAACTATTTTTTGTTTTTCCCCATAGTGTGGGGTGTTTTGATATTTATTTTGTTTCCCCTGTATTCTTATTGTTATCGTGGCTAAGGATTGCTACACCAGTGATTTACAAATTATTGGAAACCCCAATTAATGCTAACAACAGGGACGTTTTTTGTTAAGGCAGTGTCTGCAATCTGGTGTTTAAACACTGGGCTCGCTCACCCCCCCCATTCAGACATTGCTAAGTACACTTGCTCTTTTGTGTGTGTGTGTGCACGTGTGAATTTAGACCAGGTCATTTTTTTTTCTCTCTTCTTTTTTGTTTGTTTTGTTTGTTTGTTTGTTTTTTGTCTGTGTTTGTTTTAAACAAACTGTGCTTCTAAAAAAAAAAAAAAAAAAGGGGGAACCTAATGCACAAGGTGATAAGAAATATATGCATAACAAAGACCCTAAAATTGTGATATACTGTGCTAAAAGGAAAAGAAAATGTGTTTTTTAGAATAATTTAACTGTAAAAGGTTGCCAGAATTTGGTGACAAAAGCTTAAATTGTTAAGATCAGAGAAGGTGTAAGTTAGAAATGGCGGCATGTTGGCTTGTGGACAAAGAGGATAATTTAATTTGTAGCACCCAGAGACCACCTCCTTATAATGGTCCTCCCCCTCAGGTGCAAGCCACTGCCCAGAGTACCACCCTCCCTGTGACATCCACCCCTGTCAGAGGAACCGCCTCTGAACAAGACCCTGACCCTACTTCCTTAATCTCTCCAGATAGCAGCATGATCTCGGAGCTGAACAGATCAATTCTTGAAACTTTAACTGACGCCATAACCTATACACTAGGCGCCCCTGCAGGTGCCAAGAGATCAAGTAAACCTCCTATTAGGTATGGTGTAGATGATGGTGAAGTATACCCTTTGATAGAAGTCCAAAACCCCAGGGGAGGACAGGCTGACGGGTTGGGAGGACAGCATCCCCTGACAATGACTGTTTTCAGGCCATGGACTGATTAGGTCCAGCGGAATTTATTGAAAACATAGAGGGATTACGGAACAGTTACAAGTTGAACAGGGTGGAGGTAGAGAGAGTCCTGAGGAGAGTGCTGGGATCAGATTGGGCTTCCGTAAAGGGGGATTGGGACCCTTGCGGCCTAGCAGACGGACAGGGGCGAAGAGATCCATTACCTCCAGATAGCCCAGACTTAGGAAACAGGTTGACTGCATTACTGAATAGATGTCAGCTTAGATGGATTCAAAGGACTGATTGGCAGAAAATAAATATGACAGTACAAGAAGACAAAAAGAGTGTCAGTGACTACCTAAATAAACTACGAGAGGTTTTTAAAGTGTTCTCCGGGCTCCCCGAAGCGGAGGATGTGAATAGTGCATATCAGCAACAGCTAAAAATAGCTTTTGTAAATGGATTAAAACAGGATCATAAGGATTACATTGTTAAAAATATGGTTATTTACGGAACTGCATCCGTTCTAGATGTTTTACAATATGCTAAACATTCAGAGAAGTATCTGAAAACAATGGGAAACAAATGTGAAAGTAAAGGTTTTTGTGCAAAGTGTTGAAGGAGATGAGGATGTAGAGGAGTACACTGCCGAGGCGGAAACAGAGGAGTCCCATAGAAGGAAGCAGAGGAGGGTATTGCCTCTGTAATAGATACATTTTTACAAACAGGGGTGGTTATTCTGTGTCCTGACAGCCCCTATAACACCCCTCTTTTCCCTGTTAAGAAGGCTCCGCATTCCACAGGCTGGAGAATGGTACAGGATTTACAAGCTGTTAACCAGGCAGTTATACCAAGAGCTCCTATGGTACCAGATCCACACACACTATTGAATGATTTGGATCCAGGGAATGAATTCTTCTCTGTGATTGATATCAGTAATGTTTTTTTTAGTTTTCCAGTGCACCCCGACCATCAATTTTGGTTTGCCTTCACTTACCGGGGGAAAAGGTATACCTTCACGAGGTTGCCCCAGAGCTATTGTGAGTCCCCCACCATCTTTTCACAGGCAATGTCCACAAACTTGGCTCAATTTGTGCCCCTAGGGGGAAGCCAGCTCCTCCTCTATGAAGACACAGTCTAGTGGCGTCTCCCTCAGAGGAGGTTTGTAGGACTGACACAATGGCTCTGTTGTATTTTCTCCATGATCAAGGGCATAAGGTAAATAACACTAAAACTCTAGTTGTGGCAACAGCAGGTCAAATACTTAGGGTATAATATCTCAAAAGAAGGTCGGCACCTGGATGAAGCGAGAATTCGAATCCTCCTACAGGTGTCGAGACCAAAAAACAAATGATGTATTTTTTGGGCATGAGTAATTTTTGTACGGTTTGGATCCCCGGGTATTCAATATTGACCGCCCCGTTGGTCCATGCCTTACATGGTAACCCCATGGCCCCACAGGATGCTTTTAAATGGAGTGAGGAAACAGAGATGGCTTTTACTGACCTAAAACAAGTCCTTTCTAGTTCATCAGTGCTAGCCTTAACGGAATATGACAAACCTTTTTCAAACAAACAGTAGATTTAAGGGAAGGTCACATGACATCAGTACTTACACAGTCACATGGTGAGCGCCAGAGGCCAATTGCTTACTATTCTACAAAACTAGACAGTGTAACTAGAGCACTTTCACCCTGTGTACAGGCAGTGGTAGCTGCAGCCGAAGCAGTTAAGGCCTCAGCATCTATAGTGCTATATCACCTGCTGACACTCATAGTACCTCATGCAGTATCTGTTATTCTTTTACAACAAAAGATATCACATGTGAGCCCGGCACGACACCTTTCCTGTATGACGATACTCTTGACACAACTTCACTTAACAATACAGAGGTGTACTACATTAAACCCATCCACACTACTACCACTCCCTACTGATGGCCATAAACATAACTGTACTGTTGCCATCGCTGAAAAGGTACTGCCTCAAAGTGATTTGAAAAATGTACCTTTATCTAATCCTGACATGATGCTTTTTGTTGATGGCTCCAGTAGGAAAAATCCAGATGGTACAAATGCAACTGGATATTCAGTGGTGACACAGGATGAAATCTTGGAAGCTAGGCCTTTACCAAAACATTATTCAGCACAAGTAGCAGAACTTGTAGCACTGACAAGAGCATGCATAATTACAAAAGGAAAATCTGTAACCATATACACAGATAGTCAATATGCATTTTCAACTGTACATGTTTTTGCACAACAATGGAAAAAAAGGGGGATGGTGACCTCTAGTGGTAAGCCAATTTCACACACGGACTTCATTCTAGAACTTCTAGATGCAATACAGTTACCAAAAGAGCTTGCAATATGCAAATGTCAAGCACACACAAAACATACAGACTCCATCTCGGAGGGAAATAAGAGAGCAGATGAAGCGGCTAAAATAGCGGCACAAGAAACACATCAAATAATGACAGAACTGGAAATCATAGAGATAGATCATACAGTCCTTACTGATATGCAGCAGAATGCTCCCCCCGGGGAGAAACAATATTGGAAAACAAAAGGTTGCACATTGATAGAGAACATTTACACATCACCTGAAGGAAAACCAGTATTGCCAAAATCCCTATTTAGGTATGCAGCAGTGTTGACACATGGAGTAACTCATGTGTCAAACAGGGGGATGACTGAGATGTTAAATAAGGTATGTACGGCCTATGGCTTTACAAACTATTCAAAAACTTTTTGTTCTCAATGCATTATATGTGCAAAACACAATGCTCAGGGAGGTATAAGACCACGAAAAGGAAAGTTCCCCACACCGCAATATCCATTCCAACACATTTGTATGGATTTTATTGAATTGGACAAATGTGAAAGGAAAAACTATTGTCTGGTAATAATAGATGCTTTGACCAAATGGGTGAAGGTATTCCCGACAGGAAGTGCGGACGCACAGACTGTAGCCAAAGCATTACTAAGAGATATAATTCCTAGGTTTGGAATCCCTGAAAAGATCTACAGTGACAATGGATCCCATTTTGTAAATAAAACTATACAACATTTGACAGAAGTGATGGGTATCCAAGTAAAAAACCATTGCGCCTACCACCCCCAATCGGCTGGATTGGTGGAGAGACACAATGGAATCCTGAAAAAAAAACTGAGAAAAGCTATGGAAGAAACAGGTAAAAATTGGATGTACTGCCTACCATTAGCTGTGACTAGCATGCATATTTCACCCACACAGGAAGGTTTGAGTCCATTTGAAATGATACATGGGAGGCCATATAGAATACCCTTACTACTAAATGAAACACCAGTTGAAGAATCTGAACGTACCTTAGCAGAATATATGTCTAACTTGTTGAAACAGAAACAAATTAATGAGGTCTGTTCTATTCCAGAAGGTCCAATCCAAGGAGAAGAGAAAATCCATATTGGAGACTGGGTCCTAATAAAAGTAATAAAAAGGAAACATTGGCACTTGCCTAAGTGGGAGGGGCCATATCAGGTTCTTCTTACCACTCCCACTGCAATAAGGATTGCAGGGAGGTCTACCTGGACTCACCAGTCCCATTGCAAAAAGGTTTTACAGGCAGAGCAGGGTCAGTTGGCGGCAGAGCTCTGGTAAAGTCCGGCTACAAAGGGAGGTTCTGCACAAGGTGGGGCTTATCTCAAACCGGTGAAGAACTCCATTACCTTACCCCCAGGGCTCTGTAGCTGGTTAGGATGGAAGGGACAGTAATTATCTTGGGTCTACTGGTGACTCTAGGTGAGACGTCTTTACGTGGAGGCAGAAACTGGAAAGAGAAGGAACCTCTAGAATGGGCAAGTACGGGGAAGGCCTTGAACTTAACCTTCATAGAAGAAGTAACTAGTACCATTTTAGTTGATTTTTGCCAAATGGTGGACTGTGGGGACTTAACTGAAGCAAGAAGGCTCCAATGGGCAGATAAATATGTTTGTTATATTCCAAGTGGAACTGACTGTTCAGTATGGAACCAGGTCCTGTGGACCACAGCACACCAAGATTGGGGGTACAACATTCTAGGCATAAATGGTTTAAAAGAAAGACTTACCATAACAAAGGCAGCCAATTCTCCCTGTACCCATGGCAGAGATTGCAATCAATTGCTGATAACATTAAAAGAACCTCAAAAAAAGGATCAACGGTTATATTCTATGGGAGCATGGGTGATCAGATCCTTTAGGTACATTTTTCCTCGAGGTATTACCACCCAATAAAACCAAACAGGAAAAGGTAGACACAGAAGAGAAAGAAGAAGGCCATAAACCTAACAGTAGAAGATGCCAGAGCTTTGGAGACGGGTTACCAAGAAAAAAGTGTGGTTAGAATGGTTGAGGTACACAGTTAAAGCTCTAAAAAAAAGGAAACTGTTTTGTTTGTGCTGGAGCTAGACCACATTTAGCGACGGTCCCTTTTCCTCTAGATTACAATACAGATCCAGAAGGTTTAAAATGTATGTTGCGGTTATATAATAAGAGTTATAAACCAGAAACAAATTCTACCTGTCACACATTGAGTTTGTTGTTTCCCCCAGTGCAGAGACCTCAGATACCTCCAGCGGTTGCTACGTATCCGGGCAATTTTACTTGTTTTACACTCCCAGGGAACAGTAGCGCGGTGGATCTTGGGTCACTACCTGATGACTGCTGTGCGGAGAGGATTAACAAGGAACATGGTGACTGGGTGGAACATGACATTCAGAGAGCTGATGTCTGGTGGATGTGTGGGGATAAGAAACTGCGAGCTAGGATCCCAGCCAATGCCCAAGGGGATTGTGCTATGGTCCAGCTGGTTATGCCCCTGAGAATCCTGTCAGAACACCCGTGGACTAAGAGTCACCAACGGTATCGAAGGGACACCTCTCTCAAAGGGTCATTTGACTCCCATATCTACATAGATGAGATTGGAGTTCCTCGAGGGGTGCCGAATGAGTTTAAAGCCAGGAGTCAGGTAACGGCTGGGTTTGAGTCTCTTTTTCTGGTGGGTGACTATAGATAAAAATGTTGACTGGATTAACTATATATACTACAACCAACAATGATTTGTAAACTATACCAGGGACGCTGTAAAAGGTCTAGCAGAACAGCTGGGCCCCACCTCTCTAATGGCATGGCAGAACCAAATGGCTTTAGATATGATCTTAGCTGAAAGAGGAGGGGTATGCAAAATGTTTGGTAGCATGTGTTGTACCTTTATCCCTAATAATACAGCTCCTGAAGGGACTGTGACCAAAGCCCTGGAAGGACTAACTGCTCTATCGAATGAATTAGCAGAGAATTCAGGTATTAATGATCCATTCACAAACTGGCTTGAAGGATGGTTTGGTAAATGGACTGGACTTATCGCATCATGTTTGATCTCAATTGCTGTGGCTTTGGCAGTTCTGGTCACTTGCGGATGTTGCTGCATTCCCTGTGTTTGAGGACTTTCACAAAAAGTGATCGAAACTGCAATCTCAAGAACAATGTATCAAGCACTTCCTACCTCCGAGGAGACATGTGTGGACGTTGAAGTTCAACTTAATGACATATAGCCCGAAAGTGCATAAAACACAGGGACTATCATCGAAATGTGTTGAGATAAAATAGCCACACAAGAGGAGGGAATGTTGGAAAAGTTTTCTATGTGCATTGTGTGACTATTTATAAAAATGTAAAATGGAGTCCAGTTTCTGTAATGGCTTCTAAGGACACATTGCTTTAGCTCTTGTTCTATTGTTTGTTTTACTTCCTTAAATCAAACGTTGTAAAGAGACACTGTGATTGGCAATAAAGCTGTTTGCGTCATGAGCCACCAGTGGTCTTTAAGCCAATAGTACACTTTCTGTTGACCATATAAGAAGGTCATACACCTCGTGTCTGTATGGGACTTTTTGTTTTTTCACGTAGCATGTAGACTTTCATCCAGTTATACCGGTGTAACTGAAATAAAGCTATCTTGCTTCTGGAACACTTGAAGTTTGACTGATGACAGGGGAAGAATTATCCTATCACAGTGCCCTCTGGAGTTTCTCACCAGCTTTTGGTGCTGTGCCTCAGGTTTTCCTGGGCTTGGGCACACTCATCGATAATGTCCAGTTCCTCCGCAGTTGAAGCAAACTTCGTTACTTATTGGCCTCTGGCCCAAGGTAGTAGATGATGTCTCAGGCACTCTTGTCTCAGGATTACATTCATTAGTTGTCTTGGTGACTTTCGCTATAAACAAGGTCTTCATCTCCATCATCTGTGCTATTTGAGACTTCAGGGTGACCATTTCAGCATCTTGCTCCACTGTTCCTAGGGACCCGACTTCAGCTACAGATGTGGAGGCTGGACGAACAGCTGCTTGCTTGTCATCGAACATGGCTTCTTCATCTCTCACGACTCTGATGAGGTCAGGATATTTCAGGGACATAACACCCACAGAGGTCTTCAGCAGGAGCCAGACTGGGTCAGAGCGTAGAGCCACCTTTAGAATTTGCTGTATTCTAGCCTGGTCTATGGCATCATGCCTTTTTTTAGCACAATCTGGTATAGCATCGTATTCAGCTGTCTGATGTATTCAGAGAAGCGTTCACCTTGATGTTGAAGGGCATGTTCAAACTGATACATCAAGTCAGCTGCTTTCTCTGTCCGCCCGAACTTCTCCTGTAACATGGCCAGGTAATCATAAGCTGTACATGTTGTGTTACTAAATCTCAAGTTCCTGATAGCCTTAGCAGTTCCTCGCAGTCCTTGCAAACTCTCACTGATACGTTGCTTCTTTTGGGCCTCTGGAAGATACCACTCTTCTATGGCCTGCATAGACTGCTCCATCCATACTTCAAATTATTTTTCTCCATTTGGCACAGGCTGTTTTCCAGAGAAGATCCTCGGCTTCCGTTATCCAGCCTCAAAACACACTGTGTTGCTTTTCTGGCATTTTGAGACAAAGTCTTCCATGGCTGCAAAGAACTCTGGTCCGATCATGACTAGGGGTGCTGAGGAAGGGGCAGGGCCGGTACAAGGGGTGGGCGGAGGGGGAAGATGCCCTGGGCGGGACCATTTACTGGAGGAAGGGGGGCGCAGTAGAAGTGCTGGTGTACTGTACTGGCCGCGCTTCATAGATAACAACAGCATGTGCCGAGTGCGCTCCTGCACCCGGCACAAGCCTGAGACCAGTCCCGCCCTGCCCCTCACTTTTCTATCGGGCAGAGTAATCACAAGAGAGAACCCATGTCATTTCCTGCAGTGAATTCTTCCCCCTCCCTCTCCACGCTGACTCCAAAGTCAATGCGAGTAGCGCTCGCACAGTCAGTTCGCCCATATGCTTCCAAATTCAAGTGCAGACCGGGTCTCCTGCTTGCCATAATAACTGCACCAGACCCGGCTCCTGAAGCGAGCTGTGCTCCCGTCCCTGTCTGTATGCTCAGAAAGCTATGCTGGTAAAACTTACAGCACAGCACAGCAAGGAGATGCAGGATGTCGTCTGGCAGTGCTTGGTCCGCATAGACAGGGATCTGTGCAGTCACATGCCAGTTCTTATCCAATCATGCTACTCCAGCCCCTCCCCTTTCTCCTGCCGCCAGGTTTGGACAACTTTAAGCAGTTTCAGAGGAGGAGGAAGTGGCTAAAATGACCCCTCTGCTCTTCTGTGTCACTGTGAGTTTTTTACCTTTGCTTCAGGAATAGAAAGCAGCAGCATGAATAGTCAGTGATAGGGAAAGGGCAGCAGCATGGTAGGCATGGGCGTCCGCTCCATAGGGCAAGGGGGGTCGTTTGCCCCCCCCTGAAATTGCCAGGGAGAGCCAGGAGCAGGGCTGAACTGGCCCTGGGGACGATTTAAGCGGTGACTGCAGCGCTCCCCTCCTCTCTAGCTGTCCCTTATCAAAGCGGTGGTTCCCCCTAAAACAAATTTCTAACAATACATTCGTAAGACTGCTTACACTGCGGGTAGGCTGGCTTTTGTTTTGTTTTTTTAGTACATACCTCGATATCGCCGTTTCGTCCCTTGGCGGTGGGCGTTCCTAGTTGATTGACGTTCCTCCGACGGGCGCATACTGCGCGTCACAACTTTCCGACAGAAGCCAAACGTCATTGCGCAGGCGCCGTATAGAGTCGGCTCTATACGGCGCCTGCGCAGCGACGTTCGGCTTCTTTCGGAAAGTCGTGACGTCACGTATGTGCCCGTCGGAGGAACGTCAATCAACTAGGAACGCCCACCGCCAAGGGACGAAACGGCGATATCGAGGTATGTACTAAAAAAACAAAACAAAAGCCAGCCTACCCGCAGTGTAAGCAGTCTTATGAATGTATTGTTAGAAATTTGTTTTAGGGGGAACCACCCCTTTAAGAGTGCCTATCCCTCTTCTGGAATCAAAACCATTTGTCCCTCATTCCAAAAGGTTCCTCTTTTAGACCTGAAATAAATATACTGTCAATATAGTGTAGTGTTTCAGTCAAGGGAAAGAGGTGCTGTGTAATGTAAAGGGGTCCAGTGATGCAGGGTGCTGTGTAATGTAAAGGGGTCCAGAGCTGTGAGATGCTGTGTAATGTAAAGGGGTCCAGAGGAAGAGTTGTGGAGAGGGGGGTACACAGTAGTGACAAGGAGATATTTAAAGATGCAGGGGACACAGTGGGGTGTTTTTACATTTTAACGCGGGGGGGGGGGGTGCTTTTAACCCCCGCTAGCGGTTGAAGAAAGGGTAAAATGCGACTGTATCGCCGCTGCCAAAGCGCCCCCCTCTGAAAAGATTTCAGCGGATGCCCATGATGGTAGGTTGGTTGTTTAGTGCAGGCAGCAGAGATAGATGGGAACAGGATCCGAGGAAGACATGCTCTTACAGTCTGTTCATGTTCATCCTGACACTGGACTGTGAAAGATCTTTATCATCAGGGACAGAACACAGACTTGCATTCCTTTAAAACCGCAGAAATCATGTTTCCTACATTAGATCTCTACCTGGGAGAAAAGAATGCAAGGTCTGTGTGTTCTGTCTCTCTGCTTCACCTTAGGGCTCATTCGCACTCGTGGGGCTGTTGCAGAGCATCCTCATTCAGTTAAAGCAGTGGTCCCCAACCTTTTTGGCACCGGGGACCGGCTGCATGGAAGAAAATTTTCCAAGGCCCGGTTGGGGATGGCATGCGGGGGGTAATCGATTTTTCGCGGGCAATTTGTCAGCGCATTATTTCTATTTATTACATTGTAGTAAAAAATAAAGTTAAACCCACCATAATGCAGAATCAGTGGGAGCTTTGAGTGTGTCACTTGCCATGCTGCCTGCCACCAGATGCGGATTGTCACTTGCCATGCTGCCTGCCACCAGATGCGGATTGTCACTTGCCATGCTGCCTGCCACCAGATGCGGATTGTCACTTGCCATGCTGCCTGCCACCAGATGTGGTAAGGCCCCAACAGATGAAGCTAGTGCCCCCACTAGGCCCTGCTCACACTCACCCTGTCACTGGTAGTGTTGTCCTACTCTGGGCTCCCCCATTAACAGTACTATCATCTGCCCCTATTTATATCATAACCCCACATTACAGTCCTCAGTCCCCCCCACACATTATAGTCCTCAGCCTTCCCCCCCCCCCACACATTACAGTCCTCAGCCTTCCCCCCCCACACACATTACAGTCCTCAGCCTCCCCCCCCCACACATTACAGTCCTCAGCCTTTCCCCCCCCCCCACACATTACAGTCCTCAGCCTTCCCCCCCACACATTACAGTCCTCGGTTCCGTCCCCCACACATTACAGTCCTCGGTTCCGTCCCCCACACATTACAGTCCTCGGTTCCGTCCCCCACACATTACAGTCCTCGGTTCCATCCCCCACACATTACAGTCCTCGGTTCCATCCCCCACACTTAGGGACAGATCAGAGGGAGGCACAGCATGAGGAGAAAAGTTGCAGGGAGGGAGGCGGGACAGTTCTGGATGGAGGGCCGAGGTAACAAACAGGTGATTGGCTGCTAGGATGAAGGACAGTCCTGGCAGCCAATCACCTGTTTGATAACCTCGGGCAGCTCCGCCCTTCACACAGAATTGTTCCGCCTCCCGCTGTCGGCTCTATGAGTGACGCAGGAGGAAGAAAAGTCTCCTTGCGGTCCGAATGGCAGAGTGCCGCGGTTAGGGTTGCCACCTTTTCTGCAAGCCAAACCCGAACACTTTTGCGGCGCCAATTTTTTTGTAGTACATACTATAGGATTGATAAATACCTGGGACACCTTGTGGGTTAACTCAAAGAGAGTAGTAATCAGAATGGACAGTGTCAGTAGGGCAGTGGACGGTGTCAGTAGGGCAGTGGACGGTGTCAGTAGGGCAGTGGACGGTGTCAGTAGGGCAGTGGACGGTGTCAGTAGGGCAGTGGACGGTGTCAGTAGGGCAGAGGACGGTGTCAGTAGGGCAGAGGACGGTGTCAGTAGGGCAGAGGACGGTGTCAGTAGAGCAGTGGACGGTGTCAGTAGAGCAGTGGACGGTGTTAGTAGAGCAGTGGACGGTGTCAGTAGAGCAGTGGACTGTGTCAGTAGAGCAGTGGACTGTGTCAGTAGAGCAGAGGGCGGTGTCAGTAGGGCAGAGGGCGGTGTCAGTAGAGCAGTGGATGGTGTCAGTAGGGCAGTGGATGGTGTCAGCAGCATTGTACCTCCATCCAGATCAGACAGTGCCTGTGCCCCCCCCCCCAATAGAAACCTCCATTAAAGCTGGACAACAAAAAAAAACTTACCTTCCATGAGCCACTGCAAATATGTTTATGTGAACCTGTTAGGGGGCGCAGTCTGTAATATCATGCAAAAGCGTCCCAGTCCAGTGGCCCTCCATTCACTGTCTCTGGTGGCGCCGGCGGCTGGGTGGGAGAGAGAGCACAGACAGTGCTGTATGACCCAGCCGCAGGATATTAGCCCCCCTGGAGCCGGGGGAAGAAGGGGGGTGCATGCTGTTTGGGGGTAGCTGACAGAGGAGGAGTGGGGGGTGACCGAGAGGAGGAGTGGGGGGTGACCGAGAGGAGGAGTGGGGGTGACCGAGAGGAGGAGTGGGGGTGACTGAGAGGAGGAGTGGGGGGAGGGGGGGTGACAGAGAGGAGGAGAGGGGGGTGACAGAGGAGGAGAGGGGGGTGACAGAGGAGGAGAGGGGGGTGACAGAGGAGGAGAGGGGGGTGACAGAGGAGGAGGAGGGGGGTTACAGAGAGGGGGGTGACAGAGGAGGAGGGGGGTTACAGAGAGGGGGTGACAGAGGAGGAGGGGGGTGACAGAAAGGAGGGAGGGGGGTGACAGAAAGGAGGAGGGGGGGTGACACAGTAGGAGGGGGTGACGGAGGAGGAGGGGGTGATAGAAGAGGAGGAGGGGGTGACAGAGGAGGAGGAGGGGTTACAGAGAGGAGGAGGGGTTATAGAGAGGGGGGTTACAGAGAGGAGGAGGGGGGTGACAGAGGAGGAGGAGGGGGTGACAGAGGAGGAGGAGGGGGGTGACAGAGGAGGAGGAGGAGGGTGACAGAGGAGGAGGAGGAGGGTGACAGAGGAGGAGGAGGGGGGTGGGTGACAGAGGAGGAGGGGGGTTACAGAAAGGGGGGGTGACAGAGGAGGAGGGGTGGCAGAGGAGGAGGGGGGTTACAGAGAGGGGGGGTGACAAAGGAGGAGGGGGGGGGGTGACAGAGGAGGAGGGGTGGCAGAGGAGGAGGGGGGTTACAGAGAGGGGGGTGACAAAGGAGGGGGGGTGACAGATTAGGAGGGAGGGTTACAGAGAGGGGGGGTGACAGAGGAGGAGGGGGTGACAAAGGAGGAGGGGGGGTTACAGAGGAGGAGGGGGGGTTACAGAGAGGGGGGTGACAGAGGAGGAGGGGGTGACAGAGGAGGAGGGGGGGGTGATTGATAGGAAGGGGGCTGACTGCCGCTGACAGAGCAGATGAGAGCGACCTTAGGACTGGAGACTCACAGCGTGAGGCAGGACTCGGGAAGGGGTAGCTGACGGGGGTTGTCTGACAGAGGGGGGGGGGAGTAGCTGAGTAAGCTGACAGAGAAGGGCAGATGAAAAAGATACCTCAGTGAGGAGACATATCGGAGCACATGCCAGGCAAGGGGCGGGGCTACGGGCGGCCGCGATCAACCACAGTCAAACTCCAGCCCCGCTCCAATCACGGACCCTCGTAATCTCGTGTGCGCCGCCCGCAAGTGACCTATTCAGCCAATCACAGGCTGAATAGGTATGCCTGCCGCTCGCCGCTGAGCCCGGCTCAGATGCGGAGCGCACAGGCATTACTGTGTGTGTGACGTGACCCTGTAATACTGATGGCGGTCGCGGGAATCGGGTTGCCCCGGTTATATGTGCCCGGGTTTCAGGCGGGTCAAAAATGGACAGGTGGCAACCCTAGCCCGCGGTCCGCATGTGGGGCTCTCTCATGCCGCCTGCTCGCGGCCCGGCTGCAGAAGTGCCGCGGCCCGGTAGTGGGCCGCGGACCGGGGGTTGGGGAACACTGAGTTAAAGGGGTTGTACACAGTGGGTGGAAGCACCTGCCAAAAGCAACACAGGGGGCCTGATTTACTAAGCTATGTGCGCTGCGCTGGTTCATGCATTAATTAGTACTCCGGGTGGAGGCTTAATCAGGCGCATGAACCAGCGTAGCAGCCGGCGCATTGAAACTAATATGTAAAGCCGCGCCGAACTCCCTATAGAAGTCTATGGGAGAAATCAAAAGTGTTCATTTTAAAGGCTAATCTGCAAGTTTTGTCCTAAAAAGTGTTTGGGGACCTCAGTCCTGCCCCAGGGAACATGTATCAATGATTTTTTTATTTTTTAAAACGGCCGTTTTTTCGGGAGCAGTGAAATTAATAATTCTTAAAGTGAAACAATAAAAGTGAAATATTCCTTTAAATTTCGTACCTAGGGGGGGTGTAATGTCAGCATGTGAAATAGCGCATTTTTCCCGCACTTAGAACTCCCCCTGCACAAAGTGACATTCTGAAGGAAAAAAGTCATTTAAAAATTCACACGCGGCTATAATGAATTGTCGGCTCTGACAATTCTAAAGGGATTCATTCATAAAACAAACAAAAAAATGTGTAGGGGTTCCCCCAAATTAAATTACCAGGCCCTTCAGGTCTGGAATGGATATTAAGGGGAACCCCGCCGTAAAAACCCCCCAAAAAAAAGACGTGCGGTTCCCGGCAAATATCCATTCCAGACCCTTCAGGTCTGGTGTGGATTTTAAGGGGAACTCCACCCCAAATTGAAAAAAAAAATGGCGTGGAGTCCCCCTAAAAATCCACACCAGACCCTTATCCGAGCACGTTGACCTGGCCGGCCGCAGAAAAGAGGGGGGGACAGAGTGCGGCCCCCCCCCCTCTCCTGAACCGCACCAGGCCACATGCCCTCAACATGGGGAGGATGTCCCCATGTTGATGGGGACAAGGGTCTCATCCCCACAACCCTTGCCCGGTGGTTGTGGGGGTATGCGGGCGGGAGGTTTATCAGAATCTGGAAGACCCCTTTAACAAAGGGGACCCCCAGATCCTGACCCCCCCCCTGTGTGAAATGGTAATGGGGTACATTGTACCTCTACCATTTCACCCCAAAAAAAATGTCAAAGTGATAAAAATGACAGTAGCCGGTTTTTGACAAATCTTTTAATAAAGTCTTCTTTTCTTCTTTCCTTCGGGGTTCTTCCGCTGCTTCATTCTTCTCGTCCACATCTTGCCCGACGTCTTCTTCTATCTTCTCCGTCCGTCCTTCCGCCTTCTGGTCCCGCATCTTGCCCGTTGTCTTGTCCTGTCGCCTCCTCGTCCGCATCTTGGGTCTTCTGCGGTCTTCTTCTCGGTCCGCCGCCTTCTCGTCCCCTGCGTTTGAATTGTAATTGGCCGCCGTTTTCCCGCTCCTGGGACCCGCCCCCCTCTGACGCCACAAGTAAACTCCTTAGAAGGTCATGTGCGTCAGAGGGGGGCGGGGTCGCAGAGCGTCACACAGCGGGGGAATTCAATTTCAATCGCGCCGCCCGGAGAAGAAGTTCCCGCCGTGTCACACTCATGTGACCCCGCCCCCCTCTGACGCACATGACCTTCTAAGGAGTTTACTTGTGGCGTCAGAGGGGGGCGGGTCCCAGGAGCGGGAAAACGGCGGCCAATTACAATTCAAACGCAGGGGACGAGAAGGCGGCGGACCGAGAAGAAGACCGCAGAAGACCCAAGATGCGGACGAGGAGGCGACAGGACAAGACAACGGGCAAGATGCGGGACCAGAAGGCGGAAGGACGGACGGAGAAGATAGAAGAAGACGTCGGGCAAGATGTGGACGAGAAGAATGAAGCAGCGGAAGAACCCCGAAGGAAAGAAGAAAAGAAGACTTTATTAAAAGATTTGTCAAAAACCGGCTACTGTCATTTTTATCACTTTGACATTTTTTTTGGGGTGAAATGGTAGAGGTACAATGTACCCCATTACCATTTCACACAGGGGGGGGGGGGTCAGGATCTGGGGGTCCCCTTTGTTAAAGGGGTCTTCCAGATTCTGATAAACCTCCCGCCCGCATACCCCCACAACCACCGGGCAAGGGTTGTGGGGATGAGACCCTTGTCCCCATCAACATGGGGACATCCTCCCCATGTTGAGGGCATGTGGCCTGGTGCGGTTCAGGAGAGGGGGGGGGCCGCACTCTGTCCCCCCCTCTTTTCTGCGGCCGGCCAGGTCAACGTGCTCGGATAAGGGTCTGGTGTGGATTTTTAGGGGGACTCCACGCCATTTTTTTTTTCAATTTGGGGTGGAGTTCCCCTTAAAATCCACACCAGACCTGAAGGGTCTGGAATGGATATTTGCCGGGAACCGCACGTCTTTTTTTTGGGGGGTTTTTACGGCGGGGTTCCCCTTAATATCCATTCCAGACCTGAAGGGCCTGGTAATTTAATTTGGAGGGACCCCCTTTTTTTTTTTTTTTTTTTAATGAGCAATGCCTCTATTCTTTATAGCCATGAGTACTTTAACCACTTGCCCACCGGGTTAATTCTGGCACTTCTCTCCTTCATGTGAAAATCACAATTTTTTGGCTAGAAAATTAATCAGAACCCCCAAACATTATATATTTTTTTTTAGCAGACATCCTAGGGAATAAAATGGCAGTCATTGCAATACTTTTTGTCACACCGTATTTGCGCAGCGGTCTTACAAGCGCACTTTTTTTGGATAAAAATCACTTTTTTGAATTAAAAAATAGGACAACAATACATTTTGCCCAATTTTTTTCTATATTGTGAAAGATAATGTTACGCCGAGTAAAATGATACCCAACATGTCACGCTTAAAAATTGCGCCCGCTCGTGGCATGGCGTCAAACTTTTACCCTTTAAAAAACTCGATAGGCGACGTTTAAAAAATTCTACAGGTTGCATTTTTTGAGTTGCAGAGTAGGTCTAGGGCTAGAATTATTGCTCTCACTCTAACGATCGCGGCGATACCTCACTTGTGTGGTTTGAATACTGTTTTCATATGCGGGCGCTACTCGCGTATGCGTTTGCTTCTGTGCGCGAGCTCGTCGCGACGGGGCGCTTTAAATTTTTTTTTTGGGGTTTTCTTATTTATTTTTATTTAGTTTTATAATGTTTTACACTGAAATAAAAAAATAAAAAAAAAATGATCAGTTTTCTTCCTATTACAAGGAATGTAAACATCCCTTGTAATAGGACTAGTGTGTGACAGGTCCTCTTTATGGAGAGAGGCGGGGTCAATAAGGCTGGAAAGCATGGTATTGAAAAAAAAAAAAAAAGATCTCATGCTTTCAGCTGCAATCATGTTCGTTCACCACAGTGGTGTAGTGTATAGCACTTTGACCTAGCAGCAAAAGAGTCGTTGGTTCGAATCCCGCCCGTGACAGCATCTGCATGGAGTTTGCATGTTCTCCCTGTGCCTGCGTGGGTTTCCTCCCACAATATAAAAACACGCTGTAAATCGGTTCCGGTCTAAATAAGCCCTAATATGCAGTAGTATATTAAGGTTTGGTTCTGCCCTAGGCCTGACTACATATCTGCACCTCCTAATAGAAAAATGACCAACCCCTTCCTGTCAAGGTCACACCCTGTTTTTGTATAACCCCGCCCAGTAATTTTCAGGGGACCCACACACTAGTTCTGGGGGGGCACTGGATTCCCTTAACCACTTCCATACCAGGCACTTACGCACCTTCCCGCCCAAGCCAATTTTCAGCTTTCAACACTGTCGCACTTTGAATGGCAATTGCGCGGTCATACAACACTGTACCCAAACAAAATTGGCGTCCTTTTTTCCCCACAAATAGAGCTTTCTTTTGTTGTTATTTGATCACCTCTGCGTTTTTTTTTTGCGCAACAACTAAAAAAAGACTGCAAATTTTGAAACAAAAAAACCTTTTTCTTTTTTTAGGTTAATTTTTTTGTAAATAAGTTTTTCTCTTTCAATTACGGGCACTGATATGGCGGCACTGATGGGCCCCGATGAGATGGCACTGATGGACATCGATGAGGTAGTACTGACGGCACAGATGAGGTGGCATTGATTGGCGGCGCTGCTATGCGGCACTGATGGGCACTCATAGGCGGCACTGATGGGCACTCATGGGCGGCACAGATGGGCGGCACTTATGGGTGGCACTGATGGATACTTATGGGCGGCACTTATGGGTGGCACTGATGGATACTTATGGGTGGCACAGGTGGGCACTGATAGGTGGGCACTGTGCATGGATGGGCACTGTGGGGTGGCACTGATTTTCCCAGTCAGTGCCCATTTGTGGGCACTGATTGGCATCTTTTTTCTTATTTTTTAATGCTTTTTGTTTTTTTGTTCTATATTTTTTTTGTTTTTGCACACCCTGGTGGTCCAGGGTGGGCATCCCTGGTGGTCCAGTGTGGTGATCCGAGGGGGGGCTGCGCTGATAAACAATCAGCGCGAACGCCCCCTGTCAGGAGAGCCGCCGATCGGCTCTCCTATACTGGCGTCTGTAAGACGCGAGTGAGGAAGAGCCATCGATGGCTCTTCCTGTTTACATCGTGATCAGCCGTGATTGGACACGGCTGATCACGTGGTAAAGAGTCTCCGTCTCCGTGAGAGACTCTTTACCGAGATCGGAGATGCAGGGTGTCAGACTGACACCCCGCATCACCGATCGCCGCGCTGCGTGCCCCCACAGGCGCGTGCGGCATGAAATCCTGCAGGACGTCCTGTCAGGATTGTGTAACCACTTCCCGGACGTAAATCGGCCATAGGCTGGGCGGGAAGTGGTTAATTTGCATAGTTTTTCTCTCACTTCCTGTTTGGCTATGGGGCAGGAAGTGAAGGCAAATCTCCCCAATTGGACACAGATAATACAAAATAAACTGACAGGGCCTATAACCCTCCCTCACTCTATCCAAAATGAAAGAAAATAAAACTTGTTGATTATAGTTCTTGTCAGGGGCGGACTGACCATTGAGTCACTTGGGCACTGCCCGAGGGCCCCATGCCACTAGGGGGCCCCATCCGGGTTGCCAGGCTCAGTAAAACCAGGGATAGTATGTAAAAATCTGTTTTTTTTTTAGATCTGTCCCTGATATGTCCGAAAATGACATGCTTTTAATGTGAATATCCCAAGATTTTAGCTGCCCGCCTCTGCACTACCTCCTGGCGTGGTGGTCATCTGTAAGCCAGAGGGGCCCCATAATCTTCTATTGCCCGGGGGCCCCATGAGTTGTCAGTCCGCCCCTGGTTCTAGTTTAAGCACAAATTTCATAGAGTTTTATTGAGAGCCCTAAGAAAATATAACCATGCCAATAGGCCAGGATAGAGCGTTGCTAATATGTAGGAATGTGTGTGTTAGAGCACCCCACCCAATGTTAACTAAAAATTTATTAATTTGCAAATAAGTATTATCTGCTCATTTTTTGGGGGATGTCTGCACCCCTGATAGTGACAACATTTGTGAGGTGTCTTCACCCTTTCTAATTCATTCACTTCCTGTCACATAGCCAAACAGGAAGTGAGGGTAAAACCTTACTAATATATTTTCTTGTGGACACAGAGATCAATCTAAATAGTTTCCCATTATGTAAATTGCACTCTAGCATTTTGCTGTGTACACCCCAAATTATTAGGGATCTTGGACTTTGGGGTCCATTTACTAAAGGCAAATCCACTCCTACAAGTGCAAAGCAAGGAAGAAAACAAAACAACTTTGCTTCTACAGGATTGGATGTTAAAACCATCAGTGCTTCCTCTCAGATTTTCAGCAACTATGCTTGTACTGCAGAGTGGCTTTGCCTTTACTAAACCCCAAACTAAATAATCATTTGGGGCAGGGATCCTCAAACTACGGCCCTCCAGCTGTTGTAGAACTACACATCCCATGAGGCCTTGTAATGCACTGACATTCACAGACATGACTAGGCATGATGGGAATTGTAGTTCCTGAACAACTGGAGGGCCGTAGTTTGAAGACCCATGATTTGGGGTGTACACAGCAGTGCTGGAGTGCAATTTGCTTAATGGGGACACTAGTTAGATTGACCGGTGTCCCCAAGAAATGACACTGGTAGGGTTTTAACCTCACTTCCTGTTCAGCTGTGTGACAGGAAGTGAAGCCAATTTTAAGAAAAGGGACACAAAGCTCAACACAAAAATAAAAAAACACAAAGCAGGGGTTCTAACACTCACTTGGCTTCCCTCAAACACCCACAATTTGAATAGGATTGCCTTGCGCTAGATTTAAGCACAGTGCTGTAAATCAGCACGTCAAGCCTGTCCACCAATAGCAAACCCCCCCCCCCCACAGGCCATGTTTGCAGGTTTTCCTTCATCTTGCACATGTGCTTTAAAATAGTCTGGACAGCAATTCTTGATAAGAGAAATCCCCAAAACATGTCCTGTCGGGGGTACTTGAGGGCTGAGGACCACTGCAGAATAAATAAAATACTTACCAGTTTTTGTCTTTAAAGTCAGGGAGAATAAACATGGCAAACATTTCATGATTACACACCAGGAAAGAAGCTTAGACAAAAATCACACATAATTTGTTAGGCCCAAACCTAGTTCAGCTGCAGCTGTCAACATATGTAGCATGAAAAAGTAACAAAAGACAAACTTAACAATTTTAAAGTAATTTTTATTGGTCAACAAAACAAGGAAAGCAAAAAAAGACAAACAAACAAAAATACATTTCAAAATACTAATTAACCATAGCTTTACACATTTTTCATAAAATAAGGCCACATAGACAAATACATCAAAGTGAACATTATTTAAAAATAAACCAAAACCATTGGCAAAATAAAACAAAACCCATGCAACAAACCACATTTGTGTTTAGCAACAGCATTTCTGCCAGCCTGCCCCTTCTGAGGGCAGCTGAGGACTGATCGATCCAAGCTTTTTATAACAGTGCTAGTAATGAAGCAATTGAAATCACATGACCAAATTGCAGTCTCTAGTTTGGGTGAGCTTGTAATTGGGCACACCTGCAATTAATCCAAACCACGCTCTATGAGCATCCAATGAGTGTTTTTCACCTTTTAAAAAGAAAGGATATTTTTTTTCTAAGTGTTTGAGCATGCTCAGTTCATCACACATGTAGGAACCAAGCTGCAATGGAATGAGAGCTTTTTTTTTTTGTTTCCCCTGATCTGATGCTTTCCAGCCTGAAGGGGAGGTGTTAAAGACAGAAGTAAACACGCACATTTAATAATCTATTTGTGTGAAAAAAAAGGTTGCCAATTTTGTTTGGGAGCCACGTCGCACGACTGCGCAATTGTCAGTTAAAGCGACGCCGCGCCGAATCACAAAAACTTGCCCGGTCATTGACCAGAAATATGGTCCGGGCTCAAGTGGTTAAAAATTAACAAAACACAAAAGTGAGCCCAATTTTTGGGGATAATGTGAAAGATGATGTTACACTGAGTAAATAGATACCTTACATGTCACGCTTTACTATTGGAAACACTCCTGCAATGGGGCCAAAATGAATTCCGTGAATATCCCCATAGGCGACCTTTTATTTTTTTTTCCAGGTTACCAGTTTATAGTTACAAAGAAAGTCTAGTGGTAAAAGTATTGCTCTCGCTCTAACGCACGCGTCAATACCTCACATGTGTGGTTTGAACGATGTTTATATATGTGGGCGGGACTTGCGTAAGTCCCGCCCACATATGTAAAAATTATTTTTACTTTTTGCTATAATAAATATCCCCAAAAATATATATTCAAAAAACTAAAAAACCCCTCAGTTTAGGCCGATACGTATTCTACATCTTTTTGGTTCCAAAAAATCGCAAATAGCGTTTAGTGTTTGGTTTTTGCAAAAGGTATAGCGTCTACAAATTATTTTTTTTTTTGTTTTAACTAGTTATTGGGGCGATCAGCGATTTTTATCGGTACTGCGACATTATGGCGGACACATCGAACACTTTTTTGGAACCATTGGCATTTTTCTAGCAATCAGTGCTGTAAAAAATGCATTGCTTACTCAAAAAATGCCACTGGCAGGGAAGGGGTTAACACTAGGTGCGAGGGAGGGGTTAAATATGTTCCCTGGGTGTGTTCTAACTGTAGGGGGGGGGGATGGGACTGACATGTGTAAATGACAGATCGCTGTTCATGAAGGGGAACTCCAGACCCCCCCAAAAAAAATAAGGTGGGTTCCCTCCAGGTGCATACCAGGCTCTTAGGCTTGGTCTGGAACATAAGGGGTTAAACCGGGGCCCAAAAAAATAGCGTGCCCCCCCCCCAAGATCCAAACCAAGCCCTTATCCCAGGCACGCAGTCTGGTCAGACAGGAATGGGGGTGGGGACGAGCGAGCGCCCCCCTCCCTCCTGAGCCATACCAGACCACATGCCCTCAACATGGGGGAGTGTGTGCTGTGGGGGAGGGGGGCACTGCCCCCCCACCCCAAAGCACTCTTGCCCCCATGTCGATAGGGACAAGAGCCTCTTCCCGACAACCCTGGCCGTTGGTTGTCGGGGTATGCGGGCGGAGAGCTTATCAGAATCTGAGAGACCCCTTTAATAAAGGGGTCCCCAGATTCCGGCCCCCCACCCTATGTGAATGAGTATGGGGTACATCGTACCTCTACCCATTCACATGGGGGAAATGTAAAGTAAAAAAAACACACCACACAGAATAAAATATTTTATTAATCTGCTCCGGAGCCCCCCCTTTCTTCTTTAGCTCTCTTAGAAGGGGGGGTTTCTTCTCTCCCGATCTTCCGCCGGGACCCTGGGCTTCGGTGATTTCTGCCGGGGGAGGGCGCCATCCCTCGGTCCTCTCCGGAGCCTTCCGCCGGATGCCCCCACCCCATTTAAGCTCTTTTTCATTAGGGAGGGGCATCCGGACTTCGGGGTCTTCTGCCGGGGGATGGCGCCTATCCCCCGGTCTTTCCGGTGCCTTCCGCCAGGGTTCCGGTCTTCCTGGTCTTCTGCCGGGGGTGCGCCAACTCCCCGGTCTTTTCTCTTCTGTCTTCTCTGCTCCCTCTTCTGCCTGGCTCCCCCGCGGAGCCAGGGCTTTCTTCCGTCTTCTTTCTTCTCTCTTCCTTCTTCTGCCTGTCTCCTCCGGGAGCACAGGGCTTGTCTCCGCTGTCTTCTCCCTTCTCTTCCATTCGATGTTGACACGACGAGGTTCCGCGCTGACATGCCGTGTCAGCGGCGGGCATGGACTTATATAGGGTAATGCCACCATGTGACCTCAACCCATGTGACATCACATTCCCTGGGCATGATGGGAATGTGATGTCACATGGGTTGAGGTCACATGGTGGCATTGCCCTATATAAGTCCATGCCCACTGCTCAGACGGCATTCCAGCGCCGGACCTCGTCGTGTCAACATCCAATGGAAGAGAAGGGAGAAGACAGCGGAGACAAGCCCTGGGCTCCCGGAGGAGACAGGCAGAAGAAGGAAGGGAGAAGAAAGAAGACGGAAGAAAGCCCTGGCTCCGCGGGGGAGCCAGGCAGAAGAGGGAGCAGAGAAGACAGAAGAGAAAAGACCGGGGAGTTGGCGCACCCCCGGCAGAAGACCAGGAAGACCGGAACCCTGGCGGAAGGCACCGGAAAGACCGGGGGATAGGCGCCATCCCCCGGCAGAAGACCCCGAAGTCCGGATGCCCCTCCCTAATGAAAAAGAGCTTAAATGGGGTGGGGGCATCCGGCGGAAGGCTCCGGAGAGGACCGAGGGATGGCGCCCTCCCCCGGCAGAAATCACCGAAGCCCAGGGTCCCGGCGGAAGATCGGGAGAGAAGAAACCCCCCCTTCTAAGAGAGCTAAAGAAGAAAGGGGGGGCTCCGGAGCAGATTAATAAAATATTTTATTCTGTGTGGTGTTTTTTTTTTACTTTACATTTCCCCCATGTGAATGGGTAGAGGTACGATGTACCCCATACTCATTCACATAGGGTGGGGGGCCGGCATCTGGGGGCCCCCTTATTAAAGGGAGCTCACAGATTCCGATTAGCCCCGCCCGCATACCCCGACAACCAATGGCAAGGGTTGTCGGGAAGAGGCTCTTGTCCCTATCGACATGGGGGCAAGAGTGCTGTGGGGTGGGGGGGCAGTGCCCCCCTCCCCCACAGCACACACTCCCCCATGTTGAGGGCATGCGGTCTGGTACGGCTCAGGAGGGGGGGGGCCGCTCGCTCGTCCCCTCCCCCATTCCTGTCCGGGCCAGACTGCATGCTTGGGATGAGGGCTTGGTTTGGATCTGGGGGGGACCCCCGCGCCGAATCGGCGCGGGTTTAACCCCTCACGTTCCGGACCAAGCCTAAGAGCCTAATGTAGCCCTGAAGGGGGACCCGCGCCGATTTCAAGTTTGAAATTTGGCGCCGAGTTCCCCTTCAGGGCTGAAAACAGCTCGGAGATTCCCGTGCGCCGCGTCACGCAGCGCATTCACGGGTACGCCGCTTGGTATTTACCAAGATTTTCACGGCGTACTGACAAGGCGCACGGGAATCCCTGACTTTTCTCTCTGCGCATGCCCAGTATGCAAATGAACCTCCCGAGGTTCAGGCGCACTGTGCAAGCGTACGGGGATCTGTTTTCAAAAAACACTTTCCCTTTCAATTCGGCCCGCCAAACACTTCAAAACACATGTCACTTCACTTCCCCTGCATCCCCCCACCTCCCCCCTTAATAAACTCCCGCCCAAACCCCCGCAATTTATAGTTTAATGTGCCGTGCGCCAGGTCTGTACTGGTGCACAATGCACCCTCTCCTGGGCGCACGGAGCACATTAGTAACTAGGGAAATACACTGCACTAGCAGCGTATTTCTTTAGTAAATGGCCAAACGGCTGCTACTCCTGCTTTTACTCCATGAGTCATGGAGTAAAGGCTTGGTAAATCAGGCCCATGGTGTAATTGCTGCCATGACACTAAACATGGTTGCAATATGTATACACCCCCAGCCACTGCCTGTATGCAGCTAACGGGAGTAGCGGGGGGGGGGGGGGGAGTAAAAACTTGGCTCAACTGCAGGGTTTAACAGTCCCCCTCACCACTTGTGTTAATAATGTGTTCTAACATTGCTGGTGTGGTTCCACAATAAGACAATGAAAATACCACATTACTCTCGACTTTTGTGTGTGTGTATGTGTATATATACACACACACACACTTATTTAGTTTAATTTCCGTGGTATGATTTACTGGTAAAAATTATTAGTGCCCCCCAAGTTTTGACTGTGGCATCTTATGTACCCCCCCTATATATTGCTCCTAGAGTCGCCACTGCGCACGACAGGCGATTCCTTGTCCCAGCCGGTGGGACTTCACCGAGAGGCCGGCCAGGAGGCAGGATCGGAAACCGACACTGACTCGTTCTTTACACCGGGGGGGGGCGCAGTTTGCCATCTTCGCCCTGGGCACTGGGAAGGGGGCTACTTCTTCAACTACCTTTGCTTGGATGGAGCTTGTTGGGTCCTCCTCTGGAACTTTTAGATGAATTATGCAAAGTTCAGTCTTGTCAGTCAACTGCACACTGACACCTCTGAAATTTTTAGGAACTCCTTGCCTCCATTCTAACAGTATATAGGTGTGGGAGGTCCCATTGTCTGTTTTGACAGCAATCACCCACGCTTTTCTGTCTTCACAGCTTGACCAATTTGTTCTTCCGGCCAAGCCTCCCGAGGGAACTCAACCACCATGCTCTCCTCCTTCTTTGCTCCACTGAATCACAGTGGCGGGGTCCATTTTGGTTCTTACAGGGGTGCCCCCTGGGGGGTTGATTGCAGGTATCTCGGGCGAGCCCCCATGTGTAGCGCTACCCCCGTAGGAGCCACTTAATATTTGTTTGGTTCTGCACTCTGCTGCTCAATCCCAAGAACTGTCTCAACCCCTCTGGCACACCTGATTAACTATGTTCGTGTAGAACCCAGCAACAGAAAGTGACATAATAATAAAAGAGCATATAGTATATTTACCGAGACCCTGGATTCCATCACTTCATCAGTTGTGGCAGTAAATAGAGACTCACACAAGATATCAATGAACAACTTGTAAATGTTTACTATGATGAAAAATGGTGAAGAATAACATAAAGAAATGGTGTGAATAACAAATTAATAAGTATTGATTGACAGAGATATTTGTTCAAAGCAATAACGTCACACCGCTGTATCCAATAGCAACCTGATAAGGGTATATGTGAACAGGTGCACAGCGGAATAGATCCTCAATACTTTAATACCTGTATTAAAGCATCTCCCCACTGAGGCCTCAGCACACCAACCACTGCATGCAGAATACACAACAGTGAGCACAGTAATAAAAGTACAAGTTCTAACTGTATGTTGTTAAATGGCTTCCCCTAGAGTGCAATTCAGAGTGATACACAATTGTATAGCAGTAAAGCCTTGTGAAAGAATAAAGTATTGAAAGTTCCTCCAGTTCCAGTTTTGTTGTCTTCGGCTAGCTTAATTGTACTGCAGTGTGAGGTGGTGCACGTATTTGTAATCCAAAACAGCAAGGGAAACAGTAACTGTGGAATATGGCGAGGTTAATTAATTAGCTGTAAACTATTCCTTCTGTGAGTGAACAGTACAGTACTGACCCTACAGCATGGGGAAAAGGAAACTGAAAACCCCAGGATCCACCTATAGAATACTCAGGTGCAATAGATCCACAGCCGTGGAACTTCAGGTCTCCGCGGCAGTCTGTATAGCAGGCAATCACTTAGCAATAGTACAGTCACTACATGGATAGGCAAATGCCTTCTCACCACTCTGGATCCCAGCTGGCTGTGGACTCCATCTGTGTAGATGGCACCCCGGTGTGCTGGAAGGCAGGTGGCTTCAAAGCTCTGAAGCTCTGGCTGGTTCTCCCGCTCGATCAGCAGGGATGCTCATAAGGATCCTTCTGGGGCTGGTGATCCGCTCTCTGCTGTAGGCTGCAGGCTCTCCCAGCCCTGAGCAAACACACAGGCTTCTTGCTGGTTGTTGAATGGCATCCAGAGAGAGAGAGAGAGAGAAAGCAGGCCACGCCTGTCCTTTTATCTGCTTACCCAGCAGGCTGTGCTGTGACTTGGCATTGTTTGTTTGTAGCTTGGCATTGTGGGTTTGTAGTTTCCAGCCTAATTTAACAACATGAGTACTTCCTCATTGTCCTAAATATCCCACAATGCATAACTGTTTTTCTTAACCAGAAGGAAATATCTTGATAAAGTTTCAATGGCCACTAGAGGGAGCCAAACCCTTTCTAAAAAACAATACATTTCTTAAAATGGATGTAAACCCACTCTCATCCTTTCTAAACTACTGCTATAGTGCTGATCTATAAGGATATACATGCCTCCTGCATGTATCCTTACCTGTCAAATGTCTCCCCTCTGTGTGTTATAAGAACTGAAAAACTGCAGATTATGTGGGTGGGTCTGTTGTCTGGAGCTCAGTGGGTGGAGTCATCATGTCAGTAGACTCTCCGCCCACCTCTACACTCCCCTTGCCAACATGCATTTTCTCCTGCGTATTCCTTACACTAAATTCTGCTATGATCACTAAAATCCAGTCAAAATCCAGAAAAGTAACCGCATGACTTCAGAAAAGGAGTGGGGGTGGGAATTAAAAAATAATCCCTGTCTCCAGGCTAGTGCATGAGATATGTAAATAACCTATCATTCACAGCAAGGGGGAAGAACGGACAAAAGTTCTCCTGTTTGTCCATTTATCAAACTGAAAAAAGAAAAAAAAAAAGAGGATTGCACAGAGCTGGATTAACTCTTTGTGGCAAGACTGGGCACAGATGATAGGAAATCTTATACTTTACATTGTGAGAGCAAAACATAAATAAAAAATCGGGTTTACATCCACTTTAAATTATAACGTTGGCAGTAGACATTTGTTACACAAGTAATTGGCCTTAAAAGGGCTATGGGGGTCTGGGTACTGCCTTGGGGGACATGTATCAATGCAAACATTTTTTTTTTTTTAAACAATATTTTTTTTCAGGAGTAGTGATTTAATGATGCTTACAGTGCAACATAAAAAATGAAAAATTCCTTTAAATACTGTATAATGCCTGGGGGGTCCCCTTAGTCTGCCTGTAAAGTGGCACATCTGTAGCATGTATAGAACATGCTGCAGCAAAAATGACATTTCTAAAGAAATAAAAAACAAGTCAAATCACATTTAAATTGACTCTCGATTGCAATTGCCACCACCTGGGGTTTGGTATGGGTTTTAAGGGGAACCCCATGCCAAAATGTAAAAGAACAGTGTGAACTCCCCCCCCAAAATCTATATCAGGTCCGTATCCGAGAATTGCAGCCTGGCAGGTCAGGAAAGGGGAGGGGGAGAGCAGGCACCCCCCCCTCCTGAACCATATCAGGACAAATGCCCTCAACATGGAGGAGGTGCTGTGGGGGTCTGCAGGTGGGGAGCCCCAAATCCAGCCCCCCATGTGAATGAGTAGTCCTCCTCACTCACCAGAAATCCAGGACACCCACAACAGAAGTCACAAGCACTTGGGAAGATGGCTGGGCTCTGTGGTTCAATGTGCTGTGTCTCCAAATACAGTGTGTGTTGTTCTCAGTGGATCTTCAGGGATATGTACAAATGGCAAAGAGAGTGTTATAGCATAATTATGCTTGTTTATTGCATAAAGAAATTAACAATATCCACTAACATGTAAAAATTCGTACCCCTCCAATGTCTACCCACCTGGTCTATCCCACAAAATTTGAGATGTCTAGGGTCTCTATTATGCTGGAGCTCAAATGATTGGATAGGCTGTCGTGACAAAAGCCTTTTCTTATGTTGTTATCTTCTCTTAAGCTGATTTTTTATTTGTCTCGTAGTTCTTCCAATGTACTACTGCAGGCCACAATTACATTCCAAGAGATAAGTGACATGAGTAGTGTCACATGATATGAAGGTTTTTATATCATAGGTTTTTCCCGTAGTATAAGGCCCCATACACACGAGAGGATTTATCCGCGGATACGGTCCAGCGGACCGTATCCGCGGATAAATCCTCTCGAGGATTTCAGCAGATTTCTATGCGATGGCGTGTACACACCATCGCATTGAAATCCGCGCCGAAATCCTCTGGCGATGACGTGTCGCGCCGTCGCCGCGATTATGACGCGGCGACGGGCGCGACGCTGTCATATAAGGAATTCCACGCATGCGTCAAATCATTACGACGCGTGCGGGGAATCCCTTTGGACGGATGGATCCGGTGAGTCTGTACAGACGAGCGGATCCATCCGTTGGGATGGACTTCAGCAGATGGATTTGTTGTGCATGTCAGCAAATATCCGATCTGCTGGAATCCATCCCAGGGGAGATTTATCCGTGGAAAAAGATCCACTGGCGTGTACACACCATAGGATCTATCCGCTGAAACCCATTTGCTGGGATTTATCTGCGGATGGATTCTATGGTGTGTACGGGGCCTTAGACTAACAATCGAGTCGTTTTCCCTTTCCTAGTGATAGAGCATGTTCTACATATTATACATTGTACCACAACGGAAAAAAAACATCAATATCTAAAAAATAACAGTCTTTTTTGGGGGATCCAGTACTTTCCTAACCAACTTATTTCTAGTAGGTGGTCTCGTGCAGACAAAACGTGGTTTGTCCGCAAGAATGGGGTTTCTAAATATGTCATCATCCTCACACTTGCTCAACATAAGAAAATGATTTTGTCACCATAGCCTATTCAATCATTTCAGACTCCAGCATAATAGAGACCCTAGACAACTCAAATTTTGTGGGATAGACCGGGTGGATGGACATAGGAGGGGTAAGAATAAGAGCCATTTCGGAAAATGAACCGAGATGGATATACCAGATGGGTACATTAATGCCCAGGGGGTTAAATATAGAGATGGATGTCACTTTTATATCAAATTACTAAGCTTTTCATTTTTATTTCATTTTATTTCATTTTTTTTTTTTCACCCTTATTCTTAATCTAATATAGGGTTAATACATGATTCATAAATTTGCAATGACCCACGTCAAGGGAATATGGACCGGACCCTTTGGCTGTCGTTAGCGACAGCAGTTAGTTGTCCTGCCTTATGGCCCATACACACGATTCGAATATTGTACGACTTTTTTCGCTTAATAGTCGCAAGTAAAATGAAATAGGTTATTAAAGTCACGAAAATTCTCGTATGACAGAAAAAAATAATCGGAAGTGATGTCATGTGTTGTAATGTATTTGTATTGTATTTTCGGACGACAACTATACTGACTAAACGAAAATCTTACGATCTGACATCGTACGAGGAAAATTTTCATGCTTGTCCTTTCGAATAATATCGGATGGACTGTCATGATCGTCTCTTAAAAGTAGTGTACACACGATCCAAAAATCGTACGATTCTTCCTCGGACGATATTCGGATCGTGTGTATGGGCCATTAGCCAGTTTCATTGGGATATAATAATAGAGTCCATAAATTTATAAATTCATATTTTAACATTTAATTTTATGGGTAAAAAAGGTCCACGGTAGTAATCAATTTAAAAGCATCTAGCTACTGTCACCATTGTATTTGGAAGGTGATTACTGTTGTCACCATATAATGATGACGGATTTTCTTAAAATAAACCACAGGGTTTAATAGACCTGAACCACATATGTTAATTTAATAAATGTTTTATTTAATTTTAAAGTGAATGTAAACCCAATTTTTTTTGTTTATGTCACAATGTAGGGTATAATATTTCCTATCATCTGTGCCCAGTCTTGCCACACAGAGTTAATCTAGCTCTGAGCAATCCTCTTATTGTTCAGTGAAATAAAACGGACTTACAGAGAAAAACCTTGGTCCGTTACGCCCCCTTGCTGTGAGTGACAGGTTATTTACATATCTCATGAACTAGCCTGAGACAGAGGCACATCCTGTGTAAAAAGTTCACAATTCACATTCCTCTCCCCTCCTCTCCCTTCCAGCTCTCCCAGGATTGGCTGCATTTACTGTGTTTTGACTGGATGTTTCTCATCATAGGGTGTGATCCACAGTTCAGTGTGATGAGAAAATGCATGTATATTGCAGTGAAAACACAGAACAGAAAGCAGAATATACACAGACAAGTGATCTGATTTAGGTTAGATGTATCTAGTGAGAGCTGGGCAGAATTGCAGTGTGTGTGTCTGAGGTCACCTGATCACAGTTGCAACATCAGGTTATTTACATATCTCATGCACTAGCCTGGAGAAAGGCATTATTTTTTAATTACCACCCCCGCTCCTTTTCTGAAGTCGTGTGGTGACTTTTCTGGATTTTGACTGGATGTTAGGGATCATAGCAGAATTTAGTGTAAGGAATACACAGGAGAAAATGCATGTTGGCAAGGGGAGTGGAGGTGGGCGGGGAGTCTACTGACATCACGACTCCACCCACTGAGCTCCAGACAACAGACCCACCCACAGAATTTGCAGTTTTTCGGGTCTCATAACAGACAGAGGGGAGACATTTGACAGGTAAGGATACATGCAGGAGGCATGTACATCCTTATAGATCAACACTATGGCAGTAGTTTAGAAAGGATGAGAGTGGGTTTACATCCACTTTAATCCAATGTAATTTAAATCATCATGATTTTTTTTTCCTATTCTGTTATGCATCTCTCCAAGTTAATAGGCTATTCATAGTTGCTTATAACATTTAGCTAAGTCCTCTAATATTTGGGTGTACCAGTATGGAGGATTCAGTGGAGAACTAGACACAGAAGGAGGATGTGACATCATTCACAGTAATCGACTAATTCAGATTAGGTGTGGGAGGAGGAGTTGAACCCTCTATATTGAGACATTACACCACCTGGTGGATATCCATTGATAACATCTCGTGGGCAAGATGAAACGTGTCAGTGGACAGCGGGTGGTAACGTAATTTGCGATCATTGATACACAAGTCGATGGTCACTTCCGGTTTCGGGTTCTAACACTGTGGCTATTGTTTGTTTTTTATGCAACAAACAAGCGGGATTATGCTATATCGCTCTCTTTGCCATTTGTACATATCCCTGATGATCCACTGAGAACAACACACACTGCATTTGGAGACACAGCACATGGGATCACAGAGCCCAGCCATCCTCCCAAGCGCTTGTGACCAATGTTACAGCAGTCCTGGATTTCTGGTGAGTGAGAGGGCACACAGAGGGGAGCATGGATTGCACGGATTATCTTTTCAGCACGTGGCACTTTATATTGCACATATTGAATTTTTTTTTTTATGCTGCAATGCAACGTTTGAAGTTTATGAACTTTACACACTTGAATTTTCAATAGACACTTTTTTGGTATATAGGTACAAGTACCCCTATACTCATTTACATAGGGGGGCTGGAATTCTGGGACCACCTGAGGGCAGGTGGTCTGGTATGGTTCAGAGGGGCCACACTGTTTTTTTTTTACCATTTTTCTACCAACAACTGTCTGTTTTTATATTCAGCTGTCAGCGAGGGAAACCCATTAAAAGCTGATGGCTCATAAGTTGTTAAGGATGCCACCCCGGGTTTCTGGTTAAAAAACAGCTTTTACTGTGCCCTGATTGGGTGAAGCTTTGCCTAATCAGGGTGCAGAATGCACTGTGCAGCTCGCAGTGCATTGCAGGGTGTTCGGCGGGATGAACACCCACCAAACACCTTGCAAATTCTGGTGTTCTCCAAACGGGGCGAACAACAAATGTTCAAGCTGAATGGTTCGCCCAACACTAATGGTAATTGGACTCTAGGGGGAATTCATAAGAACTGGTGAAAGGGTGACTTGTTCACCTGGTAAACACTATAGTGACCTTAGTTGTTTGTTCATATGCTCGCTAAGACATGAATGACGAATGGGACTTTGAAGGCTGCTGTTCATTGTAATATTTACAAATACTCTGTGGACTCTGTTCTGTGCTGGGACCCAATAAATGCATCTCTCTGGAAAAGAACTATTGAACTCGTTGCTGCAGAGATTTGTTTTCTAATAGTTATCACTCATCATTTTATATATGGCAACAGGAGGTAGAGAGGGGACTCCCAAATTATGGGTGCCGATGTACTAATCCTGCATTCTGCAGCTGTTTAAGCACTTGCCCCAGGTCCCATGCCGGGGGGGCAGGAGGAGAACTTGTTAACCACTTTTGAGTAATCTGCAGCCGCATGTCCAGACAATTACATTAAAGTCCCGGCCTCTTCTATACCAATATGCCAAAGCCAGCCAGGACTTTATTGGGATTGTCAGTAACTTTGGCTGCAGATTACTCCGCTTAAACCCAAAAGTGTTGGATTTTGCTGTTTGAATGGCTTTGGCCGTCCGTTCACTGTAGTCTCATAGGGGCGTTGGTTATTTCTATGGACATTGTTGCCACCGTGGCACCTGGTCCACTTGATGACGTCATATCCG
The DNA here is from genome assembly GCF_905171775.1 of Rana temporaria. Taxonomy (NCBI): domain Eukaryota; kingdom Metazoa; phylum Chordata; class Amphibia; order Anura; family Ranidae; genus Rana; species Rana temporaria. The sequence goes on along the minus strand of NC_053494.1, from coordinate 83,688,447 downwards.
GCGCAGCCTACGCATGCGCACTTGCCACATCTTGGCGTCCGTTCCTACATTGGTGGCATCGGACTCCTGTGGGGGTGGAGGGGGTAGAAAAGCATGCCAGTTCATGAAAATGGCCATGGCCCAGTACAGGAGAGGGAGAGGAATGTTCTTCTCGATATCTAACAAGGTAAAACGTATTTCTGGCTGGAATGGGAGTTGTATTGAAGTAATTATTAGGTGTTTAGTGGGTATAATTGGCCTATCTATCACCCTTTGATTTAGATCTATTGTGGCGCTTTGGGACTGCTTATTCTCATTTTAGAATGTGTCTTTCCTCTCCACTTTGGTAAAGGAAAACAACTGAGTTATCCTTCAAAATAGGATCTACTGTTGCCCACTGTTTTTACAGGTAGGCAGTAAAATTAACTAGTATATCTCTGTTAAGGCTTAAGCCTCGTACAAGACTTCCATCGGACAAATCCGTGGATTTTTGTCCGAAGGGCATTGACAGTGAAATTGTTCTGCATACAGATGGCAGAACATTTTCAGCCAACATACACCAAACCATGTGGTTTTTCAGCTCTTTACCTCCACCCTTTGGGCAACTTATTGTTGCCTGATGTTTAGCATTGGTTCGGAGCATGCGTGTTTGTACTTTGGATTTTAGTCCGACGGATTTGTGTACACACGATCGGATAATCAGACGTAACACATTTATTGTCAGACAGTTGGTGAGCATGAACAGCCAACATTCGTTAATTCCGCCAACAATTGTCTGATGGAGCATACACACGGTCAGATTATCAGACACAACACGTCCATCAGAAAATTATTATCATACCTTTAGTCTTGTGTAGTTTACTTATACCTACAATCTCCCTCATAAATGGGCAAATAGGGGGCATCTTTCTGCCTCTCTCTGTGATTTCACCAATTTATCCAATTTGTCTATCCCTGTGAATTTGGAGCCATATATCTGCTGGATTTATTTCAATAGGGCATACAGTTATACAGGAACATCAACAATGTTGAACATACAGTGGATTATCTACACCCATAAAGCCACATGCCCAATCAACACAGTGGGCCTGATTTACCAAGCCTTTACTCCATGACTCATGGAGTAAAAGCAGGAGTAGCAGCCGTTTGGCCATTTACTAAAGAAATACGCTGCTAGTGCAGTGTATTTCCCTAGTTACTAATGTGCTCCGTGCGCCCAGGAGAGGGTGCATTGTGCACCAGTACAGACCTGGCGCACGGCACATTGAAGTGTAAATTGCGGGGGTTTGGGCGGGAGTTTATTAGGGGGGGAGGTGGGGGGATGCAGGGGAAGTGAAGTGACATGTGTTTTAAAGTGTTTGGCGGGCCGAATTGAAAGGGAAAGTGTTTTTTGAAAACAGATCCCCGTACGCTTGCACAGTGCGCCTGAACCTCGGGAGGTTCATTTGCATACTGGGCATGCGCAGAGAGAAAAGTCAGGGATTCCCGTGCGCCTTGTCAGTACGCCGTGAAAATCTTGGTAAATACCAAGCGGCGTACCCGTGATTGCGCTGCGTGACGCGGCGCACGGGAATCTCCGAGCTGTTTTCAGCCCTGAAGGGGAACTCGGCGCCAAATTTCAAACTTGAAATCGGCGCGGGTCCCCCTTCAGGGCTACATTAGGCTCTTAGGCTTGGTCCGGAACGTGAGGGGTTAAACCCGCGCCGATTCGGCGCGGGGGTCCCCCCCAGATCCAAACCAAGCCCTCATCCCAAGCATGCAGTCTGGCCCGGACAGGAATGGGGGAGGGGACGAGCGAGCGGCCCCCCCCCCTCCTGAGCCGTACCAGACCGCATGCCCTCAACATGGGGGAGTGTGTGCTGTGGGGGAGGGGGGCACTGCCCCCCCACAGCACTCTTGCCCCCATGTCGATAGGGACAAGAGCCTCTTCCCGACAACCCTTGCCATTGGTTGTCGGGGTATGCGGGCGGGGCTAATCGGAATCTGCGAGCTCCCTTTAATAAGGGGGCCCCCAGATGCCGGCCCCCCACCCTATGTGAATGAGTATGGGGTACATCGTACCTCTACCCATTCACATGGGGGAAATGTAAAGTAAAAAAAACACACCACACAGAATAAAATATTTTATTAATCTGCTCCGGAGCCCCCCCTTTCTTCTTTAGCTCTCTTAGAAGGGGGGGTTTCTTCTCTCCCGATCTTCTGCCGGGACCCTGGGCTTCGGTGATTGCTGCCGGGGGAGGGCGCCATCCCTCGGTCCTCTCCGGAGCCTTCCGCCGGATGCCCCCACCCCATTTAAGCTCTTTTTCATTAGGGAGGGGCATCCGGACTTCGGGGTCTTCTGCCGGGGGATGGCGCCTATCCCCCGGTCTTTCCGGTGCCTTCCGCCAGGGTTCCGGTCTTCCTGGTCTTCTGCCGGGGGTGCGCCAACTCCCCGGTCTTTTCTCTGCTCCCTCTTCTGCCTGGCTCCCCCGCGGAGCCAGGGCTTTCTTCCGTCTTCTTTCTTCCGTCTTCTTTCTTCTCTCTTCCTTCTTCTGCCTGTCTCCTCCGGGAGCCCAGGGCTTGTCTCCGCTGTCTTCTTCCTTCTCTTCCATTCGATGTTGACACGACGAGGTCCGGCGCTGGAATGCCGTCTGAGCAGTGGGCATGGACTTATATAGGGCAATGCCACCATGTGACCTCAACCCATGTGACATCACATTCCCATCATGCCCAGGGAATGTGATGTCACATGGGTTGAGGTCACATGGTGGCATTACCCTATATAAGTCCATGCCCGCCGCTGACACGGCATGTCAGCGCGGAACCTCGTCGTGTCAACATCGAATGGAAGAGAAGGAAGAAGACAGCGGAGACAAGCCCTGGGCTCCCGGAGGAGACAGGCAGAAGAAGGAAGAGAGAAGAAAGAAGACGGAAGAAAGCCCTGGCTCCGCGGGGGAGCCAGGCAGAAGAGGGAGCAGAGAAGACAGAAGAGAAAAGACCGGGGAGTTGGCGCACCCCCGGCAGAAGACCAGGAAGACCGGAACCCTGGCGGAAGGCACCGGAAAGACCGGGGGATAGGCGCCATCCCCCGGCAGAAGACCCCGAAGTCCGGATGCCCCTCCCTAATGAAAAAGAGCTTAAATGGGGTGGGGGCATCCGGCGGAAGGCTCCGGAGAGGACCGAGGGATGGCGCCCTCCCCCGGCAGAAATCACCGAAGCCCAGGGTCCCGGCGGAAGATCGGGAGAGAAGAAACCCCCCCTTCTAAGAGAGCTAAAGAAGAAAGGGGGGGCTCCGGAGCAGATTAATAAAATATTTTATTCTGTGTGGTGTTTTTTTTTTACTTTACATTTCCCCCATGTGAATGGGTAGAGGTACGATGTACCCCATACTCATTCACATAGGGTGGGGGGCCGGAATCTGGGGACCCCTTTATTAAAGGGGTCTCTCAGATTCTGATAAGCTCTCCGCCCGCATACCCCGACAACCAACGGCCAGGGTTGTCGGGAAGAGGCTCTTGTCCCTATCGACATGGGGGCAAGAGTGCTTTGGGGTGGGGGGGCAGTGCCCCCCTCCCCCACAGCACACACTCCCCCATGTTGAGGGCATGTGGTCTGGTATGGCTCAGGAGGGAGGGGGGCGCTCGCTCGTCCCCACCCCCATTCCTGTCTGACCAGACTGCGTGCCTGGGATAAGGGCTTGGTTTGGATCTTGGGGGGGACCCCACGCTATTTTGTTGGGCCCCGGTTTAACCCCTTATGTTCCAGACCAAGCATAAGAGCCTGGTATGCACCTGGAGGGAACCCACCTTATTTTTTTTTGGGGGGGTCTGGAGTTCCCCTTCATGAACAGCGATCTGTCATTTACACATGTCAGTCCCACCCCCCCCTACAGTTAGAACACACCCAGGGAACATATTTAACCCCTCCCTCGCACCTAGTGTTAACCCCTTCCCTGCCAGTGGCATTTTTTGAGTAAGCAATGCATTTTTTACAGCACTGATCGCTAGAAAAATGCCAATGGTTCCAAAAAAGTGTTCGATGTGTCCACCATAATGTCGCAGTACCGATAAAAATCGCTGATCGCCCCAATAACTAGTTAAAACAACAAAAAAAAAAATTTGTAGACGCTATAATTTTTGCAAAAACCAAACACTAAACGCTATTTGCGATTTTTTGGAACCAAAAAGATGTAGAATACGTATCGGCCTAAACTGAGGTTTTTTTTAGTTTTTTGAATATATATTTTTGGGGATATTTATTATAGCAAAAAGTAAAAATAATTTTTACATATGTGGGCGGGACTTACGCAAGTCCCGCCCACATATATAAACATCGTTCAAACCACACATGTGAGGTATTGACGCGTGCATTAGAGCGAGAGCAATACTTTTACCACTAGACCTTCTTTGTAACTATAAACTGGTAACCTGGAAAAAAAAGAAAAAGGTCGCCTATGGGGATATTCACGGAATTCATTTTGGCCCCATTGCAGGAGTGTTTCCAATAGTAAAGCGTGACATGTAAGGTATCTATTTACTCAGTGTAACATCATCTTTCACATTATCCCCAAAAATTGGGCTCACTTTTGTGTTTTGTTAATTTTTAACCACTTGAGCCCGGACCATATTTCTGGTCAATGACCGGGCAAGTTTTTGTGATTCGGCGCGGCGTCGCTTTAACTGACAATTGCGCAGTCGTGCGACGTGGCTCCCAAACAAAATTGGCAACCTTTTTTTTCCCACAAATAGATTATTAAATGTGCGTGTTTACTTCTGTCTTTAACACCTCCCCTTCAGGCTGGAAAGCATCAGATCAGGGGAAACCAAAAAAAAAAAGCTCTCATTCCATTGCAGCTTGGTTCCTACATGTGTGATGAACTGAGCATGCTCAAACACTTAGAAAAAAAATATCCTTTCTTTTTAAAAGGTGAAAAACACTCATTGGATGCTCATAGAGCGTGGTTTGGATTAATTGCAGGTGTGCCCAATTACAAGCTCACCCAAACTAGAGACTGCAATTTGGTCATGTGATTTCAATTGCTTCATTACTAGCACTGTTATAAAAAGCTTGGATCGATCAGTCCTCAGCTGCCCTCAGAAGGGGCAGGATGCTGTTGCTAAACACAAATGTGGTTTGTTGCATGGGTTTTGTTTTATTTTGCCAATGGTTTTGGTTTATTTTTTAAATGATGTTCACTTTGATGTATGTGTCTATGTGGCCTTATTTTATGAAAAATGTGTAAAGCTATGGTTAATTAGAATTTTGAAATGTATTTTTGTTTGTTTGTCTTTTTTTGCTTTCCTTGTTTTGTTGACCAATAAAAATTACTTTAAAATTGTTAAGTTTGTCTTTTGTTACTTTTTCATGCTACATATGTTGACAGCTGCAGCTGAACTAGGTTTGGGCCTAACAAATTATGTGTGATTTTTGTCTAAGCTTCTTTCCTGGTGTGTAATCATGAAATGTTTGCCATGTTTATTCTCCCTGACTTTAAAGACAAAAACTGGTAAGTATTTTATTTATTCTGCAGTGGTCCTCAGCCCTCAAGTACCCCCGACAGGACATGTTTTGGGGATTTCTCTTATCAAGAATTGCTGTCCAGACTATTTTAAAGCACATGTGCAAGATGAAGGAAAACCTGCAAACATGGCCTGGGGGGGGGGTTTGCTATTGGTGGACAGGCTTGACGTGCTGATTTACAGCACTGTGCTTAAATCTAGCGCAAGGCAATCCTATTCAAATTGTGGGTGTTTGAGGGAAGCCAAGTGAGTGTTAGAACCCCTGCTTTGTGTTTTTTTATTTTTGTGTTGAGCTTTGTGTCCCTTTTCTTAAAATTGGCTTCACTTCCTGTCACACAGCTGAACAGGAAGTGAGGTTAAAACCCTACCAGTGTCATTTCTTGGGGACACCGGTCAATCTAACTAGTGTCCCCATTAAGCAAATTGCACTCCAGCACTGCTGTGTACACCCCAAATCATGGGTCTTCAAACTACGGCCCTCCAGTTGTTCAGGAACTACAATTCCCATCATGCCTAGTCATGTCTGTGAATGTCAGTGCATTACAAGGCCTCATGGGATGTGTAGTTCTACAACAGCTGGAGGGCCGTAGTTTGAGGATCCCTGCCCCAAATGATTATTTAGTTTGGGGTTTAGTAAAGGCAAAGCCACTCTGCAGTACAAGCATAGTTGCTGAAAATCAGAGAGGAAGCACTGATGGTTTTAACATCCAATCCTGTAGAAGCAAAGTTGTTTTGTTTTCTTCCTTGCTTTGCACTTGTAGGAGTGGATTTGCCTTTAGTAAATGGACCCCAAAGTCCAAGATCCCTAATAATTTGGGGTGTACACAGCAAAATGCTAGAGTGCAATTTACATAATGGGAAACTATTTAGATTGATCTCTGTGTCCACAAGAAAATATATTAGTAAGGTTTTACCCTCACTTCCTGTTTGGCTATGTGACAGGAAGTGAATGAATTAGAAAGGGTGAAGACACCTCACAAATGTTGTCACTATCAGGGGTGCAGACATCCCCAAAAAAATGAGCAGATAATACTTATTTGCAAATTAATAATTTTTTAGTTAACATTGGGTGGGGTGCTCTAACACACACATTCCTACATATTAGCAACGCTCTATCCTGGCCTATTGGCATGGTTATATTTTCTTAGGGCTCTCAATAAAACTCTATGAAAATTGTGCTTAAACTAGAACCAGGGGCGGACTGACAACTCATGGGGCCCCTGGGCAATAGAAGATTATGGGGCCCCTCTGGCTTACAGATGACCACCACGCCAGGAGGTAGTGCAGAGGCGGGCAGCTAAAATCTTGGGATATTCACATTAAAAGCATGTCATTTTCGGACATATCAGGGACAGATCTAAAAAAAACACAGATTTTTACATACTGTCCCTGGTTTTACTGAGCCTGGCAACCCGGATGGGGCCCCCTAGTGGCATGGGGCCCTCGGGCAGTGCCCGAGTGACTCAATGGTCAGTCCGCCCCTGACAAGAACTATAATCAACAAGTTTTATTTTCTTTCATTTTGGATAGAGTGAGGGAGGGTTATAGGCCCTGTCAGTTTATTTTGTATTATCTGTGTCCAATTGGGGAGATTTGCCTTCACTTCCTGCCCCATAGCCAAACAGGAAGTGAGAGAAAAACTATGCAAATTAACCACTTCCCGCCCAGCCTATGGCCGATTTACGTCCGGGAAGTGGTTACACAATCCTGACAGGACGTCCTGCAGGATTTCATGCCGCACGCGCCTGTGGGGGCACGCAGCGCGGCGATCGGTGATGCGGGGTGTCAGTCTGACACCCTGCATCTCCGATCTCGGTAAAGAGTCTCTCACGGAGACGGAGACTCTTTACCACGTGATCAGCCGTGTCCAATCACGGCTGATCACGATGTAAACAGGAAGAGCCATCGATGGCTCTTCCTCACTCGCGTCTTACAGACGCGAGTATAGGAGAGCCGATCGGCGGCTCTCCTGACAGGGGGCGTTCGCGCTGATTGTTTATCAGCGCAGCCCCCCCTCGGATCACCACACTGGACCACCAGGGATGCCCACCCTGGACCACCAGGGTGTGCAAAAACAAAAAAAATATAGAACAAAAAAACAAAAAGCATTAAAAAATAAGAAAAAAGATGCCAATCAGTGCCCACAAATGGGCACTGACTGGGAAAATCAGTGCCACCCCACAGTGCCCATCCATGCACAGTGCCCACCTATCAGTGCCCACCTGTGCCACCCATAAGTATCCATCAGTGCCACCCATAAGTGCCGCCCATAAGTATCCATCAGTGCCACCCATAAGTGCCGCCCATCTGTGCCGCCCATGAGTGCCCATCAGTGCCGCCTATGAGTGCCCATCAGTGCCGCATAGCAGCGCCGCCAATCAATGCCACCTCATCTGTGCCGTCAGTACTACCTCATCGATGTCCATCAGTGCCATCTCATCGGTGCCCATCAGTGCCGCCATATCAGTGCCCGTAATTGAAAGAGAAAAACTTATTTACAAAAAAATTAACCTAAAAAAAGAAAAAGGTTTTTTTGTTTCAAAATTTGCAGTCTTTTTTTAGTTGTTGCGTAAAAAAAAAAAACGCAGAGGTGATCAAATAACAACAAAAGAAAGCTCTATTTGTGGGGAAAAAAGGACGCCAATTTTGTTTGGGTACAGTGTTGTATGACCGCGCAATTGCCATTCAAAGTGCGACAGTGTTGAAAGCTGAAAATTGGCTTGGGCGGGAAGGTGCGTAAGTGCCTGGTATGGAAGTGGTTAAGGGAATCCAGTGCCCCCCCAGAACTAGTGTGTGGGTCCCCTGAAAATTACTGGGCGGGGTTATACAAAAACAGGGTGTGACCTTGACAGGAAGGGGTGGGTCATTTTTCTATTAGGAGGTGCAGATATGTAGTCAGGCCTAGGGCAGAACCAAACCTTAATATACTACTGCATATTAGGGCTTATTTAGACCGGAACCGATTTACAGCGTGTTTTTATATTGTGGGAGGAAACCCACGCAGGCACAGGGAGAACATGCAAACTCCATGCAGATGCTGTCACGGGCGGGATTCGAACCAACGACTCTTTTGCTGCTAGGTCAAAGTGCTATACACTACACCACTGTGGTGAACGAACATGATTGCAGCTGAAAGCATGAGATCTTTTTTTTTTTTTTTTCAATACCATGCTTTCCAGCCTTATTGACCCCGCCTCTCTCCATAAAGAGGACCTGTCACACACTAGTCCTATTACAAGGGATATTTACATTCCTTGTAATAGGAAGAAAACTGATCATTTTTTTTTTATTTTTTTATTTCAGTGTAAAACATTATAAAACTAAATAAAAATAAATAAGAAAACCCCCAAAAAAAATTTTAAAGCGCCCCGTCGCGACGAGCTCGCGCACAGAAGCAAACGCATACGCGAGTAGCGCCCGCATATGAAAACAGTATTCAAACCACACAAGTGAGGTATCGCCGCGATCGTTAGAGTGAGAGCAATAATTCTAGCCCTAGACCTACTCTGCAACTCAAAAAATGCAACCTGTAGAATTTTTTAAACGTCGCCTATCGAGATTTTTAAAGGGTAAAAGTTTGACGCCATGCCACGAGCGGGCGCAATTTTTAAGCGTGACATGTTGGGTATCATTTTACTCGGCGTAACATTATCTTTCACAATATAGAAAAAAATTGGGCAAAATGTATTGTTGTCTTATTTTTTAATTCAAAAAAGTGATTTTTATCCAAAAAAAGTGCGCTTGTAAGACCGCTGCGCAAATACGGTGTGACAAAAAGTATTGCAATGACTGCCATTTTATTCCCTAGGATGTCTGCTAAAAAAAAATATATAATGTTTGGGGGTTCTGATTAATTTTCTAGCCAAAAAATTGTGATTTTCACATGAAGGAGAGAAGTGCCAGAATGAACCCGGTGGGCAAGTGGTTAAAGTACTCATGGCTATAAAGAATAGAGTCATTGCTCATTAAAAAAAAAAAAAAAAAAAGGGGGTCCCTCCAAATTAAATTACCAGGCCCTTCAGGTCTGGAATGGATATTAAGGGGAACCCCGCCGTAAAAACCCCCCAAAAAAAAGACGTGCGGTTCCCGGCAAATATCCATTCCAGACCCTTCAGGTCTGGTGTGGATTTTAAGGGGAACTCCACCCCAAATTGAAAAAAAAATGGCGTGGAGTCCCCCTAAAAATCCACACCAGACCCTTATCCGAGCACGTTGACCTGGCCGGCCGCAGAAAAGAGGGGGGGACAGAGTGCGGCCCCCCCCCTCTCCTGAACCGCACCAGGCCACATGCCCTCAACATGGGGAGGATGTCCCCATGTTGATGGGGACAAGGGTCTCATCCCCACAACCCTTGCCCGGTGGTTGTGGGGGTATGCGGGCGGGAGGTTTATCAGAATCTGGAAGACCCCTTTAACAAAGGGGACCCCCAGATCCTGACCCCCCCCCTGTGTGAAATGGTAATGGGGTACATTGTACCTCTACCATTTCACCCCAAAAAAAATGTCAAAGTGATAAAAATGACAGTAGCCGGTTTTTGACAAATCTTTTAATAAAATCTTCTTTTCTTCTTTCCTTCGGGTTTCTTCCGCTGCTTCTTTCTTCTAGTCCACATCTTGCCCGACGTCTTCTTCTATCTTCTCCGTCCGTCCTTCCGCCTTCTGGTCCCGCATCTTGCCCGTTGTCTTCTCCGTCCGCCTCCTCGTCCGCATCTTGGGTCTTCTGCGGTCTTCTTCTCGGTCCGCCGCCTTCTCGTCCCCTGCGTTTGAATTTGATTTGGCCGCCGTTTTCCCGCTCCTGGGACCCGCCCCCCTCTGACGCCACAAGTAAACTCCTTAGAAGGTCATGTGCGTCAGAGGGGGGCGGGGTCGCAGAGCGTCACACAGCGGGGGAATTCAATTTCAATCGCGCCGCCCGGAGAAGAAGTTCCCGCCGTGTCACACTCATGTGACCCCGCCCCCCTCTGACGCCACAAGTAAACTCCTTAGAAGGTCATGTGCGTCAGAGGGGGGCGGGGTCACATGAGTGTGACACGGCGGGAACTTCTTCTCCGGGCGGCGCGATTGAAATTGAATTCCCCCGCTGTGTGACGCTCTGCGACCCCGCCCCCCTCTGACGCACATGACCTTCTAAGGAGTTTACTTGTGGCGTCAGAGGGGGGCGGGTCCCAGGAGCGGGAAAACGGCGGCCAAATCAAATTCAAACGCAGGGGACGAGAAGGCGGCGGACCGAGAAGAAGACCGCAGAAGACCCAAGATGCGGACGAGGAGGCGGACGGAGAAGACAACGGGCAAGATGCGGGACCAGAAGGCGGAAGGACGGACGGAGAAGATAGAAGAAGACGTCGGGCAAGATGTGGACTAGAAGAAAGAAGCAGCGGAAGAAACCCGAAGGAAAGAAGAAAAGAAGATTTTATTAAAAGATTTGTCAAAAACCGGCTACTGTCATTTTTATCACTTTGACATTTTTTTTGGGGTGAAATGGTAGAGGTACAATGTACCCCATTACCATTTCACACAGGGGGGGGGTCAGGATCTGGGGGTCCCCTTTGTTAAAGGGGTCTTCCAGATTCTGATAAACCTCCCGCCCGCATACCCCCACAACCACCGGGCAAGGGTTGTGGGGATGAGACCCTTGTCCCCATCAACATGGGGACATCCTCCCCATGTTGAGGGCATGTGGCCTGGTGCGGTTCAGGAGAGGGGGGGGGGCCGCACTCTGTCCCCCCCTCTTTTCTGCGGCCGGCCAGGTCAACGTGCTCGGATAAGGGTCTGGTGTGGATTTTTAGGGGGACTCCACGCCATTTTTTTTTTCAATTTGGGGTGGAGTTCCCCTTAAAATCCACACCAGACCTGAAGGGTCTGGAATGGATATTTGCTGGGAACCGCACGTCTTTTTTTTTTTGGTTTTTACGGCGGGGTTCCCCTTAATATCCATTCCAGACCTGAAGGGCCTGGTAATTTAATTTGGGGGAACCCCTACACATTTTTTTGTTTGTTTTATGAATGAATCCCTTTAGAATTGTCAGAGCCGACAATTCATTATAGCCGCGTGTGAATTTTTAAATGACTTTTTTCCTTCAGAATGTCACTTTGTGCAGGGGGAGTTCTAAGTGCGGGAAAAATGCGCTATTTCACATGCTGACATTACACCCCCCCTAGGTACGAAATTTAAAGGAATATTTCACTTTTATTGTTTCACTTTAAGAATTATTAATTTCACTGCTCCCGAAAAAACGGCCGTTTTAAAAAATAAAAAAAGCATTGATACATGTTCCCTGGGGCAGGACTGAGGTCCCCAAACACTTTTTAGGACAAAACTTGCAGATTAGCCTTTAAAATGAACACTTTTGATTTCTCCCATAGACTTCTATAGGGAGTTCGGCGCGGCTTTACATATTAGTTTCAATGCGCCGGCTGCTACGCTGGTTCATGCGCCCAATTAAGCCTCCACCCGGAGTACTAATTAACGCATGAACCAGCGCAGCGCACAGAGCATAGTAAATCAGGCCCAGTGTCATCATTAGGTAAACATAGAAAGTTTGTTTCAGACAATGGGCCTCAAGGACTAGGAAGTCTTCGTATCCCGCATAATTTTTTGACGGTCAACACCGTTTTATTTACTGGTGAAAAAGTCTGCTGGATTTTATTGATACTTATCAACATACCGGTAACTGGAGATCCATAGAATGATGCACAGGTCTTTGCACACTTGAAAAATTGATGAACCACTTTTGGGTTTAAACATTATATAACAAGAATTTGGATTTTAAAGGTGCCAAAACACAATACAAAAAATATGAAAAATATCAACATTTTATTTAGAAACATTTAAAAATCAACATATTGTTGTCAGAAAAAACACAATATAAATGCACAAATATACAAAATTATAATCGAATACTAACAAACATTTAGTACTCGATTATTACGAAACATTAGTATTCGATTATAATTTTGTATATTTGTGCATTTATTGTGTTTTTTTCAATTTATAGTGACCATATATGCAGTGCCTGATAAAAGTCCTCCTGAGGAAGCCATCTTTTGGCAAAACATGTAGAGATCCAATCAGTTACATCGGTTTCATGTATTGAATGGTTATTTCTGACAACAACATGTTGATTTTTAAATGTTTCTAAATAAAATGTTGATATTTTTCATATTTTTTGTATTGTTGTGTTTTGGAACCTTTAAAATCCAAATTCTTGTTATATAATGTTTAAACCCAAAAGTGGTTAAATAGTTCTCTTCCTTTCCCTAGGCTCCTGCTGCCCAACTCAGTGCCCAAGAATAAGGAATAGAAGCAGAGATTTTAAAGGTTCTCAGCTCCTGGCTGGTTGTCGGACTCTGCCCCGCAGGAGAACCACTACGCTGGGGCCCCATGCGGAAGAAGCTGGCAGGACCATGTGCTTGGGGGGGGGGGGGGGGAGTTTGTTAGGGCCCGGACTCTGAGCATACTGCCCTCCCAAGAGAGAAATTATTTTTTTCCTGCTGTAGTCTTTTATGTTGATTTATTTTAAGTCTCTTGATGTTATCTTAGATGCTGCAGCAGTACCTTTCACATGGCTGAAGTGACACATCCCAGGGACATTATTGCTGTTGATTAGTGTATGCTTGTGCTGCCCTCTGAAGGGTGATCCACAGTGGATTACTTTTCAGAGGGTGATTGTCAGGTGGTAAGTAAGCTGCAACTGTTTTCATTGTACATGTCTACACGGTGGCCCCCTTCAGTGTTTTGGGTCTTTTTTGGCCATCAAATGTGATAGGGTGGATAGGTTTTGTATATCCCCATTTTCTGCCTTTGCCTGTTACCCACTCCTGACCCCTGAACTATGTACTTACCCCTGAACTATGTACGTACACACTGTATGACACATACTCCTGAAACCTGCAATTGTGCCACACCCACATTTCTCCACTGCACACATTCCACATTACCTCCACTGGCTGCCTGTGGGCTAGTGTAAGAGATGCTTGGGCTCAGGCCCCACTCCAGTCATATAGGTGGGCCCCTGCCAGGTAGGTACAGGGCTCCACAATTTCTAACAGCGGCCGTAAGCCCAAAGCACTAGGAGGGTACCTCAGAATAGGTTTGGAGCTGATCCATTGCGCAGAGCAGGTAAGTATAAACCTGTTTTTTTTTTATTTATTTTTTAACCTTTGAGTTTACAGTCACTTTAAGCTCAGCCCTAGTTAGCAGGTTAAATGTGCACCTATGACTAGATGTGAAATCCTACTCAAAGCTCTACAAAGCCTCCAGGACCAGACCAGAACTTTTAAAATATCTAAGGAGGCAGGAAGGGCAACTGCCCTGGGAACAGCAAAGCAAGGAGGCAAAGAATAGATGCAGGGTTATACACCCATTCTACCGCATATATTATCAGAGGGGAAGGGGCACTGCATATCAGACACAAATTTTGGAGACTCTAACAATGTATGGATAAAAGGTTGGGAACCTAGCTGGCACATATACTGTACACCATCAGCCAATGCCTATAGATATACATATTACATATAGTATATCAGAAACCTGACCTCTCTGTTTTTATTGCTGGGTTATTGATTATCTAAGACCCTGAAAGATCACAACACATACTTTTGTCCAGGTTTCAGAATGTTCTAACAGTTTAGAAATACCAGCTCACTATTTTTATTAGAGGGGAGACAGGCTCTCTAGATTCTGTTCTCATAAGAAAAAGCACATTATGTGTTGTGAAATGAAAACATTATAGATACTGTACAGAAATGAATTATGGCTTGTTTTAAACTTACTGTTTGCTTAGAATATGTAAATACTTTTGTGTTTACAATCTTGACATAAGGTTGCTTTACATTTAAAATTAATAAAAAATCCAAAACATTATAGTTTCTCTTTATTAACAACCATTATGATTTTCCCATATCCTGTCATATCCTTGAGCATCACATGGGTGTCAAAAATAGGTACCTCTCTCAAAACATCAGTCCAATGCTAATGTACTCTCATACTACTGATGCTCAGGTTTCTGCAGTTCAGTTTTTTGGGAGACTTCATGTGCAAGCCATCAGCCCCCCTAACAAAAGATTAAACAGTATAATCAACCATCTCAATAATGTGTTAATATGGGACAGTTTAAATCTTACCTTTCCCTCCTGCCAAGTTTCTGTTATATCCTACGGGACTACAGTACTCAAATATAAAAACAGCCATTGCGGATACCAGGAGAAGCATCACAAACATCATCACCCAGACAGAAGCACTAAACGGTTCTGCAGCAGATAGGAAAACAAGGAAGGAAAACTATTTATTAAACTGACAGCTAAAAATGTGTAGATTTAAACTATTCTTCACTTAGAGATATAGTGAAGGCCTAGAACTAAGGCATGTGCTTTGTTTATGTCATGTAAAAGCAGCTTCAGAATCATCTGAATTGATTAAAAATAAGCGACACAGGTGGTTATTTACGAAATAAGTGGACAAGTGGAAAGTGCACTTGGAAGTACAGTCGCTGTAAATCTGAGGGGAAGATCTGAAAAGAGGGGAAGCTCTGATGATTTTTATCATCCAATCATGTGCAAGCTAAAATGCTGTTATTTATTTTCCTTGTATGTCCCTCTGAGCTACAACGATTGCACTTTCAAGTGCACTTTGCACTTGTAGTACAAAGTGGATTTGCCTTTTGTAAATAACCCCCACTGACTTTTAATTGAGTAGCACTATATAATACTATTGCATTAAGTACCTTTATACCTATAGGTGTATATTTGTTATTCCTGATAAGACACTACTAGAACACATTATATTTCAATTCATTATGTGTATTAGAAAGTTTTCTTTCTTAAGTAAAAGATAAATACAAATATAGCGCATCCCCTTAAGGGCCACAAGTAACTGGGATCCCCCCTGCACAGCCAGGTACGCCAAATCTTCACAGTCACCTGCGAGTCAAAAAACAGTCAAGTACTTTGTTTTTGTTATTTATTGAGAGATTAGAACTTGCATAGGGATTGGAAAAATGATGGGATGCTCATTTGACTTCAAACAAACTTTTCCTACTTACAGTCTATATACACCCCACTGCTTCATCCAGAATTGACTTGCTTACAGAACTCCAGCTGTGTTACCTTGTTGCAATTTTGGTAGCCAAGGCCCATTACAGGCAGGGACTCGCAGCCCCTATACTTGAAGATAGCGTGACACAGCTTAAATTTTTCTAGCATTTCCTTTCTGTGGTCACTGTTCCCAGCATCACCCCTGCAGGCACTGCCAGCCCATCTGGCCTGCAGCTGCCCCTTTCACCAGACCTCCTGGCTAACTTCTCCACAGTCCTCCCAGACTGGCACTCACACCACAGTCCTCCTAAACTGAACACTGCTGTCCTCTCACTTGCTCCTGTGCCTCCAGGATAGGATTCTTCTATGTGTTGTAGAGGGTCCCTCCAGCACCCATGCCCTGAGGTCACCCCCCCCCCCCCCAGACTAGGGGGTACCCTCAGGAGCCACCAACAGCCTCCCTAACACTCCATCTCCATCTTACACCAGACTGTCCCTGCTGGCATGAGTAATTTATTTATGAGTTGCTTACTCCCTTCCAGTCCCTTTTTGCTGGGGATTGGTCGAGGACCTCATAAATATACCAACCAGCTCCTTCTAACCTCTTCCCACTACATCTGGAAGCTTCTCTTTAACCACTTAAGGACCCCTCCACGCCGATATACGTCGGCAGAATGGCACGGCTGGGCACATCAATGTATAGGTACGTTGCTCTTTAACCCACGACCCGGTCCGAAGCTCCGTGACTCGCGGACCCGAGTCCCGCGATCGGTCCCCGGAGCTGAAGAACGGGGAGAGCCGTGTGTAAACACGGCTTCCCCGTTCTTCACTGTGACGGCGGCATCGATCGTGTCATCCCTTTTATAGGGGGACACAATCGATGATGTCACACCTACAGCCACACCCCCCTACAGTTGTACACACACTTCAGGGAACACATAACCCCATCAGCCCCCCCTAGTGGTTAACTCCCAAACTGCAAATGTCATTTTCACAATAAACAATGCATTTTAAATGCATTTTTTGCTGTGAAAATGACAATGGTCCCAAAAATGTGTCAAAATTGTCTGAAGTGTCCGCCATAATGTCGCAGTAATGAAAAAAAATCGCTGATCTCCGCCATTAGTAGTAAAAAAATAAATAAAAAAAATAATAAAAATGCAATAAAACTATCCCCTATTTTGTAAACGCTATAAATTTTGCGCAAACCAACCGATAAATGCTTATTGCGATTTTTTTTACCAAAAATAGGTAGAAGAATACGTATCGGCCTAAACTGAGGAAAAAAAATGTATTTTATATATTTTTGGGGGATATTTATTATAGCAAAAAGTAAAAAATATAGTATTTTTTTTAAATTGTCCTTCTATTTTTGTTTATAGCGCAAAAAAAATAAAAACCTGCAGAGGTGATCAAATACCACAAAAAAAAAGCTCTATTTGTGGGGAAAAAAACGACGCCAATTTTGTTTGGGAGCCACGTCGCACAACCACGCAATTGTCAGTTAAAGCGACGCAGTGCCGAATCGCAAAAAGGAGCAAGGTCCTTTAGCTGCATTTTGGTCCAGGTCTTAAGTGGTTAATGCTTCAAACCTTTTATTGCCACCACTGTAAGTATTTCAGCATGGCAGTATAAGGATGTTAACAAACTGCTTCACTTACAAAAGTATTCGTTTCTGTATAAGGCTTCATGAACACTAGCGTTTTTCTTTTCATTTATTTATTTTTTAGAACAAAGAATGACAAATTGAGTACATATAAGGATGATGGTACAATATTCAAATAGTAATACAGGTAAACATATTGATTTATAAACAGGATGAGTGCATAACAATGTAAAAATGTATTACATCAAAAGCATTAGAAAATTCCATCAGAAGGAAAAAAGTAAGTTAGTGACAATGGGGCAGATCCACAGAGATTTGCACCCGTGCAGCGTATCAGAGATACGCTACGCTGCCGTACCTTACCTGGCTTTAGTTCGAATCCTTAAAGATTTCGCGCCGTAAGTTACAGCGGCGTAGTCTATCTCTGGCGGCGTAACGGCGCGTAATTCAAATCGGCGATTAGGGGGCGTGTTTCATTTAAATGAAGCGCGTCCCCACACCGAATGAACTGCGCATGCGCCGTCCCTAAATTTTCCGCCGTGCATTGCGCTAAATGACATTGCAAGGACGTCATTTTTTTTAACATAGACGTGAATTACGTCCATCCCGATTCACGGACAACTTACGCAAAATAAAAAAATAATTCAAATGAAACGCGGGAACGACGGCCATACTTAACATGGCAAGTCTAACTATACACCGCAAAACAGCAGCTTTAACTATACGCCAGAAAAAGCCGACTAGAGACGACGTAAGAGAATGCGACGGCCGCTCGTACGTTCGTGGATCGTCGGAAATAGCTAATTTGCATACTCGACACGAAACTCCACTCAGCGGACGCCGAAGTATTGCATCTAGGATCCGAAGGCGTACGAAGCCATACGCCTGTCGGATCTAACCCAGATGCCGTCGTATCTTGGTTTGAGGATTCAAACCAAAGATACGACGCGGGAAATTCGAAAGTACGCCGGCGTATCAGTAGATACGCTGGCATACTCTCTTTGTGGATCTGCCCCTATATGTTCATTTTGCAAGAGCAGTAATTATGAGATCAGTCTAATATGTATATATTAAAAACAGAGGAGATAATGGAGGTTATTTACTAAAGGCAACTCCACTTTGCACTACAAGTGCAAACGACAAGTTCTAAGTGCACTTGAAATTGCACTGAAAGTGCACTTGGAAGTGCAGTCGCTGTAGATCCGAGGAAAATAAAAAACAGCATTTTAGCTTACACATGATTGGATGATAAAATCAGCAGAGCTTCCCCTCATTTCAGATCTTCCCCTCAGATTTACAGCGACTGCACTTCCAATCGCACTTTCAGTGCAATTTCAACTGCACTTTGCACTTGTAGTGTGCACTCAGTGCAAAGTGGATTTTCCTTTCGTAAATAACCCCCAATGTGTATATAAGTACCACACAATATTAAAAGAAAGTTAGAACAAAAAAAAAATAGGAGTAGATGTAGAGAAAAGGGTAGAAAAAAGGGGGAAGGGAGTTGAGGGGGGTGGGGGGGTTACAAGTGGTGGTGCAATCCCAAATGAATAGAAATTATAATCAATGCAAATGGAATAAAATTAACACACTAGCATTTTTCATAAGCTCAAAATAAGTTAGAAGAAAATTAGCATATTTGCAGTACGTGAAGAAGACAAAAAAAAAAAAAAGCTCAAAAAATAGCATTTTAGTAGCTCTTATGTCGCGTACACACAATCATTTCTCGGCATTTAAAAAAATGTCATTTAAAATTATCGTGTGTAGGCTTCACATCATTTTTCGGCTTCTAAAAAACAACAATTTTTTTTTCGAGCATGCTGCATTTTTTAACGACGTTTTAAACAATGTTGTTTTCCGGGTTGTAAAAAATGATCATGTGTGGGCTAAAACAACGTTAAAAACCCGCGCATGCTCAGAAGCAAGTTATGAGACGGGAGCGCTCGTTCTGGTAAAACTACCGTTCATAATGGAGTAAGCACATTCATCATGCTGTAACAGACAGAAAAGCGCAAATCGACTTTTCCTGACTGACTCCATGGCAGCCTACGTGTGGGTTAATCCAGCCTCCTCTCCATTGATAGGACCCCATACCCATAAAGGTTTACTCACCGCCCAGTACTGGTGTTCCTTTTTTGTCCTCCTCCATGGACCCAGGAAATACAGATTTGTGCAAACAAGGACATACTTGAAATGGATAGCACACTTTAAGCGGTGCAGCTCGGATCCCAGCCATGGGCGGGTGGAGAGCTTTGCAGCAACTTCCCCTCCGCTGTGCGGTCGTTGCTGTGTGTGCTGAAGATCCGGACTTCCTGGCTGGCAAGGTCTTATTTCTATTCCATGGCAGTCACCTATGTGTTGTGTGTTTCCCATGTATTGTTTTTCCTGCCTGTATGGCGGCTGGAGCGCTCCTGCGTTCCAGCGCCGTTTGTTCTCTTCCTGGTGCGAGCACCAGAGCCCTTCGCGCATGCGCAGTACCCAATCTCAGAGCGAGGCTTGGTTCGCGCATGCGCAGTCGGACGGGACTCGCGGCGGCCGCGCAGGCGCCGTTGAGCCATTCACCACTGCGCAGGTGCGTACGTGGGCAGCGTCTGACGTCACCGGCGGGGGATTTAAAAATCAGCCTGTGTACATTGGGGTTTTTCCTGACAGGCGAGCAGCTGATCCTGTGATACTCTGCCAGGTCAGTGAGGGATCTGCCTATGCTATAGGCATAGATCCTCTCTTTCATTCTTCTTGCTTAATGCATTGTTGGTATTTTTAAATGCTGCATAACAAATTAATTTTTAAATGTATTTTCTTTTCTTGCCTAGCATTTTGAAAATTTTAAATTTTCTATATGGTTTTTAAAAAATGTTTTCTCTTCTTAAAGGGGCAGTATTCTTATATTGTTGTTTTTTATCTGGCATCTTAGGATCTCTTCAGTTGTTTGGATATATATATCACAGTACTATGCAGGTCCAAGAAACCATGGACCAGTCACCGTCTACAGGTGGCCAGCCCTCACGCACAAGGTATGTGCGGGTGAGGGGGGGCATAGGGGTGGAAGTCACACTTTGTATGTTTTCTGTCTGACTTATTCCCCCTATATATATGTCTCATTTTTTCCTTAGCCCTTCCGGTCCTGATCCTTATGCCGCTATCCAGTCCGCAGACCTTGCCAGGCCGCATCAACGTTCCTCTTCTAAATCTAAATCAAAGAGTAAACGAAGATCTCCGTCTACATCTTCCCATCAGAGGAGAAGTTCCCATTCCTCCTCCAGACACCGCTCCCACCGCCACGAAAGCCGCTCTGATCACAGAGCTTGCTGGGGATGTGATACTTATGTCCCGGAGGGCAAATCATTATGTGACCGATGCTACGCCCTGGCGGTTGGGGAAAAGGAGACTGAAGATCGTCGTATCGAGTCTCTTGTGGAACGTGTGGTACAAAAATCTTTGAGAGAGAATGTCTCCCACACACAAAGTCAAACCGGTACCGTCAGGTCTGGTTCTCCGGCCATTGAGGTCCTTGAGGATCCCGGTCATTCCCAGCCTCGCGCTGCTTCTCCAGATTCCCAGGAGGGCGAACTGGAAAGCGATGAGGAGAGTCTAGAGTTCGACTTCTCCCAAGTGACACCACTTATCAAAGCAATCAAGGAGGCTCTCTTGTGGGAAGAGCAATCTACTTCTCCAGCTAAGCAAAAGAAATATTTTAAACGCCTGGGGAAGGAACGCCCAAGTTTTCCGTTGTTAACCGAATTAAAGGGCATCTTTGAAGAAGAATGGAGTAGAGTGGACAAGAGGTCCTCTATGGCCAACAAGGCCTCCAGACTGTATCCCTTCAAAGCAGATGACGTTAAACACCTGGAGAATATTCCTGTGGTAGACGCAGCAGTGACACGACTGGCCAAACATGTTACACTGCCACTGGCTGATTCAGTGTCCTTCAAGGACGGTCTTGATAGGAGGATGGATCAAGACCTCAAAAGAATCTACGGTCTGGCTGGTACAGCCTGCAAACCTGCTTTGGCCTTGGCAGCTTTATCCAAAGCAATGGAGGCCTGGACGGAGAATGTGGACTCCTTCCTTAAGGGTGTCTCTGAAGAGCTGGCCAGAAGTTCTGCTACTTCAGAACTTAAACTAGCAGTTGCCTTTCTGGGGGAGGCATCCGTTGATTTAATTCGCCTATTGGCAAGAATTATGCTGTCCTCTGTTACAGCCAAAAGGGCCTTGTGGTTGCGCCCCTGGGTCGCTGACCCATCGTCCAAACAAAATTGGTGTAAGATTCCCTTTGAGGGATCATCCTTGTTTGGCAACAAGCTGGATGACGCCATTGCTAAAGCTACAGGTGGTAAATCGGGTTTTCTCCCCCAGGACAGGCGTCAGTCCGGTAAGAAGAAACCGCAATTCCGAAGGTATAGCCCGGACCGCACTAGAGAAGCTCGCGCCTACAGACCTGGCGGAAACTTCAGAAGAAACTGGGGTAGAGGCCGTGCATCTTTTCGCAAACCAGCGTTTTCTAACCAAGCGTCGAGTGGACGCGATCAGGCTAAGTCCTTTTGAAACAACGCCCGCCCAGGCGGATCGGGTGGGAGCTCGACTGCTCCTCTTTCGGCACGTTTGGGCGGCCTCGATCACGGACTTTTGGGTCATCAAGACAATAACATCAGGCCACGCATGGTCGTTCTCCAGCATTCCTCTTCCAAGGTTTATTTCCACCCTTCTCCCAAGGTCAGCGGAACAGAGACAGGTTCTTCTAACTTATGTGGATCTACTCAAATCCCAAGGAGCAGTAGTATGCGTCCCAAAGGACGAACAGTTTCATGGAGTATACTCCCCCCTCTTCTTGGTGCAGAAGAAAAGCGGTGCTTGGCGTCCAGTCATAGATTTGACCTATCTAAACAAATTTATAAAACACAGAAGGTTCAAGATGGAAACTCTGTCGACAATCCAGCAAGCCATACAGCCAGGCGATTGGATGATCTCGATAGATCTGAAGGACGCTTATTTCCACGTTCCGGTGGCAATCGAGCTACAGAAATATCTCAGGTTCCACGTTGGACAAGAACACCTTCAATTCGTGTGCCTACCCTTTGGGCTGACAACCTCACCACGAGTCTTCACCAAAACCCTGTTGGCAGTGGTGGCCTTTATCAGACTGAAAAAGATAAGACTTTATCATTATCTAGACGACCTCCTTGTCCTAGCCCAGGACAAGACACAGCTCTTAGCGCAAAGAGATCAGGTAATCTCGATCCTGTCCGAATTCGGTTGGCTCCTGAACTTAACGAAAAGCCATTTGGAACCAACTCAATGCCTAGTATATCTGGGGGCCCAGTTCGACACAGTGAAGAAAACCATCTCTCTTCCGATGGAAAAGATCCCTGTGGTTCAAGAGAGGATTTCTCGAGCGTTAGACACCCACCACCTGAAGGCATTCCAATGTCTAAAGATCATCGGAACAATGGTTTCCACAACCCCCATGGTGAAATGGGCATTATGGAGACTACGTCCCTTCCAGTCCGGCTTCCTCAAGCAGTGGAAGTCAGGCAACAAGAATCAGCAGATTCGCATCTCAACTTCCATGAGGAACAGCCTCTTTTGGTGGCTTCAGCCAAAAAATCTACGGAATTGTCATTCCATTGCCCCGGTCTCCTGGGTCACAGTGACGACCGATGCCAGTGGCTACGGCTGGGGGGCCCTGTGTGGTACAAACATGGCACAGGGCAGATGGGATGCTCGCCTCCGCAATCCGGGCTCGAACATCCTAGAGCTTCGAGCAGCCTGGTGTGCCCTCCAGTCCTTCTCCCAACTCCTGAAGGGAGAGTCGGTACTGTTGAGGATGGACAATACCACAGCAGTGTCCTATGTCAAGAGGCAAGGAGGGACACGGAGTTCGTCTCTTCTACGGGAAGTCGAACCCATCATGAAGTGGGCACAGGAAAACCTGGTCAACCTGACAGCAGTCTTTATTCCCGGAATACAGAACTCCCAGGCAGACTTTCTTTCTCGCACTCAGGTGGACATCAACGAGTGGTCTCTCCACATCCAAACATTCCAATGGATCTTGTCTCTGGGAGTCAGTCCCCAAGTAGATCTTTTTGCTTCACAGCACAATACCAAGATGGAGAAGTTCTACTCGAGAGGTCATTGCAGTCAGGCGATCGGGACGGATGCCTTGACGGATCGGTGGAGTTTTCAGAGAGCATATGCTTTTCCCCCGATCCCAGTAATTCTGAGATTTCTACAGAGACTTCAAGCAGAAGAGGTCGAGGTGACACTAGTGGCCCCCTACTGGCCGAACAGACCATGGTTCCCTCTCCTGGTCCAACTGAGCTATCGGGACCCAGTACCTCTACCAGTCAGACCGGACCTTCTCTCTCAGGGTTCACTCCTACACCCCTGTCCAGCTCTGATGAAACTGACGGTCTGGTTCTTGAGAGGGAGAGGCTGGAATCCCTTGGTTGCGCCTCTGGAGTGATCTCCACGCTGATGAGCTCGAGAAGGGCAAGCACGAATAAAGTCTACGGAAGAATTTGGGCTAAATTTGTAGAATTCTCTACGGTCTCAGGCAGGTCCTTCATGAATCCAGAAATCCAAGATGTATTGAGTTTTCTCCAAACAGGGTTAGATCTTCCCCTATCCGTAAGTTCATTGAGAGTTCAAATCTCGGCTCTGTCAGCCTTCTCTGGAATTTCGTGGGCAGTACACCCACTAGTCAAACAATTCTTTCGAGGGGCATCAAGGTTGAGACCTCAAAGGAAGCCAAGATTTCCCAAGTGGGATCTCACACTAGTCCTGGATTTTCTGAGTGGGCTCAGTACGTCGGGGCCTTCCCCGTCCTCTATAAAGGACTTTTCAGCTAAAGTGGCATTCTTGGTCGCTATCACCTCGGCCAAAAGAGTGTCGGAGATCGCGTCTCTTGGTCACAAAGAGCCATTCCTGACCTTCTTCCCGGATCGGGTGGTTTTGATACCCATGCTGGGTTCAAATCCGAAAGTTTCTTCTGTCTTTCATGAGAATCAAGAAGTTGTCCTTCCTACCTTCAGGTCTTCGGATTCCAATGAGACTCACCCTCTAGACATGGGCAAAATCCTTTCTGAATACATCCAGATGACGTCCCCCTTTAGACGTTCAGATCATTTGTTTATCCTGCACTCAGGCAGTAACAAGGGGAAAAAGGCTTCTGCCAGAACAATCGCGGCCTGGATCGTTCAGACAATTCAGCAGGCTTACAGGGCGAAGGGCTTGGCTCCTCCGCAAGCGGTGACAGCTCACTCTACCAGAGGGATGGCAGCTTCCTGGGCGGCAGCTCGTCACGTGGCTCCAGATGTCATCTGCAGAGCGGCCTCTTGGTCTTCTATACATACCTTTATGTCCCATTACTGTGTTGAGCCTGCATCTCTTTCCTCTGTGAATTTTGGTTTATCAGTTTTGTCAGTTGACGGGACAAATTAAAATTTATTTTTGTTCAGCATACCCACCCGTGTGGTCTGGCTAGTTATTTCCCACACGTAGGCTGCCATGGAGTCAGTCAGGAAAAAGGAAAATTTATTATCATACTTACCGTAATTTTCCTTTCCTGATGGACTCCATGGCAGACGGAGTTCCCACCCTGAAATTATGGAGTCGGGATAGTTACGGAACACCAGTACTGGGCGGTGAGTAAACCTTTATGGGTATGGGGTCCTATCAATGGAGAGGAGGCGGGATTAACCCACATGTAGGCTGCCATGGAGTCCATCAGGAAAGGAAAATTACGGTAAGTATGATAATAAATTTTCCTTTTTACTAACACGGAATCAGCTAAAGTAGACCCAAGGGTGGCGTCATCCGCATGGAACTTCCCCTTTATAGTGCTGTCATACTTGTTGTACGTCACCACGCTTTGTTTGAGCATTTTTAACCTCTTCCCCACCGCGCCATAGACAAAAGACGTCTACAGCGTGGTGGAGTTATTCTGGGAGGACGTCCCTGGGACGTCCTCCCAGCATCTTTCACTCGCGCGCCCCCTGGGGCGCGCTCCCGGAATCATCTGTGAGCGGCGCGTCTAGAAGACCCAGCGCATCACAGATCGCGGTAAACCGCCGCTGATAGCAGCGGTTTACCACGTGATCGCTCTGTCAAATGACGGAGCGATCACTTGTAAACAAACCGGCGTCATGTAATGACGCTGGTTCCTCCCTCTCCTCTCTGTACCGATTGGTACAGTGTGAGAGGAGAGGGGGGAGAGCGGAGGCAGCAGTAGCTGCTGTGGCTGGATCTGTGACAAATGCAGTCACAGATCCAGCCATCCTTCCCTGCTCAATACTCTGCAATAAAATCAATACTCTGCAATAAAATCAATACTCTGCAATAACCCCCCATACTCTGCAATACCCCCATACCCCCCATACTCTGCAATAACCCCCCATACTCTGCAATAACCCCCCCCATACTCTGCAATAGCCCCCCCATACTCTGCAATAGCCCCCCCATACTCTGCAATAGCCCCCCCCCCATACTCTGCAATAGCCAACCCAAACTCTGGAATACCGCCAATACTCCGCAATACCCCCAATACTCGGCAATACCCGCTAATATGACAGAAACAAGATTTTTTTTTTTTTTTTTTACAGAATTGTCAGTGTTTTTTCTTTTTTAGCGCAAAAAATAAAAAACCCAGAGGTGATCAAATACCACCAAAAGAAAGCTCTATTTGTGGGGAAAAAAGGACAAAAATTTCAGATGGGCATAATGTTGTATGACTGAGTAATTGTCATTCAAATTGTGAGAGCACCGAAAGCTGAAAATTGGTCTGGTTAGGAAGGGGGTTTAAGTGCCCAGTGGTCACACTGACCATTGAGCACTACACTGCACACTGACCATTGAGCACTACACCGCACACTGACCACTGAGCACTACACCGCACACTGACCATATGTATGATGTGCCCTATGACGTAATTTCTCTGCAGTCACACACACACGTGTTGTAGGACATCTCCTCCTCCCTCCATACCGCACACACACACTATCCTTTCTTCTCACCTTCAGCAGGTGTGTGCAGCAGGCCGCCCCACAGAAGACCAGGCCCCCTTCTTCTCTCCCCGGGCGCACTGCGCAGTCCAAGGGCCAGGGGCGGAGCCAGCCCACACCCAGCCAGCACTGCCAAACCACGAGACACGGCCGCATTAAAGCAGTGACAGGGACAGGGAGGTGTGGTGGGCCAGGAGGGAGGAGGAGGGAGTACATGTGCTGCGGTGCAGATCTATGCGGGGCTGGAAGTGGATGCAAGGGTGGCCGAGGGTGTAGAACACTGACAATTTGTGTGCCCCCTCGGCCTATGCCCCTGGCGGGCACCGGTCTCGCCATTCCCTTGGTATGCCACTGCTCTTCAACAATACCTTCTCAATTCCAGGGGGCAATCGCCCCCCCTTGCCCTATAGAGCACTGAATGAGCAGGTTATGAAAGAGATAAAGCTATTACCCACTTAAAATCAGTTTCAGGCCCCGTTCACACATCCGAGGAACTCGACGTGCCAAACACATCGAGATCCTCGTCGAGTTTAGTGTTGAAGCCGCCGAGGATCTTGGTGGGCCGACTTTCCTCATTGAACAACGAGGAAATAGAGAACATGTTCTCTATTTGGCCCGACGAGTTCCTCGTCGGCTTCCTCGCTGAAAAGTGTACACACGACCGAGTTTCTCGGCAGAATCCAGCTCCGATCGAGTTTCTGGCTGAATTCTGCCGAGAAACTCGGTCGTGTGTACGGGGCCTAAGATGCACATACCTCACAACTGATTGCGGTTAACCATCACTTGGAGGATTTAGATAACAGGGGGTAGAAGGCATAATATCAGAGTGCGGGGAGTGCCGGAATCAGTAAACCCTGATTAGAGATGAGCCGAACACCCCCCGTGCTCATTTTAAAGCCTAATATGCAAGTTATTGTCAGAAAACAGGTTTGAGAACCCGGGTCTTGTCCCAGGTAACATGTATCAATGGGAAAAAAAAGTTTTAAAAACTGTTGTTTTTTCAGGAGCAGTGATTTTAATGATGCTTAAAGTGAAAAAAAGAAAAAAGAAAAATTACTTTAAATATCGTATCTGCCTGTTGCCACGTACACACGGTCGTTTTTTGTGATGAAAAAAACGACATTTTTAAAAACATCATTTAAAATGACCGTGTGTGGGGAAAACGTTGTTTTATGTCTTCTGAAAAACAACAAAAAAAAATTCGAACATGCTTCAATTTTTTATGTCGTTTTTCAAAACGTCATTTTTTTTGTCATAAAAAATTATCGTGTGTAGGCTAAAATGACGTGTGTAGGCAACCTCGTTTTTTAAAATGAAGTTTGAAAAACGTCGTTTTTTTTCATGAGAAAAAACAACGTTTTTTTACAAGACAAAAAACGACCGTGTGTGAAGGCGGCATGTGAAGTGGCATGTGTTTAGAACTGTCCCTGCACAAAATTAGATTACTATAAGAAAAAAGTACAGTATTTATTGGCGTATACCGCGCACTTTTTTGCCCTGAATAGGGCAAAATCGTGGGTGCGCGATATACGCCGATACCCGCTTCCCACGCTGAGTTTGAACCACTGCGCCGGCATATACCGAGCGCAGTACACTCGGGTATAGTCGGGCAGGCTCGGCTCCTCTCGCGGTTACGTCCTGGACGTACAGGATGTGACCGCGAGAGGAGCCGAGCCTGCCCGACTATACCCAAGTGTACTGCGCTCGGTATATGCCGGCGCAATGGTTCAAACTCGGCGCGGGAAGTGGGGAGGACACCGCAGAAGGACGCCGGACCCGACAAAGAGGACACCACCGAAGCCGAACCCGACGAGGCCGCCGATGGACGCCGCACAAGACACCAACACTGTAAGTACTAAAATCTTTTTTTTACAGGAATGCGGGTCCACTTTAGGGATGCGCGCTAGACGCCGGAGGTGAGTGCTAGGCTCCACCTCCATGCTGACACAATCCTCTGGAGCGCGCAATCCCCCCGATAAATACGGTAATTTAAAACTGCTTGCGGCTTAAATGTAATGTCTGGTCCCTGCAATATGGATGAAAATCATTGAGAAACATAGCATGGGTTTCCCCCAACTCCCCCCAGGTCATTACAAGCCCCTCTGGCCCTATATACTTTGAACAGCAGTATATAGGCGGTGCAAACAAGACAGGGACTGTAGGTTTGTTGTCAAGTAGAATCTGTTTGTAATTTTGAACTGGTACTTTTTTAAAGTGTAGCTCCAGCCATAAAATCTATTTTTAAGCTTTTATGAAAACATAGAGAAGGGTTATCAGAGAGAGAGAGATAGAGAGACTTGTAAAGCGCAACACATGCGAACTGAATCGCCTCTGGGCGCTGTATCCATTTCATGGGTAAGGAAACCCCTTGACCTCAGAAGAGATGGGTTTTAATCTTTCTCCTGAAGGCCAAGTGGTCCAACTCCAGTTGGATGCTGGTTGGTAGTGCATTCCACAGGCGGGGTCCTTGGACTGCAAATCTTCGATCTCCTTTGGACTTGTATCTGGCTTTGGGTATCTGGAGGAGGTTTTGATTGGTGGATCGCAGAATGCGATTGTGGTTATGGGCTTTTATTTTTTCGCATTGATATTGGGGGGCGTTGCCTTGAATACACTTATGTATTAGGCAGAGTGCCTTGAAAGTGATTCTGTCTTTTACTGGCAACCAATGAAGGGATCTCAGTGAAGGTGAGATTGATTCCCATGGTTTTTTCCCAGTCACTAGTCGAGCGGCCGTATTTTGAACGACTTGCAGACGAGTGATTTGGTATTTGGGGAGTCCTGTAACATTTGTTTTGCTGTCTGTGTGCATCTGTTCAGAAGATTGCAATTCACTTTCTGTCCCAATGACAATTTTTTTTTTTAAATGTGGGTTTTTTAGTGAAACAAGGATTGGTGATAAAGCATCAGTGGACAGGAGACACCTCTTATAGAAGAGAATTTCCCTTCCTAGGGGTAGATTTCCTCTCACTTCCTGTTGTCTCCTTCTGTTTGCAAGTAGGAGTCGTTTGTAAGTTGGATGTTTGAAAGTACTGGCCTGCCGTATATACTCTGCATAAATTTGGGCCCTAGGTGTTGGTGTTGCCACAACACTGTAAGCCCTCACAGTTAGTCTTGGTGGGTGCTGCAACGCCCTGCTGTGTGAACTATTATATTAAGAACTATAATTACATGCCATTGTTGAACAGTGGTAGAAAAATTGGGCCTTTGGTGCTAGCGCTGGTGCCACAACACTGTAAGTCCTCACAGTTACTCTTGGTGGGTGCAGGAATGGGCCCTGCTGTGAACTATTAGATCAAGAATTGTAATTACATGCCCCTGTTGAACAGGGGCAGAAAAATTGGGCCTTTGTTAGTGGTGGTGCTGGTGCCACAACACTGCAACCCCTCACAGGTACTCTAGTTGGAGCGCAGGAATGAGCCTCCTGCAAAGTATTGCATCAAAAATTGTAATTACACACCCTGTTAAACAGGGACAGAAAAATTGGGTCTTGGGCACTAGTGTTGCTCACGAATATTCGTATTGCGAATATTCGGCTCGAATATGGCATATTCGAGTATTCGCGATATATTTCGAATTTCGCTGTGAATATTCGCTATTCCGAATATTCGCATTTTTTCAATTTTATTTTTAAAACAGATCACATCCTATCGACGTCTAAAAGCATTGCTGGTATGATTAGAGACCCTGGGCCGAGTAGCTATGCTGAGGCGATACTTTTATGTTGCCGAATTTAAAAAAAAAAATTGCGAATTTTCGCTAATGCGAATGCGAAAATGATTGCGAATTTTCGATAACTGTGGTAGGAGAACTCTGATTGTCTCTGATGCAAAAGGGGGGGGGGGCTTTGTGTATGTTTCTGTTATGAATATTTGTATGTTTGATATTATTTTTTTTTGTAAGAAGGAAAAAATTGCGCATACCTTAAAAAAAGGGGAGAATACAGCAGCAACTCAAAAATGTTATACAACATAAATTAATACAAGACAGAAAATGGAGTCGCTCTACTAGAATAAAAAATATGTCTAGTGACAAGACATGTGGGCAAATTATAAAATAAGCAAGCGCAAATAACTTGTGAAATACACAGTGAAACAAATATATAAAGAAATATAGTCCCAATAATAGAAAAATAATCTTTCATAAAAATGTCTTTGATATGTGAAGTGAAAAAAAGCCCAAAGCATGCAGCATGAACGTGTTCAATCTTCAAGGTGTTTGATTGACAAACGGCTGTGACAGATGGATAGAGTAAAGAATCACCACCAATGCAAAACACTTTTTATTTTCTATTGTAAAATATCAAGAATATTCTGAGCCAATCAGAGTGCTCCTTCCGCATTTGCCGAATATTCGCAATTATTTTGTATTGTAAAATATCAAGAATATTCTGAGCCAATCAGAGTGCTCCTTCCGCATTTGCCGAATATTCGCAATTATTTTGTATTGTAAAATATCAAGAATATTCTGAGCCAATCAGAGTGCTCCTTCCGCATTTGCCGAATATTCGCAATTATTTTGTATTGTAAAACATCAAGAATATTCTGAGCCAATCAGAGTGCTCCTTCCGCATTTGCCGAATATTCGCAATTATTTTGTATTGTAAAATATCACAAATATTCTGAGCCAATCAGAGTGCTCCTACAGCATTTGTCGAAATTGCGCAGTAAATATCGCATTCGCATTTTGCGAAATTTCGAAAAAATATCAAGAATATTTTGAGCCAATCAGAGTGCTCCTACCGCAGTTATCGAAATTTCGCAATTATTTTCGCATTCGCAATAGCGAAAATTCGCAATCATTTCATTTCGATAAAATATCACGAATATTCGAATTTAGCGAATATATCTCGAATATTCGACTATATATTCGAGATATATCGCGAAATCGAATATGGCGTATTCTGCTCAACACTATTGGGCACTGGTGCTGGTGCCACAATACTGCAACCCCTCACAGATACTTTAGTTGGAGCACAGGAATGAGCCCGCTGCAAAGTATTGCATCAAAAATTGTAATTACACACCCCTGTTAAACAGGGGCAGAAAAATTGGGCCTTGGGCACTGGTGCTGGTGCCCAGAATCTAAAATTTTCTTACAAGCTATCAGCGTGATCATTGAGGAGGAAAAGGATAGTCACTCAGCATAACAGGATAGTCACTCAGCATCAGCATAGGCAGTCTTGAAGGGATCTGACATTTCAAAAAAAATTATTCAGTTACATCAGCATAAGGTGCTTGGTAGTTAGTGGTGATCCAAGCCTGATTTATTTTTATGAAGGTCAGTCGATCGACTGAGTCGGTGGAGAGGCGCACCCTGTGATCGGTTACAAAGCCTCCAGCAGCACTGAATGTGCGTTCTGAAAGAACGCTGGATGCAGGACAAGCCAGTAGCTCAATTGCGTACTGTGCAAGCTCTGGCCAGTGATCCATACTCAAGACCCAGTAAGCCAGAGGATTTTTGGTGGGAAAGGTGTCCAAGTCTGATCTTGCCCCTAGGTATTCGTGCACCATGTAAAACAGACGCTGGGGATGGTTGCTGGAACCGGTCATACCCTGGGGCTGCGGACTAAAAAAATTGTCTGAACACATCGCTCAGACGGCCACCTTCTCCACCGCTCCTTCTGTGACTGACCGAAGCCTCAGCAACAAGTTGTCCAGGACCAGGATTTTGTAACCTCCCAGTATCTGGGAATGCGTTGCACAGACCTTTCTGCAAAGCCTCCTGAAGATGTTTCATTTTCTGCTCCCTCTGTGCCGTCAAGATAAGGTCCGCAACCTTACTCTTGTAACGTGGATCAAGGAGGGTTGCCAGCCAGTAATGATCCCTCTCCTTGATAGCATGAATACAAGGATCCTTCCGCAGGCTTTGCAGGATCAGGGAGGTCATACAATGTAGGTTTGCTGAGGTATTCGGTGCGGAGTCCTCTGGGTCACTAAGGACGACATGATCCGCAGCCACCTCGTCCCAGCCACGTACAAGTCCATGGTTTCCTTGGGACTGCAATTGATCCCTTGAAGACTGCTGCTGATGCTGAGTGCTAGGCTCCACCTCCATGCTGACACAATCCTCCTCCTCCTCCTCTTCCTTTGTGATAGGCGGGCAAGCAGGACCACTGTCTGGATAAAGGGGGCCTTGAAAGGTAAGGAAGTCCTCCTCTTCCTCCCTCTGTTCTGCCTCAAGGGCCCTGTCCATTATTCCATGCAGCGTGTGCTCCAACAGGTGAATAAGAGGGACAGTCTCACTGATGCATGCACTGTCACTGCTCACCATCCTCGTGGCCTCCTCAAATGGTGACAGGACAGTGCATGCATCCCTGATCATGGCCCACTGGCGTGGGGGAAAAAACAAGCTCCCCTGACCCTGTCCTGCTGCCATATTGGCACAGATACTCATTGATGGCCCTCTGCTGCGTGTGCAGCCGCTGCAGCATGGCCAACGTAAAGTTCCACCTGGTGGGCATGTCACAGATTAGGTGGTTCTTGGGCAGGTTGTATTCCTTTTGGAGGTCTGCCAGCCAAGCACTGGCATTATATGACCGTCGGAAATGCACACAGACTTTCCTGGCCTGCTTCAGGACATCCTGTAAGCCCGGGTACCTGCCCAAGAACCGCTGCACCACCAAGTTAAGGCCATGAGCAAAACAGGGCACATGGGTCGGTTATCCCTGTCGCAGGGCGGAGAGGAGGTTGGTGCCATTGTCGCAAACCACCATTCCTGGCTTAAGCTGGCATGGCGTCAACCACCTCTAAGCCTGCCCCTGCAGAGCTAACAGAACCTCTGGCTCCTGTCCCCCAAAGCACACCAGCTCAAGCATCGCATGGCATCTCTTTGCCTGCACTCCTGCGTAGCCCCTTGAACGCCTATGGAGCACTGCTGGTTCAGAGGACACATCAGCACAGGAAAAGGCCACAGAGGAAGAAGAGGAGGGGGTGGAGGAGAGAGGTGTGTCACAACCAGTAGTAGCATTTTGGAGGTGTGGTGGCGGAAAAACCTCCAACACTACTGTACCTTGTCCTGCGTCCTTCCCAGCTGCCAGCAGAGTCACCCAATGTGCCATGAAAGATAGGTAACGTCCCTGTCCAAGCCTGCTGGACCATGAGTCAGCGGTAATATGCACCTTACCACTAACCGCCCTGTCCAGCGAGGCATGGACATTGCCTTCCACATGCCGGTAGAGAGCCGGAATCGCCTTCCGTGAGAAAAAGTGGCGTTTGGGAACTTGCCACTGAGGTACCGCACATTCCACAAACCCACGGAAGGGGGCAGAATCTACCAACTGCAAAGGCAGCAGTTGAAGTGCTAGCAATTTAGCTAAGCTAGCATTCAACCGCTGGGCATGTGGATGGCTGGGAGAGAACTTCTTTCGTGATGGAACATCATGTTTAATTGGGAGGAAAGAGGGCAGGTCCGCAACTTTAAGATTCCCGGAAGACAGATAAAGTTCTGCAAAAGATTGGCTATCCCACTGTTAGAGATTCCTGGCTGGAGTGAAGCACAAGAGAAGATGCCCTATACAACTGAACAACAGACTTGGCACCTTATTTCAAGAAACAAAAGGGGAAAATAAATAAATAAAAACAAAATTAAACGAGAACTAAATTGGAAGAGAAAGAAGGAATAAAGGAGATAGGCATAGGGGGGATGTAGAAATGTAGAAAGAAGGAGGGAAAACAGAATAAAAAAGAGAAAAAAAAGTGTACCACTGATGTGGGTGCCACATTATTGTTTTTTTTGTGAGGGTGGCAGGAGGGGGGGGTGGGGTGGTAAGAGGTAATTGAAATATGAATGAGTGGTGGGGGTATGGGGGTTCTTCCCCACCAATTTTGGGGAGGGCAGCAGTCCCGGTGGAGACCCACTTTCAGAGCTCAACCTCCGGAGGGTGAACCGTAGGGCCAGATGGAGAAGGAGGGCCACGGATCTTTGGACCTTGGGAAGGCCGCAATCCCCCATTTTGAGTTGGAAGGGGGGGTGGGGGGAGGGTTTGGGAGTAATGGTTAGTGGGAGGTTGGGGGGGGGGGCAGAAAGTGAGTTGGGGGGGAGGAATTGGTGAGGGAGGGAGGGAGGGCAGGTACGGATTTGGGTTCTCTCCTACTTAAAATAAATAGGATACTGGATGTGGCAATGTACCAATGCCTATTGAAAACCTGCCGATACACTGAAAAGAACTACATGAACCAATTAGGATTAAACAGTAAAATGGTGGGAGAGGGGAGGGCGATAACCCGGTAGATAAAATGGGTACTTAGTTTTCATATAATGTACGGGGGCTGAACACTCCCATAAAAAGGGGTAATATTCTGAGAGAACTAAAATATCTTAAAGCGGATGTAGTATTACTACAAGAGACATATATCTTGCAGGATTCAAATCTTAAGATCTGCTCACACGACTACCCGCTATGGTACTATGGGGACTCTCCGACTAAACGTGCGAAGGGAGTCGCCATAGGTTTTGCCAGGGAAGTAAGATTTGTCCCTGGGAAGAGAATAGTAGACCCAGAAGGGCGCTATCTTTTGCTCAAGGGCAAAATAAACAAAGTTGACAATTTCATAGCGAACATCTATGGACCAAACAAAAACTCAATAAAATTCCTTGAGGGGGTAATCGAGAAGATTATGGATTTTAAGAAAGGCGGGGTAATTATGGCCGGGGATTTAAATCTCTGTTTGGACCCAGCAGTCGATTGTACGTCACGTGTGCAGTGGATTGGGAATGCACAATGGAAATCACTTAAAAAGAAACTACACCAACATCAATTGATGGACGTTTGGAGAGTACAACACCCGAAAATACGTGACTATACATTCCACTCCGCTGTACACGGGACATACTCAAGAATTGACATATTTTTGGTGGATCATAGATCACTGGATGCAGTGACAAGTTCTGATATAGGAATAGTTACCTTGTCAGATCATGCCCCTGTATCAATTAACTTAAAAATAGAGGGAGTGCAAAAGAGAAATAATATCTGGAGACTTATTGAAGATCTAATACAAGATGTAGAGGTCGCAGACAGGATTAAAGAGGAGCTAGAGCTGTTTTTTTTAAAACAAACAGCTCAGAACATATGTCAGAATCATAGTATGGCAGGCACACAAGGCCTATATTAGGGGAATACTGATTGCAATAGGAACAGCGGAAAAAAATGGAAAGCAGGAGGAAATGTGACGAGTTACATAAAATAATCTTTGATCTCGAACAGCATCATAAACAGGTGATCATGAAGTTGAACGTACTGTCATTCTAAAAAGAGAGGAATTAAGAGATCTCATTGAACAAGAAAACAGAACGGCCTTCTATAGACTTAAGAAAGAGAGGTACCAATGGGGTGACTTGTCGGGAAAATATCTATCCAAAATGTTAAAAAAAAAAAAAAAAACGA
Organism: Rana temporaria; assembly: GCF_905171775.1. Taxonomy (NCBI): domain Eukaryota; kingdom Metazoa; phylum Chordata; class Amphibia; order Anura; family Ranidae; genus Rana; species Rana temporaria. The sequence continues at coordinate 83,652,949 of NC_053494.1, read as the reverse complement.
GGTCTAACTTTATCGAAAGTATACAAACGGGTAAAGTTGGTAAGGTATACAAAACCCCTGAAATCGCAAGAGTATTCCAAGAATATTATGGGAAGCTGTACTCGATAACCCAAAGTGACCCTCCAGATAAAGTTAAAAGGCGGTCAGATAACACTAAAAAGCTACTAACAGAAATAGGTAAAAAAAAAAATACCTGCGGATAAATTTAGTTCCCTAGAAGACCCCATTACGGAAGCGGAAAAATTTAAAGGAGTCCCCCACAGGGAAAAGTCCAGGCCCCGATTGGATGACGACCGCATACTACAAGAAGTTTAGCGATATTTTGGTCCCCAAGATGTGTTCCTATATGAATGGTACTAATTGGGAGATTCGCCGCGAGGCACTGGAGGCCGCGATAACGATAATCCCTAAGGAAGACAAGGATCCCTCTCTGTGTTCCAGTTACAGACCCATCTCCCTACTGAACGCTGACGTGAAGCTGTTCGCTAAAATATTAGCCGGCAGAATGAAGTCAATTATGAAGGATCTGGTGCAGCCCTGAGGCTGGCAGCAGTCAGGCCACCATCAAGGGTAGCCCCTCCCACTCCTCCCCCAACACGCCTCCCCCCACAAGGGTCTCTCTCTCCCCTCCTCCCAGGCCACAAGACTCAGCTGCAGGCAGGAAGGCTACCCATAAGACCAGGAGGGTGGCCGAGTGTCTGCTGGCCAATCTGCGGAGGGACAATGCCCTTCAGACCCACCATCTGGGTCAGATCAACCGGACTTTGACCCAGATGAAGGACAGCCTGGGCTCAATTAAGAAATCACTCACTGATGTGGCCACAAACTCCTTGGCGGTCATCACATGCATTTGTGAGCTGCAGACCGCAACAACAGGCGTGGCCCAGGAGGTACTAATTGGGAGGGCAGGCCAGCAGGAGGACAGTCACCAGGGGAGGCTCCTCCTTCCCCTGCTCACCCCCCCCATGAGTCTCCTCTTTCCCCTGCTTCCCCCCCACAGGAGTCTCCCCTGGTTGGCCGTGGCCGTGGCCGGCCCAGGCGTAGCTCACGCCGCCGCCGTTAAGTTTGGGGGTACTTTTGATTTTTTTTTTTTTTTATTATACTGTGATTATGATTTATTCTATGTGTGTGAATGATGTATGAATGTGGGGGTGGCATTCCTGATTAAATAAGGGTGTCACCCTCAGTTTTGGTGGAATAGAGATCCCCAGGACCAGGGAGAAGTGATCCCAGGTCCATGTGAATGGTGTATGAATGCACAGTGACATAATTGGAGCCGTGGCGTGGCGTTACTGCTCCCAAGTACCATTGGGGGTACTTGGATCTAATCCAATTAGATGTGCATGTGATGTGTCTGTGCTAGGGACCACAGTGGGTGTGCATGCATGCATTCTCATTGTGCCATGATTAATGTGTGTGTTTACTGTGCAAAGATGCATTCTGCGAGGCGTCTCCTGGCTGCTGTTCCCTCAGAAGAGGGGGTACCCTCGGTTGCTAAAGTCACTAGTATAGTTATGAGCATGGATGCCCCTGGCATGTTGGCATACAGATTGTTGTCCTGCAAGTGTGTGTGCTCAGCTCTTCCTTAATGGTGTTGCTTTAGCTGACCTTTACACGGCTGGTGCAAAGTTAGGGCACCTTTTATAAAGTGTAATTTTACACCATGAAACTAGCAGATGCGCACAGGGCGTAATCTAGGCCGCACACACTTAATTTTGTGGATCGCCTTATCTCCCTCATTTGCATCTTTGCCTATCAAAACAGTGGTGTGTCTAGCGTATTTTGCGCTCGAAGAAGCACCGGTGTAATTCTTTTAGGTAGGACGGAAAAAAATGAATTTCAGGCGTATCTCGTTTTGAGGATACGGCGCAAAGATACGCGCGGCGCATTTTTCAATTACGCCGCGCATCTAGAGATAAGTCGGCGTAAGTGCTTTGTGAATCTGGCCCATAATTCCCCACTAATTCCACTAAATTATACAAATTATTTTGCACCTGGGAAAGCGAGTTTGTTTGGTAATTGGATAAAAAAAAAAGATGCACAATTAAGGGACATATAAAAGAAGGTAAAATATGCACTTATAAGGGAACTGATTATAAAAAAATAAATATTTGATCTAAACAGGTGGCGATATGCACAGCTGAAACATTTCATGGAATCCCTCCCTTATCCGATTAGGCCGGAGGGTAATCTGTTCCCACTAGAGCGCTTGTGCTCAGCGCCAAACGGAAAGGGTGGGATTTCCCCGATTTATAAAATGTATTAAAAATTTCGGGGCCACCACCGTATATTAAAAAATGGGAAGAGGAGTTGGAAGCAGTTGAAACTGGGATAGATGTTGGGAAAATATTAAAGCTGACGCATATCACATCAACCAACTGTGGTTTGATAGAAATGAATTACAAATGCCTAGCACGCTGGTATATAAATCCGGACATAGCACACCACTATCAAAGGGAAACCTCTAAATTTTGTTGGAGGGGCTGTTTGGAACGGGCAACTATGTAACACTTATGGTGGACTTGTCCAAAAATTAAAACATACTGGACCACAGTGATATTAGTAATAGAGGAAATTACTGGAACTAAAATACCAGAGGAGCCGTGGGTATGCCTGTTTCACGGGACAAAAATGCCTATCAAACAGTACATTAGAACCTTACTTTCCCATTTCCTAAACGCAGCGAAAAGTTTGATTCCCAGACAGTGGAAGGATCCTAAGAGCCCTACGGTGAGGAACTGGCTATGTAAAATAAATGATATCTATTATACAGAACAGCTAAGGGATATCTATTATACAGAACAGCTAAGGTTTATGGGGAAGGAAGGAGAAGGGGTATTTAAACTGAAATGGCAAGATTGGGTAAAATATAAGCTGACACAGAGATTTGCAGACAGGATGGTATAGAGCAGGAAGGGCAATAGGCAAAGGGACACATGACACAAGATGGTTGGTCGGAGAGAAGAGGCCGGGGGGGGGGGGGGGGGGTTCGGGTTTTCTTAAAACTGGAAAATAAAGTATTTTTGTATATTTTTCTTGGGCCGGAACAGGCTATTTGTCTGTGAATGAAATATTGTATGTACTTTATACCTAATAAAAAAAAAAAGAACTTCTTTCGGCGCTGTAGCAGCTGGGGCAGAGAAATTTACCTGGTACAATCTGCCATCGGTGTACCAATAGTAGATTGCCCGCAAGTACTTGGCTGTGACACACCTAATTCTACACCTTCAGTCCTATCAGTGCAGGTTTCAGAGAGGACTGAGGGTATAGTGGGGTTGGAGATCCCAGCTGATGAGGAGCAAGTGGAGGTCCGCTTTGTTCTTTGGTGTGGGTCTTTGAGGTACGCTTGCCAATGAACTGCATGGCAGGTCGACATATGTCTAGTCAAGCATGTGGTGTCCAAGCGGGTGATGTTTTGGCCACGCGAGATACGCTTGAGACATATGTTGCAAATAGCAGCGGTGCGATCTGATGCACTCATCTTAAAAAAAGGCCCACACCAAAGAACTTTTGGAATAACGCTGAGACACAGCAGCGCCCTGCACATGCGTAGCTCTGCGTTGTGATGCAGTCGTGTGCTGCCCTTAAGCTGGCCCCTGGAGGGCATCCTGCCTCGCTGGAGATGTGCCTGTGCCTCCTCCTCTTCCTCCTCCTTCTCTCTCCTATCAGGCACTCACGTAGAGTCAGTGACCTCATCATCTCCTCCCTCCTCATCACTGTAGAAAACCTGGCAGTATGCTGCAGCTGGGGGAACATGACTGCCAGGGGGTGTCCTTGGGCACCCCCTCTCTCTGGGCTCCCATTACTGCCTTCCTCTAGCTGTGTACCATCATCGGAGCTGATGAGGATGCACCGTGTCCACGACCAGCACTGTTGCCTCTAGACGCAGAGCCTGCTTTTATCAGCTCATGACTCTCTGCCTCTCCTTGTACTTCCAGACATACTAATGGCCTGCACACTGCAGTGGACCACGTAGCTTTAGGTGCACACTGCAGAGGACACAGGCAGTACACACACGACGTAGCTTTAGGTGCAAACTGCAGAGGACACGGGCAGTACACACCACGTAGCTCTAGGTGCACACTGCAGCGGACACGGGCAGTACACACCAGGTAGCTTTAGGTACAAACTGCAGAGGACACAGGCAGTACACACCATGTAGCTTTAGGTGCAAACTGCAGAGGACACAGGCAGTACACACAACGTAGCGTTAGGTGCAAACTGCAGAGGACACTGGCAGTACACACCACGTAGCTTTAGGTGCAAACTGCAGAGGACACGGGCAGTACACACTATGTAGCTTTAGGTGCAAACTGCAGAGGATATGGGCAGTACACACTACGTAGCTTTAGGTGCACACTGCAGAGGACACAGGCAGTACACACACCACGTAGCTTTAAGTGCAAACTACAAGTGCAAAGTGGACTTGAAATTACACTGAAAGTGCACTTGGAGGGCGCATGCGCGGCGCGACGCTGATGGGAAGTGCCTAGACACATCTCCTCCACACCCGGTCACATAACGGCCGTTTCCCCAGGGCTACAACGCTCGTTTCCGGACCAAAACCACCAGCACCCCTGCGGGAATACGAGGTGCATGCCTGGCACAAAAAAGAAGAAATTTCACGGCCAGCAGCACTCGCTGACGAACTTTCTTATGACCATGGAGCAGAGAACAGGGAAGACGTCCCAAAATGGCGCCTGCAGCAGCGTGTGGGGAGAAGATGAAATCGTCTCACAGCCTTCTAAAACTCTGCAGAACTGTGAGTACAACTCCCCCCTATCTAAGGCTGACCTGGATGAGAGCCTCACAAAAATCTTTAACAAGTTAGTGGAAAAAATCGAGATTGAGGTACACAAATCCACTGCTGCACTATCACATGAAATTGCTAATATAGGTGGCCGCACCGACCTCTTGGAGACAAAACATGATGAACTTTCCCTGGCGCATAACGACCTGAGAAAGGACTATGAAAATCTGGCTGATAATTTCGCTTTTATGCAAGCCCAAGTTGAGGATTTGGACAATCGCAATCGCCGCCAGAACATTAGATTGCGCGGCATACCAGAAACTATCACTGACCTTTTACCAGCAGCATCCCAGATATTCCACAATCTTCTCCCAGAGAAGCAACTATCAGCCTTTTCCTGTGACAGGATTCACAGGGCCCTCCGTCCCAAACCCCCACCTGAAAACCCCCCCAGAGATATCATCATGTGCATGAAGGATTTCCTGGTGAAGAAGGACATCATGCGTGCCTCTAGAAATACACCTAACGTGTCTTTTGAGGGGAAACGCATACAAATTTTCCCTGACATCTCCCCAGCTACACTTGATAGGAGACGCAGGATGAAGGAGGTCACCTCAGTCCTGCAATCAGCCAGGATAAGATATCGCTGGGGATTTCCCTTCAAACTGACTATTCCTCACAATGGTTCTACGTACACTGTATATAATGTAATTGAGGGTAAGGAACTTCTGGTCAAATTAGGTCTGTTACCCAATGAGCCCCATCCTCGGCTCCCTGCCACTCCAAGACCCTCACCTATATGGTCTACTCCTTCCAACAGACGCAGCCAAAGAGACCAGAGGAGATTATTCAACCCACATCAAAACTAACCTGTATGTTTCCTATATGATCACCTCAAGTAATTGCACTATCTACAATACAAATTTCTATACCCCTGTAATATAACCATGCCTTATACCCTGGAACTTCCATGCGACATATCTTTGCGACCTCTTGTAGTTGCTACAGAGGAATTCCTTTAACAACGAGCACTGAGGGTCGCATACAACCCGGACATCCATCCAGCACTCATTCCAAGTTATAAAGCACTACGCAATGGATGTCCCTTCCAGGCAATAGTCCTTTCCTCCAACCTGATCTCGTCCTCTATCCTATGTCTCTGAATAGGATGATGTTATAGTCCCTTGCATCTGTAGGAGATCTGAGAGAATCTCCCTAGACTTCCTAACTACATCCCCCCCCTGAGGAACAGGACTGCCACCTATCTCACTTGGATATTTCCCACCTTGCTGGAATAACTTTGACACAACTCACTGTGTCACTTCCCTGATATGCTCTAACCCTGACAGCATACAAATACAACCAGTTATGATGGCCGTGTTCTCTAACCTTAGAGTATTAAGTTGCCACAATGCAGTTTAAAACTGCCATGCACATATATATTGATGTTTTTTTTTCAGTTGAACCTGTTCTCCTTAAGACCGGGTGTGTCCGCCGTTGCTGGATTGTCCCCACTCCCGCCTCGATCCCTTTCTTGATCCCCACTTTTGGTGGTTTGGAGAGATCGGATGCGGGAAATGGACCTTTTTTTTGGTCCTTCATGTTAATGTTTTTTTTTTTCTCTTTTCATCTTAAATCAGTTTAAAACCAGATCGAAGGGGCTCTCACCCCTCCTATGGATTCTGGTTAACATCAAAAATGTTATTTCATATTGTTCCTTATGCAAAAAACTAATTTTCTTTATTACAGGCATAGTGTACGTGTTTCTCAGTTTGTCTACATATATAGGTATACATGGTTACTACCATAAGTTATATTTCTGTGCTCACTGCACGTCTACTAGTCTGTCAAAAATACTGATGTCAAGCAGACTTACCTCATGCCCTCAGTATTTTTCACGATGTTACGGAGGTATAGGCCTTGATGAAGTGTACCTGATATGCCTCTATGTCCTTTGGACTCATCAGCCCCTAGTAGGGTCTGCGGACCTACTCATAGGATGCTACTTTTTTAGTCATGGGTCTTAAAGTTATATCACATAATACTAATGGGTTTAACTCCCCCAATAAGCGTAAAAAGGCCTTCCAACAATATAAGAAACTGGGCGCTGACATTATTCTCCTCCAGGAGACCCACTTTGCATCCGCTAATCACCCTAAATTTTTCCATAAATCCTACAATCAGGTGTATCTCACCACATATGCCAACAAAACAAGGGGTGTCGCCATTTTTATACGCAACTCTATTATCTTTGATGTTCAACATGTATTCAGAGATCCTGAGAGTAGGTATATCATTCTAAAGGGAATCATTAACAATAGGGAGATCACCATAGCCTCGGTCTACGCCCCTAACGATACCCACACATCCTTTTTCCTCAAATTTTTTGAGGCAATGGACAAATATCACTCCCCCCACACAATAATTGGTGGTGACTTTAATCTAGCGGCCCACCCAACCCTTGATAGAAGTGTCATATCCCCACATACTAAATCTTTTTCTAAAACGATAAACCGCCTATTGAACAAATCACAATTACTAGACACTTGGAGAGCCCACAACACAGGTATCAAGGCCTATACTCACTACTCACACCCACATGACTGTTACGCCAGACTAGACTATGTGTTCTCCACCCCTATTCTGCTAGCCAACTCCACTCAAGCGCAAATACACCCCTGTCCATGGTCGGACCACAACATCTGCTCATTCACTACATCATACATAGGCCTAACTCCCTCCCCCTTCAACTGGCGTCTTAATGACTCCCTACTAACTAACCCCATTAGCAAAGCCACCATCTCCTCTCATATAGAAAATTATTTCTCTGATAACATCAATGAAGAAACCCCTCCTACATCGATATGGGTAGCACACAAGGCAGTCCTTAGGGGCCACATCATTAGTCTAGCTGCGTCCAAGAACAAAGAAAGACAGGCCGATATTAAACGCCTTACTAATGAGCTCCACCATCTTTATATCAAACTACACCACACAGTTGACCCTTCCATAACTCAGCAAATCCAAGAAAAACGTAAATCTCTGGACTTAATCCTTTCCGCCAACGTTGAAAGGTCTCTCAGATTTTCCAAAGCTAAATACATGCTTCATTGCAACTCCCACTCGGCGATGTTTGCAAGGAAGCTTAAACAAGATAGTAACCCCACTCATACTTACAGACTTAGAAACAACAGTGGCAACCTAGTCTCCCATCCACAGAAAGTAATAGAAATTTTTACCTCCTTCTATCGGGACCTCATGTTAGACCCTAACACTCCCCCAGGTAACGCCGCTAAGTCATGGCTAGATAGCCTTAACCTCCCCTCCCTGAATCAAGAGCAATTGGACTCTCTTAATTCACCATGTACAACAGAAGAAATCACACATATCATCAAGTCACTTAAATCCTCCACAGCACCAGGCCCCGACGGATACACTTCTGTATACTATAAAAAATTTGCTACCCTCCTTGCCCCTCACTTAAAAAACCTATTTAATCACATCTTGGGAGGTAACACCTTCCCAGATGAGATGCTATTAGCTAACCTCTCCCTTATCCCCAAACCGGACAAAGATCATTCACTTCCCCAAAACTTCCGTCCCATCTCTGTCCTAAATAATGATATCAAAATTTTCGGTAGGATCCTAGCTGACAGGCTTGCCCAAGTAATCTCCCCATTAGTACACATTGATCAATCGGGCTTTATCCCCAATAGACAGATTACAGATATCATCAGGCTTGTTACCAATATTATTCAAGATGCTAACCTTCACTCACGTCAGACCTGTCTTCTTAGTCTTGACATTCACAAGGCGTTCGACAGCGTCAGCTGGTCATACCTGAATAACCTACTACCCAAATTTGGTATCTCTGGAGCATTCTTGCAGGGGTTTAATGCTCTTTATAGCTCCCCAAAAACTCGCATCCCTTTACCTGGTATCAACTCTGACTTCTTTCCTCTGGGTAGAGGTACCAGACAGGGTTGCCCCCTGTCCCCACTCCTCTTTGCCTTAGCCATGGAACCTCTAGCCCAAGCAATTAGAACCAACCCAGATATCAAAGGATACACCAAAGATCAGCAAGAATACAAGATTAGTTTATATGCGGACGATGCACTGATTTACATCACGAACCCCCATGTCTCCTTGCCTATACTTCTTCAACAACTAGACCTCTTCCATAAAATCTCAGGACTTAAAATCAACTTGAGCAAATGCTCAGCATTATCAATTAACATCCCCCCCAACTGACCTTGGCCTTCTGCAGACCAACTTCCCTTTTACTTGGATCACATCCTCATTCAAGTATTTGGGCATTAACATCACCCCACTTCATAGCGACCTATTCAAAACTAACTACATCCCCTTATTCACACGCATCGCCTCCCTCTTAAAACACTGGTCCACTTACCATATCTCTTTCTTGGGCAGAGTTTGCGCAATTAAAATGAATATTCTCCCCAAACTCTTATACCACTTCCGTACCCTACCAATCAATGTCCCCAAATCTAAGATTGAAGCATTACAGAGACTCATCAATAAATTCATATGGGCGGACAGAAGACCAAGATATAGCTATGCCCTACAATTTAGATCTCAATCCACAGGCGGTCTAGGTCTCCCCAACCTGTGGAAATACTTCCTAGCCGCGCGCCTCTCACAGATTTCCCAATGGTTCTCCCCAAATAAAAATATCCCCTGGTTGAGTTTTGAAACCTCATCCATACACCCATTGCACTTACAGGGAATTCTCTGGTCCAGATATGTCCTTTACCGAGACCTTATCAAGCGCAATGTCATAGTTGCTCACGCATTTAAGCTCTGGCAAGGATCTAGAGATATGTTTTCACTATCCTCTGAAATCTCTCCACACACATCATTCTTAGGTGACCCTAGACTCCCCCTTGCATTTAAAGATAAACACCTGTTCTCCTTTTGGATTCACCATGGACTGACCTCCTTGGGCTCACTGCAATCCAAATGGATTTTCAGATCTTTTGAATCCCTTCAAAAAGATTTTAACTTCCCCTCCTCAGAATTGGAAAGATTCCAATTGATCAAATCCTTTTTCCAAACATATTACTCTATCTCCACGAACACCAAAATAACATCATTCGAGAGAATTTGCAAATCCTCATCCCGGGATAAAGGCATGATCTCTAGACTTTACACATACCTCAATGACTTTTCTACCCCAGAAAAAACCCAACCCATGCTGCACTGGGAGTCAGATCTTAATGTCGACCTCCCACTGGAGACATGGCACTCTATGATTGAAAATCTTAAGAAGAGCAATAAGGCAATTTCCTTCAGAGAGTCCCCTACCAAATTATTTACAAGATGGTATTTCACACCTTCAAAAATTCATTCCTTCTACCCATCGGTCTCTCCGGCCTGCTTTAGAGGCTGCGGATCAGAAGGTACTCTACTCCACCTATTCTGGAGCTGCCCTTGTCTCTCACAGATATGGTTGGAGGCTGCTCAAAGATTTGAATACTCCTCCAAACAAAAAATATCCCTTACCCCTTTAATCTGCCTTCTATACAGTAACATCCCCGATATTCCCCTCCCATGCTCTAGACTCCTTCACTCACTATGCAGCTCGGTTCAATGGATGATAGCACTTAACTGGAGGTCTGATGTAGTAGTTTGGTCACAAGTGCTTGATAGGATGGAGCTTTTGAAGCTTTCAGAGAGAATTTTCCACACAATCAATGACAGCCTCCACATCTTCGAAACGAAATGGTCATACTGGTAGATTACAAATAGAAGTTTCTGATAACTCTGTACACTTTTAATTTTTGTGTTGCACAACTTTGTATACCATTTAAGCACTCAGATGTCAATTATTGTCATAATACCTCATGTATCACCTTCCTTCTGATATGCCTTTTAAAAGTTCTATGCTTTTATTTACCTATGCTTGTACCTAATTTTTTTGTTCTATCCAATAAAAAACTTTTGTAAACAAAAAAAGAAAGTGCACTTGGAAGTGCAGTCGCTGTAGATCCGAGGGGGACATGTAAGAAAAATAAAAAACAGCATTTTAGCTTGCACATGATTGTATACTAAAATCAGCAGAGCTTCCCCTCATTTCAGATCTACCCCTCAGATTTACAGCAACTGCACTTTCAAGTGCACTTTGCACTTGTAGTGCAAAGTGGATTTTCCTTTCGTAAATAACCCCCATTGTGTTGCCAACAATAAGCTGAAACCTTTTGATTCCTTAATATCAGACCTGGGCCCTCAGCAACACCTTTCCTTTTGAACTTATCGCCAGCTGTATAATTATGTGTGTACCTCATGACAAACTCATGTTTTTTCAGACCTATGACTCCCTTTGAACCAATTTGTTTATCGGGAGCCCTGACAGCCAAATCTACTTCACTCATGTATTCCTGGCTTCAGGGGGCAAGAGGTGACGAATAGGGATGAGCCCGCAGTTCGTGACGAAAGTAAGTTTGTTCTAAAATTAACTGAACATATGGGGTGTTTATGGGAAATTTGAGAGCCGAGGAAAACCCCATAATGCACTGCGAGTTTGCAGTGCATTGCGGTATAATGATCGGCCAAAGCATGCACCTTACCTGCATGCTTTGGTCAATCACAGCGCACTCTTCATGAGCATCATGGAAAATGTAGTTCCAAAACATTTGGGGTGCCAAGGTTTGCCATCACTGGCCTAGTATATACTCTGAATTTAGTGTAGATTAGATATTCAGTGTAGAATCTATATTCATTCAGTGTAGTATATATAATTTAGTGTAGTAAAGTGGTTAAGGGGAACCCTGCACTATTTTATTTATTTTTTTATGTTGTGGGGGTCTCCCCCAAATTCCATACCGGGCCCTTGTCTGCATTTAAGTGTAAATGTGAGATATGAGGTATTTTTGACACCAGACCTCACATTAAAGAGGTCCTGTCATGTTTTTTTTTACTATTACAAGGGATGTTTACAAAAAAAAGGAAAAAAAATGTTAAGTGCCGAGCTCGCTCGCTGAAGCAAACGCATATGTAAGTCACGCCTGCATATGAAAACAGTGTTCAAACCACACATGTGAGGTATTGCCAAGATTGTTAGAGCGGTAGTAATAATTCTAGCACTAGACCTCCTCTGTAACCCAAAACTGGTAACATTTTTAAGTGTCGCCAATGGAGATTTTTAAGGGTCAAATGAATTCACCATTCCACGAACGGGTGCATTTTTGAAGCATGACATGTTAGGTATACATTTTCTTGGTGTAGCATTATCTTTCACAATTTAGAAAAAAATTGGGATAACTTTACTGCTCTCTTATTTTTTTATTCAAAAGGGGTATTTTTTACCCAAAAATTGCACTTGTAAGACCACTGCGCAAACATGGTGTGACATAAAGTATTGCACTGGCCGCCATTTTATTCTCTAGGGTGTCTAAAAAAAATAATAATAAGAAGTCAACCAATGACGAAACGCATCAGAGCGTGATGCTTATCCAGTGACCTAACACTCTGTACAGCCCCTGGGACCAGGAACAGGAAAGAAGCTTAACAGCAGCAATTTTACTATCCGGCCAGGAGAGGCATACAGGCACAGTACTGATATCATCCATAATTTCTGCTTGTTACTTTTATATTGTGGTACGCACATATTATAAGGGGATGTTTTTTGGGGCTCAATAAACCTGTTTTAAGCAATATTACACTATATGAGTTTTTTTCCATTATATGTGGTTGCGGTTTTAATGAACATAAAAACATACTGGCTGGTGGAGAGTGCAACTTCCAGGAGATACACGGTTATATATTCCAGGCTCTTTATTTCCATATTTGTGGTGAGTGCATCCCCAAAAGGGGAGTTAATATCCCCCCACGTGGTGAAAGGAGCACTGATTGAAGGACTATTTTCTGTATCTTATCCGCACTATTATCTGATTTCCTATATTCATTTGGTATATAGAAGTATTTCAGACGCCTGTCTGGAAGTAGCGCTGCTACAGTTCACATCGGACTTTGGGACTTTTTGAAGTTTTAATAGTTTTGTGTTTTACTGTGCACCTTGAATATTGTCATTTTTAAGCAGCTGCTACAAATTTACCATATCCGGCAGTCTGTCGCTGAATTATCTCAAGTTTGCATCCTCAAGCGCTGAGCCGTGCTAACACTGAAGGAAGGGTGACATTAGCATTTTTTTATATAGTTGACTTTTATTTTATTCTTAGCTGCTATGGATGCTTTGAGATTTTTGAGCAACAGAAACTTGGATATGAATACGTTATTTATCGATGATGAACCTACCACCGCTCAAGTGAATTATAATAGCATTTTATCAGTATTGGGGAATACTTTAGAAAAACAAGTAAGAACTTGGTGGGACATCTGCACCTTAGAAAAATACATAAAAAAATAAATCATCATTGAGCCCTGGTTCACACTGGGTACGATTTGGAACGATTTGAGATGCGATTTGACATGTCAAATCGCATCTCAAATTGGCGGCATTTGCCGGCAATTGTCGGCAATGGCACTGTCCTAATCGGTGCGACGCCGCATTTGCGGCGCTGCACCGATTTCAAAAAGTAGTTCCTGTACTACTTTTTGCGATTTCGGGCCGTGATTAACATTGAACCCTGCACAGATGTCTCTTAAATCGCGGCCGAAATCGCGGCAAAATCGCAGCCGCGAAATCGTGGTAAAATTGCGATTTTACCGCGATTTTGAATTTGCAGCAGTGTGAACCTAGCCTAGAAGTCTGAGGTGGGAAGTTATCCCACAAGATAGTCTTGATGATATAGGGTCCATCCAGGAGTGGTATGATTTTTTCATTGGAGTTGGGTTCAAATTACAGGAGCTTATTCTCCAGAGAAAGAAACGTAAAATGGTACACCTAGAATCTAAGATCAATGAATTGCAACAGCAATTAGACCCAATAAAAGATACTCAACAGATTATTGAGTTTAATAGTAGAACCAATAAAAGACTTGAAAAGGTCGATAAGGACACACAAAAAAAATAAAATAAAAAAGTACCATAGGGATATGGGAGACTTCAAGGCAAATACCATTTTTGCATGGCAACAAAATTTACCAGACACTGTGAATATGGTAGAAAAAGTGAGACCATCGCAAACTGAAACAACACTAATCGCACCGCCTCAATCCGCTGTTAGAGCACCGGCAAATGTCTATGTAGATGAAGAAGCCGCATATGGCACACCAACAGGAGTGCGCTCAGCCTATCAGCGGCCGTGACGGGACATTGCTGCGGCCGCTGATAGGCTGAGCGCACTGTGAGTCACCGACCCGCAGGAAGTGGAACAGACTGGGACCGGAGAACGGGACGGCGATATCGGAACAACGGGGGATCATAGGCAGGTAAGTGAAAGTTTATTTTGTATAGTTTTACAGCCCGGGCACAGCGGGGGTTAAAAGTTTTAGCTTAGAGAACTCCTTTAAGAGAGGCCGTGGGAAAACTAGAGGCACAAACCCAAGAGGGAATCAAGGACAAGTTCAGCAAAATGGACCTTATCAGGTCCCTACACACAACAAATTCCAACCACTACAGACACACCAAGAATATTATGAAAATGCCTCACCGCAGCGTCCTTTTTTAGGGCGAGGAGGGGGGGAAGCACAAAGGAGGGGGAGAGGATACCCACCACACAGGGGGCGACCCCAACAGTATCCCATACCTCAGTACAGAGATCAAAACTCGAGAGGACCACCCCCATCGAACCAATGGGAGAGAGACCACGGGCCTTATCCAAGGCACGAGGATCCAGAGGCTGCAGGGCCGGAAGGAGGCCGCAGGAAAAGAAGAAGGCAACAGGAATAAGTGGGATTTTTTAATTTGAGTCCTGTGGAACTGACACATAAAGAAATCAACATCCTCAATCTAGGTTTAAAATGTGGAATGAAAAGGCCTGTCAACAAGTTTGACGTGTTCATAGACATCCATAAGTATATTCGTAAGCTGAATATTAAAAAATATTTTGTGGGGAATAACACGTATACAAACATTAGACCTCTGGAAACAGGGGGTATACAGAACAGAGGTCTAAAGAACAGATCCTTGTTCAATCCACTCAACAATCCGAACCACCAAGTGGAGGTGTTCAAAAGTCTAGTATTGCGAGATCTGGACACCTTGAAACCTAGGAAAAATGTAAACCTAAAGCACATCAAAGAAGGGATCGAAATGTTGGAAGAGCATAATGACATTATTGTCAGACCAGCAGATAAAGGAGGAGGAGTGGTTATTTTAACGAAATAATTTTACCACAGCCAAATTACTGAAATGTTGGCAGATAAAAATACATATGCGATACTGGATCAGGACCCAACCCCTGCCTATAAAGTGCAATTGAAGATTGTGATCAATATTGGCTCAAGATTAGGAGTACTAACCACCAAAGAACACAATTACCTAATACCTGCCAGCAGTAAGGTACCAACCATATATACCTTACCCAAAATCCATAAGGATCCCCTCAATCCTCCTGCTAAGCCAATAGTGAACAGCATTGACTCTGTCTCATCAAGATTGGGCCAGTACTTGGACACATTTTTGCAGAAATGCGTGAAAACAACTAAATCTTATCTTAAAGATACAAAAGATCTCTTGATTTGTCTTCAAGACATTACATTAGCAGAGGATCAGCCAATTCTACTAGTCACAGCAGATGTGTCATCTTTATATTCAATTATACAGCAAGATGATGCGGTTTTAGCCCTAAATTGGGCGCTCAGTAGAAGAGACGACTTACCACACAACCAGAAAGTATTCCTAGGTCATGCATTGAATTTCTGCCTATCGCATAACTACTTCTGGTATGATAGTAAGTTTTACTCCCAAAGAAGAGGTGTCGCAATGGGAGCTAGATTCGCACCCAGTATCGCAAATCTTTTTATGGCAGAATGGGAGGACAAAATAATTTTTAATAATAGAAGGGCTGAGCTACTGTTTTACAAACGCTATATCGACGACCTATTTTTTATCTGTACAGGATCCACGGACTCGTTGCAAGAATTTTTAATCATTTTAAACAACAACATGAACAATATAAAACTGACCTCAGAATCCAGTGAAACTGAGATCAACTTCTTGGATGTCACCATATATCGCCAAAATGCGAAGTTGGAAACTAAAGTGTATTTTAAGCCTACTGACAGAAACAGTTATTTGCCAATCACAAGCGGTCACCACCCTCTATGGATTCGAAATATCCCTAAAGGTCAGATCATGAGGGAGAGAAGAAACTGTTCTGAAGACTCAAACTTTCTCATGCAATCAAAGATTCTCACCGATAGGTTTGAAGCTAGAGGTTACAAACCACTAGCAATGGAGAAATTAGTCGAGGAAATAAAGGCCATTCCTAGAGAGACTTGCTTACAACCTAAGCCTGCCGCTGAAACTACTGTCGCCAACAACAAGGAATGGGGGTTTATATCACAGTACCACACACAATATAAGGAAGTGGAAGCGATATTTAGCAAGCACTGGCATGTTCTAATATTGGATAAGAAGTTAGGCCCTGTTCTCCCCCCTGCTCCTCAGTTCATTTATCGGAAAGTGCCTAATTACGGAGATCGTATAGTCAAAAAAGTTCTGGACCCCCCCACTAGGCCAAAGTCTTTTTGGGATCAAAAGGGTTTTTTCTCGTGTAGAAAATGCAAAGCCTGCCAGGCTGTATCAAAACCGGCGAGCGGAATAGACAGATTTTCATCTCCATCCAACAATCAAGAATTTAAAATTGAACAATTTATGACCTGCAACACAGATCATGTGGTATATGCCTTGAAGTGCCCATGCGACCTTCTCTATATAGGTCGCACTAAAAGGAAACTAAAAGTAGACATTTTAGAACACATTAATAATATCGGTTTGGGCTTTAAAGACCATAATGTGTCATGGCACTTCAAACTAAAACAAAACCAGGATCCATCTGGTCTCCAATTTTGGGGTGTGGAGCACCTTGAAAACAATTGGAGAGGGTTCCATAGGGTACGTGAACTTTCCAAACGTGAAACACGATGCACTTTTTCTGCTGATGTTTTAGTCCCCAAAGGCCTGAATATCGAACTGGATATTAATTGTTTTATCAGCAATACTTAGTTTTACTTATCTTTAGGTCCATTCTTTTTACCTGGTGTATTCTTTTTACCTGTTGTATCCTTTTATATCTGGTTTTATATCATGTTTATGTATATGGAGCACACGGCTATATATATATATTTTTTAGCTTTGCAATTTTAAAATTTGCGTTTTATGCTATTTTAAATATGCAAATTCGGGTTTTAGGTAATTTTAATATTCATTTTACCTATAGGCATAAGATGCCATTCAGACTCAGTCCCGTTTGTCTGTCAATAGTTGGTAATTGTACAGCATAATGCTGGGCTTTTTAATGTGTGCATTTAATCCATATTAAAAAGTTTATACATCATTATTACATATGCAGAATGTTTCATTTTCATTTTGAGACTAGTTTATGGTGACGCATCAATAGCAATTGACCTATTAGGTTAGAATTGTACACAAATTGAATGTCCCAATTACCCATCGATGTATAAAATGTATTATTATGGATATACTGTTTTGCAGCAGCAATTGCTGCATATTTCATTTATGTATTGATACTCCTGCGTTATTATATCGAATGTGCTGCTGGCTCTATGCGCGCATCGTTATTTATATGACAGGCTAGAAAAGTAATTTATCTTACAATCGGCAGTAATTGTTTAAACTGCACACTGTAAGAATGACTGGTGCATTCATTCCCTCCCATATCCGGGATCTGCAATCGCGGGTGGGCGTGTGTAGTGACGTGGGCACACGTGACTAACATTACCCAATGATGACGCGGCTTCTGCGTTCCAAGGAAGCTCTACATCCGGAACGCGGATGTATTACATCCGGAACGCGGAAGTGCTCTGCCATTGGAAGGGCAGCGGCCTCGCAGACGCTATTGAGCCTGCGCGGTCGGAAGCACATCACTTACTTCCGCCCACAACAGTGGTTATTGGTCTCTGTTCTGGCCGCTAGTGCGCATGCGCATAATGGAGCGCTTACGTGACCGGAACTAGCCAATGAGCGCACAGATATGCGCTCCACGGGCGAGGATTTATATTGGGTCATGGATAGGCTTAGTCACGCCCTCAGAAGAAGTCAACCAATGACGAAACGCGTCAGGGAGTGACGCTTATCCAGTGACCTAACACTCTGTACAGCCCCTGGGACCAGGAACAGGAAAGAAGCTTAACAGCAGCAATTTTACTATCCGGCCAGGGGAGGCATACAGGCACAGTACTGATATCATGCATCATTTCTGCTTGTTACTTTTATATTGTGGTACGCACATATTATAAGGGCATGTTTTTTGGGGCTCAATAAACCTGTTTTAAGCAATATTACACTATATGAGTTTTTTTCCATTATATGTGGTTGCGGTTTTAATGAACATAAAAACATACTGGCTGGTGGAGAGTGCAACTTCCAGGAGATACACGGATATATATTCCAGGCTCTTTATTTATATATTTGTGGTGAGTGCATCCCCAAAAGGGGAGTTAATATCCCCCCACGTGGTGAACGCCCCCTCTGGTGAAAGGAGCACTGATTGAAGGACTATTTTTTGTATCTTATCCGCACTATCATCTGATTTCCTATATTCATTTGGTATATAGAAGTGTTTCAGACGCCTGTCTGGAAGTAGCACTGCTACAGTTCACATCGGACTTTGGGACTTTTTGAAGTTTTAATAGTTTTGTGTTTTACTGTGCACCCTGAATATATATATATATATATATATATATATATATATATATATATATATATATATATATATATATATATATATATATATATATATATATATATATATATATGCTGTGGAAATTAACTATTGATTCCTCGATTAATCGTAATTTTTTTTTGATCGATCAAAATTCTTTTTATCGGTACTCACTTCTCTGCCGGCTTCCAGGCCTTCGGGGATTTTCGTCGGAGATTCTGTGACGTCACGGACATCGATGTCACCAGACTCCTCCCCCCTTCCCCAAGTGCCTCCGTCTAATAAAGAAGGGAAGGGGGAGGAGTCCGGTGACGTCGATGTCTGTGACGTTACCGACAGCCTGGACAGTGAGACTAACCCTGCTGGATGTGAGAAAACTGCCCCCACTGGATTGAGGTACATTTGCATCTGTGGAGCAGGAGAATGCATCAGGCACCATCAGGGCAAGGGGGAAAAAAGGGAAACGTTCTGTGAGAACTTCAAAACGTCCACTGATCTTTGGGGTTTCATATATAAAATTTAGACGTTTAGACAGTAAACAACAATGGCGAACAATGAAAGCAACGTTGCGGTTAAGCATGTAAGCAGAAAGTTGAGCAAGCATTTAATTTTTAAGCTAACTGCTGTTGGCAAAGTAGACAATGGCAACAAAGTTTAATAAAAAAAAAATTACTTACGTCAGTGCTACAGTTTGAATTTAAAACGTATTTGTATGAACTGTGAAGTTAAGTCCTGGATTGTGGAAACTAACTAGTGTCGGGCGATTGTATATAGTGTATACCACATTTACCACTGACTAATGTAGAGTTGCAATGCAAGCAGATCAGCTAAAAGTGGTTGGATCTGTATGTGCGTTATAATTAATCAAAATTAGTTGATTAATTGATAAAAAAAAAAAAAAACGATTAATCGAACGCGAAAATTTTAATCAGTAACAGCCCTAATATATATATATATATATATATATATATATATATATATATACACACACACACATACATAATGTTTGAGGGTTCTAAGTAATTTTAACTTGTAAACAACAAATTTCAAAAAGAAATTCGGTCCAGTGAACCACAAAAGTAAAGAGAAAGTGACAGCACTTGATTCAGCTATTGTATAGCTGGAGGCCAGCAAAGTAGATTGAAGAGAAAAGAGAGAAAATTACTCCCAGAGGCTTTTGCACAGCTTAAAAGATTGTTAACTCTTAAATAAAGTATCAAAATTTACAAATTCATATAGTATAAAAGAAAGGGAAAAGGTTGAAGGAATGGATCCAATTACATATAAGGGACAACATTAAGAGCTCTGGTATACAACATTTTGTACGGTATTCACATATGTACATCTCACAATAACCATATATAGTTAACTATTTTTAGTTGACACATACGGATCTCCGACGCGTTTCAATCTTTATAACTGAACGATCTTCTTCAGGGGGTTATGTAGACATCTATGGTGCATTTAAGACTGTCATTAATATTTTATATTATTTCATTACATTTGAATTTTATAAACATCTGTCTATGCAAGTTAAAAACTATAAACAATTAGGATCATACCTTACGTTGAACACCTTATATTCTAGACCAGAGTATGTTTTAAAAGCATAGTAGTTGAATTCTCCATGAAGACCAGTCAGCCAAATGCCAAGGGCAGGGGTTCAAGTTTGTCTACAAGAGGTCACATGTAGAAATTAGACACACACTGGCATGGGGAGGAAGGAGGGAGGGGAGAGGGAGAGAGGCGCAGACACTTTTTACTCTACATATTATATACTGACTAGATGTCTTTTCAAAATACTTATAGCAGATGGCAAAAAGTGACATGCAGGAAAAATGTACTATTCATAATAATACATTTACCTTTATTTGGCTGCTTCATAAAATATATCAGATGTAAATCCCTTTCCTGCTTTTTGATTGCAGTATTTTCTTATTTTAACCGGTTAAGGACTGCCACGCGACTATTTACATCGGCAGAATGGCACGGCTGGGCACATGGACGTACAGGTACGTCCCCTTTAAGATGCCCAGCCGCGGGTCGCGAGTGTGCTGCCGGCGGCACGCTCGCGACCCGGTCCTGTCCTCCGTGACCACGCCCACGGGACCCGCGATTGGGTCACAGAGAGGAAGAACGGGGAGAGGTGAGTGTAAACAAACCTTCCCTGTTCTTCCTAGTGTGGCTGTCAGTGATCGTCTGTTCCCTGTGTTAGGGAACGACGATCAGTGACGTCACACGCACAGCCATGCCCCCCCCACAGTAAGAACACTCCCTTAGTACACACTTAACCCCTACAGCGTCCCCGCCTGGTCAACCCCTTCACTGCCAGTGTCATTTTCACAGTAATCAGTGCATTTTTATATCACTTTTCGCTGTGAAAATTACAATGGTGCCAAAAATGTGTCGCAGTCACAAAGAAAAGAAAAAAAATCGCTGATCGCCGCCATTAGCAGTTTAAAAAATGTATTAATAAAAATGCCATAAAACTATCCCCTATTTTGTAAACGCTATAAATTTTGCGCAAACCAATCAAACGTTTATTGCGATTTTTTTGGACCAAAAATGTAGAAGAATACGTGTCGGTCTAAACTGTGAATTTTATATATTTTTGGGGATATTGATTATAGCAAAAAGTAAAAAATATAGTATTTTTTTTTAGATTGTCCTATTTTTGTTGATAGCGCAAAAAAATAAATCGCAGAAAGCTCTATTTCTGGGGAAAAAAACGACGCCAATTTTGTTCGGGAGCCACGTCGCACAACCGTGCAATTGTCAGTTAAAGCGACACAGTGCCGATTTGCAAAAAGGGACCAGGTACTTTACCTGCATATATTGGTCTTAAGTGGTTAATGAATACCACCAGTGATGACATTTGGTTTCGAGCTTCAAAATCCAAGTGTCTGTCCAAGTGTCTGTCACCTAAGGATTGCACATATATTTATACATAGAGCTATTCTAAAACTATTACATGGAAAAAAGGACCAAGTGCATAAGGGGCCACCAGATATCACTTACTGATGGGTTTGTGTCTAGCCATATAAGTCCTGCCTGCACTGCAGTCTGCCTGTCCAAAAGGATATGTTCAGTGGGCCATATTCTCATACATTTCAGGCGGCGGAACGTATGTACTTTACGTTACGCCGCCGCAAGTTTAAGTGGCAAGTGCCGGATTCCCAAACCACTTACCTGTGAACTTGCGGCGGCATCGCGTAAAGTCCACCCGTGTAAGCCATCCTAATTCAAATGATCCAGGCAGGGGGCGTGGATCATTTAAATTAGGCGCGCTCCCGCGCCGATCGTAATGCGCATGCTCCGTCGGGTAAATTACCCGACTTGCATCGCGCTAAATGACGTCTCACGGACGTCATTTGTTTTGACTGTAACGTAAATGGCGTCCAGCGCCATTCACGGACGACTTACGTAAACGACGTTCAATTTTGAAATTTCGACGCGGGATCGACGGCCATACTTAACATTGAGTACGCCACCTAGGGGGCATCTTTATCTTTACGCCGCGTATCGCTTACGGAAACGACGTTAAAACACTACGGCGGGCAAGCGTACGTTCGAGAATCGGCGTGAGTAGTCATTTGCATATTCTACGCTGACCGCCACCTAGCGGTCAGCGTAAATATTGCAGTCTAAGATACAACGGCGCAGGCTGGTGTATCTTAGGCATGTTTAAGTGTATCTCATTTTGAGAATACACTTAAACATAGGAAAGGGACTTACGTAGGCGTATCTGTTGATACGCCTACGTAACTTGTTTAAGAATATGGCCCAGTGTGTTTAACAGCTGCTACTTTATATGGTAGTTGATTGGCTTAACACCTCTCATCTGTGTTTGTATTATACAGGTCTGTGCCCTCTTCACCAGTCCCCACCCCCCCACCCACTATTCATTAAAATAGGATAATACTGCAATCAAAAAGCAGGAAAGGGATTTACATCTGATATATTTTATCAAGCAGCCAAATAAAGGTAAATGTATTATTATGAATAGTAGATTTTCCTGCATATCACTTTTTGCCGTCTGCTCTATGTATTGATAAGACATCTAGTCAGTATTAGGGATGAGCTTTGAATTCGAACTCATGTTCGACTCGAACATTGCATGTTCGCCTGTTCGGCGAACAACGAACAATTTGGGGTGTTCGCGGTAATTTCGAAAAGCCATGGAACACCCTGTTAAAGTCTATGGGAGAAATCTAAGGTGCTAATTTTCAAGGCTAATATGCAAGTTACTGTCCTAAAAAGTGTTTGGGGACCTGGGTCCTGTCCCAGGGGACATGTATCAATGCAAAAAAAGTTTTAAAAACGGCCGTTTTTTTCGGGAGCAGTGAATTTAATAATGCTAAAAGTGAAACAATAAAAGTGAAATATTCCTTTAAATTTCGTACCTAGGGGGGGTGTAAAGTTAGCATGTGAAATATCGCATGTTTACTGTACTTAGAACTGTCCCTGCAGAAAGTGTCATTTCTGAAAGAAAAAAAGACATTTAAAACTGATTTGCGGCTATAATGAATTGTCGGCTCTGGCAATTCAGAGAGAATTCATTCATAAAAAAAAAAAGCGTGGGGGTCCCCCCAAATTCAATTACCAGGCCCTTCAGGTCTGGAATGGATATTAAGGGGAACCCTGCCATCAATTTAAAAAAAAAAATGACGTGGGGTTTCCCCCAAATATCCATTCCAGACCCTTCAGGTCTGGTGTGGATTTTAAGGGGAACTCCACCCCAAATTTAAAAAAAAGGCGTGGAGTTCCCCCAAAAATCCACCTCAAACCCCTTATCTGAGCATGTTAACCTGGCCGGCCGCAGAAAAGAGGGGGGGACAGAGTGCGGCCCCCCCTCTCCTGAACCTTACCAGGCCACATGCCCTCAACATGGGGAGGATGTCCCCATGTTGATGGGGACAAGGGCCTCATCCCCACAACCCTTGCCCGGTGGTTGTGGGGGTCTGCGGGCGGGGGGCTTATCAGAATCTGGAAGACCCCTTTAACAAAGGGGACCCCCAGATCCTGCCCCCCCTATGTGAATTTGTAATGGGGTACATTGTACCCCTTACAAACACTTCAAAAGGTGAGTATACCCCTGCTGACATGTCAAATACAAAAATCCCGAAGGACCTATAAATAGTCACTCCTCCACTCTGGAGGTCACCACCGTAGCCAAGAAACCTGCATATGAAATGAGAAATTATCCCACAGAGGAAACCAGAGTAGGATATCCCTGGGGATAAAAAGAGGGCTACCAAGGCAGTGATGGACAATGATATAGGTCAACTAAGTTTATTAAATAATTATACAAACATGCAAATAATCGGGATATGTAATATCAAAATTACAAAATACAAGCTATAATTGCTAATATTAAAAACCAACTAGCAGTGGCCGGCCAGTACTGCACCAATGAACCTGGTTCATTGAATCGTGCAACTAACAACACATAAAAGGACTTAAACAAACATGGACAGCAGATAACAGAGGCGGTCCAGACGCCTAATGGATCACACCTGCTGGAATTCCCGTACGGTAAAGAATGTTGTGTGTGTTGCTAATAATGATAATAGTAATGGGGAATTAACAGCAAGGGTGCCCCTTCAGGAGATTGGTAAATGAGCTGTTTAATATTCGATATGCAGGGTGAACTTATACATAGGATTCACTGACAAGATCAGCTCTTGAGCGGAATTGAGAGTGACTCAAAGATGTTGTAGTGATGCAGAATGCAAAAATCTGATTGTCATATATGGGCTGAAAGGAAAGATAAGGGGCCAGATCCACAAAAACCTGGCGTAACTTAAAAAATCCCATTTAAGTTACACTGCCTTAAAATTTCTACCTAAGTGCCCGATCCACAAAGCACTTACCTAGAAATTTCAGGCCGTGTAACTAAAATTCCGCCGGCGCAAGGCGTTCCTATTCATATGGGGCGAGTCCCATTTAAATGAGGCGCACTCCCGCGCCGGCCGTACTGCGCATGCGCGAAGTTACGTTACGCCGAGTTTTGTGGATCGCGCCGGCTTAAAAAAGTTGCGTCAGGAAAAAAAAAAATTGACAGCGTCGCTCGGCATGCATTCCTGAGGGAGAACTCCATGCCAATTTTCAAAGCAAAAACCGGCATGGGTTCACCCCCCAGGAGCATACCAGGCCCTTAGGTCTGGTATGGGTTGTAAGGAGACCCCCCTACGCCGAAAAATCGACGTAGGGGGTCCCCCTACAATCCATACCAGACCCGTATCCAAAGCACGCTACCCGGCCGGTCAGGAAAGGAGTGGGGACGAGCGAGCGCCCCCCCCCTCCTGAGCCGTGCCAGGCCGCATGCCCTCAACATGGGGGGGTTGGGTGCTCTGGGGCAGGGGGGCGCACTGCGGGCCCCCCCACCCCAGAGCACCCTGTCCCCATGTTGATGAGGACAGGACCTCTTCCCGACAACCCTTGCCGTTGGTTGTCGGGGTCTGCGGGCGGGGGCTTATCGGAATCTGGGAGTCCCCTCAAATAAGGGGGCCCCAGATACCGGCCCCCCACCCTAAGTGAATGGATATGGGGTACATCGTACCCCTATCCATTCACCTGTAGGCAAAAAGTAAAAGTTATTAAACACACAACACAAGGGTTTTTAAAATAATGTATTATTCTGCTCCGGAGGCCCCCCTGTCTTCTTTATTAGCTCTAATACCAGGGGGGCTTCTTCTTCCGCTCTCCGGGGGTCTTCTCCGCTCTCCGGGGGGGCTTCTTCTTCCGCTCTCCGGGGGGGGCTTCTCCGCTCTCCGGGGGTCTTCTTCTCTCTTCGCCGCTCTCCGCTGTTGACTCGGCGAACCCCGGTTCTTCTGCAGATGTCCGGTGCCTTCTTCTTCAGCGCTGGCTGCCTGCTATCTTCGTGTGTTAGCTCAATTAGTAACAGGCAGCCATCGCGGTCTTCTGTGACGTCAGGTTCTTCTCTTCTGTTCTTCTCCCCTCTTCCGATGTTGACTCGTCGCCTCTTGTCACTGTAATGATGGAAGCGCGCCTTGCATCCCATTTATATAGGCCTCACCGTCCCATCATGCTCCGGTAGGTACCCACGTGGTGGGTGCACGTGGGTAGGCACCCACCACGTGGGTACCTGCCGGAGCATGATGGGACGGTGATGCCTATATAAATGGGATGCAAGGCGCGCTTCCATCATTACAGTGACAAGAGGCGACGAGTCAACATCGGAAGAGGGGAGAAGAACAGAAGAGAAGAACCTGACGTCACAGAAGACCGCGATGGCTGCCTGTTACTAATTGAGCTAACACACGAAGATAGCAGGCAGCCAGTGCTGAAGAAGAAGGCACTGGACATCTGCAGAAGAACCGGGGTTCGCCGAGTCAACAGCGGAGAGCGGCGAAGAGAGAAGAAGACCCCCGGAGAGCGGAGAAGCCCCCCCCCCGGAGAGCGGAAGAAGAAGCCCCCCCCCGGAGAGCGGAGAAAACCCCCGGAGAGCGGAAGAAGAAGCCCCCCTGGTATTAGAGCTAATAAAGAAGACAGGGGGGGCCTCTGGAGCAGAATAATAAATTATTTTAAAAACCCTTGTGTTGTGTGTTTAATAACTTTTACTTTTTGCCTACAGGTGAATGGATAGGGGTACGATGTACCCCATATCCATTCACTTAGGGTGGGGGGCCGGTATCTGGGGGCCCCCTTATTTGAGGGGACTCCCAGATTCCGATAAGCCCCCGCCCGCAGACCCCGACAACCAACGGCAAGGGTTGTCGGGAAGAGGTCCTGTCCTCATCAACATGGGGACAGGGTGCTCTGGGGTGGGGGGGCCCGCAGTGCGCCCCCCTGCCCCAGAGCACCCAACCCCCCCATGTTGAGGGCATGCGGCCTGGCACGGCTCAGGAGGGGGGGGGCGCTCGCTCGTCCCCACTCCTTTCCTGACCGGCCGGGTAGCGTGCTTTGGATACGGGTCTGGTATGGATTGTAGGGGGACCCCCTACGTCGATTTTTCGGCGTAGGGGGGTCTCCTTACAACCCATACCAGACCTAAGGGTTCTGGTATGCTCCTGGGGGGGAACCCATGCCGGTTTTGTTTTTACAAATTGCCGTGGAGTTCTCCCTCGGGAATGCATACCAAATGCCGTCGCTGGAATGGGCTTTTACATGGTGTTACTAGTTTACACTTTGTAACACCAGCCCTAGTTTTACACTTGCAAACTAAAACTTACGGCGAAAAAACGAAGCTGAAAAGCTTTGTGGATCGCCTTAAGTGCTAATTTGCATACTAGAAGCGGCATTTCGACTCAAAATGCCCCCAGTGGCGGATGCGGTACTGCATCCTAAGATTCGGCAGTGTAATTCAATTACACATGCCGGATCTTCTGCCTAACTTTGGAAAACTGCTTCTGTGGATCAGTTCCAAAGTTAGGACAAGGGATACGATGGAGTAACAGCAGTTACTCCGTCGTATCTCTTTTGTGGATCTGGCCCAATGTTCCCATATGTATTTCATTCCAATGATTCCAGTGTATTTGTAGCAGTTAGATGCAAGGCGCAAGACTCTGCATAATACCTGGGCTTATGTATTCAAAAGTTCACACAATTGTATTGAGTATAGTGAGTCTTTGATAGTGCCTGGTATTGCAGTGTGAAAAATCACTTGATGTTTGATGAGAAAACTTGAACGATCTTACCCGTCTCTGTAGATGGAGGTCTAAAGGTAAGCGGCTGGATCTTACATCTGACACCTAGTATGCAGGGTGTGCTGCTGTTGGCGTCTGTATCATACAGATGCGCCTCTGATGGTCAGTGTGTTTGATAGATAGCCAAGCCTTGTGTTCTGGTATAAAGTCTGTGCCTGTGTTTTTCACCGAGTCCTCTGCGCCCGACTGTATTTGTGCATCACGCACACGCTGCTATGCTTGTGCATGCATTGCCCAGAGTTCTTTCCAATCTCCCGCTAGAGCGGGGAGTAGTTACAGCGGCTTCCGGCACCACGTGACGTCAATGCGTTTCGCAACGTAGGGTGCGTAGCTTCGTCTGGACGGTGAGAGAGGGGCGTGCAACGCTCCTTTATATCCTATCGGTGCACGTCCGTCTCTCATTAATAAAGATTAATTGGACTTCAAACAAATAGGTTTTTGTGAGTTTCATGTGCTGACAGACATTTAACTCCCTGCTGCTATCGCTACCGACATAAAACACAAAAACGTGACATGGACATCATTCAAATAACTATATCATACAGATGTGTGGCAAATAGAGGCACTCCAGCTAGTACATAGAAGTGCCAATATTTTGCGCACCCTTGTGGATTAAAGCAGAAACACCCATAGTGGTATGTACATATACATAATGGAAAGAGAGGGGGAGATTTAATATGAAAAGAAGAGAGGAAAGAAAAGATTGTGTCTTTCTATGCTACCAGGATCTACTTATAACTGGGACATTACATGTGTTAACACGCAAAGGATGGAAGCAAGATTGCCTGCAACCCGGGACATGACTGTTGTCCATGTAGCTGGTATAGATGGCATGTCACAGAGGTGCTAAGCAAGAAGTGTACATTCCCATGTGTCGGTATTACCAGGTGGGATGAGTTCGGACCTGATTACTCCAGAAAAGGTTGCATGCTTAGTTCTGTATTCATGCCCAAGGGCACGAGGGACTTTAGGGTGAAGATCCACCATTTTTCTTTCTGGAGCAATATTTTGTCAAAGTCACCCCTCCTGGCCGGCAACTTCAGGGAATAAATACCCTTAACTTTCATCCCGTCCGGTTTGCCCTGGTGACATTGGGCAAAGTGTTTTGCTACTGGGCTTTCCTGTCCCTTTTCCGGGTTTCTCTGTCTTTTTCTCTCTTAATTTCTCTAACGTGCTCACCTATCCTGATCTTCAATTGTCTTTTGGTTTTACCTATGTATATTTTTGGGCAGGGGCAGGTAAGCATATAGATAACCCTCTCTGTGGAGCAGTTGATCAGGTCCCTGATCTCATACTCTTTTATACCTTTGGCATCTCTAAAGGTACGGGTTCTATCTACAAAGGGGCAAATTTGGCATTTTGAGCATGGAAACATGCCCAAACTGTGTGGGTACTCAGTCAGCCAGGACGTGTTCGTCTGCCTGGTGTACTCTGATTGGATGAGCATGTCGCCTAGGTTTTTTGCTCTACGGGCCACCATCTTAGGACCCTCACCGACAATGCCTGGCAGATTTTTATTGCTTGTGAGTATGCCCCAGTGTCTCTCTAGTGTTTTCTCACCCTGTCCCATTGGGAGCCATAGGTGGTTGTTAATCTCACTGGGCCATACTCACTTTTTTTGTTCCCTTTGTTTGTATTAGTGAGGAGCAAGCTTTCTCTGCTTCGTTTGGCTTCTTTTCGTTTTGCTGTTTTGATTTGCCTATGGGAGTAGCCCCTTTCCCGGAACCTCTCATAGAGTTATTTCCCCTCCATGTTAAACATAGAGGGGTCCGAGCAGTTACGCTTGATCCTCATAAATTCCCCCATAGGGATGCCATTTTTTTGCCACTGTGGGTGATGGCTGTCTGCCTGCAATAAGGTATTTGCAGCTGTGCCCTTCCAAAAGGTACAGGTGGTGACCCTGCCATCTTTCAGGCTGATTTTGAGGTCTAAGAAAGAAATTTGGGACCTGTCAAAAGTGTAAGTCAACTTGATGTTATGATCATTTACATTAAGCTGATTGATAAAGCTGTGTAGGTTATCGATATCCCCCTTCCAGATAACAAGTACGTCATCTATATATCGCAGCCATGTATGTACATGGCTGCGGTATAGTGGTGACCTGAACACCACCTCCTCCTCCCATAGGCCCAAATGCAGGCACGCTTAGGCCAGAGCCCATGCTGCACCCATAGAGGTGCCTTTAATCTGTTGGTAGAAGCAGAATGCGAACTGGAAGAAATTATGTGACAATGCAAATTGAAGTAAATCCAAAAGAAATTCGTTCTGATGACCGAAATAGTGGGAAATGCTTCTCCAAGAAGATTTTTATCGCTCTGATTCCACACTGGTGGGGGATAGATGTGTAGAGCGACTCAACGTCTATTCCTATTAGCCAGACCTCATCTTCCACCCTTGTCTCAGCGATCTTGGACAGGACATGCCGGGTATCCTGTACATATGATTTTAGGTTATATACCATATCTTTTAGCAATGAGTCCAGATATCCGCCTATTCTGTCCAGGGGTCCTCGGATCGCTGAGACAATGGGTCTTCCAGGTGGTTTATGGAGAGACTTATGCACCTTGGGGATGCAGTAAAAGGTTGGGATGTTATAGTCATCTACTGACAGGTATTCATATTCCTGTTTCAGCAGGAGCCCTGCCTCCACTGCATCGTCCAACCTGCTATTAAGTTCCCCAACTACTTTGGGGAAGGAATCTCGTTCTAATTTGCGGTAGGTGTTATGGTCTCCCAGCAGACGTCTCACTTCTGCCTCAAAGTCCTCGTCGTTTATAAGAACGACGTTACCCCCTTATTGCTCCTTTTGATGGTAATGTTTTTTGCCTCCTTGAGTTCTTTTAAGGCTTTTGGCTCCATTTTGGAGAGATTGTCCTGGTTTTTAATCTTCCAGGGCAATTCCTCCAAGTCCCTCTGGACTACTTCCAGGAAAATGTTAAGCCATCTGTTTTTGTTGAGTGGGGGCATTTTAGTTAATTTGATGTTTAAATTAGCTTGTCTTAACGACGTGGGACTGTCTATTTGGGCATCATCACTCTCTTCTAAGAGTGAGTTGAGAATTGCTAAGGCCTGCTGATCGTCCAAATCCAGTTGTGGGTCTGTTTCTGTTCTTCGATCCTGTTGCTGATACAGGGATCGAAAAAATGGTGGATCTTCACTATAAAGTCCCTCGTGCCCTTGGGCATGAATACAGAACTAAGCATGCAACCTTTTCTGGAGTAATCAGGTCCGAACTCATCCCACCTGGTAATACCGACACATGGGAATGTACACTTCTTGCTTAGCACCTCTGTGACATGCCATCTATACCAGCTACATGGACAACAGTCATGTCCCGGGTTGCAGGCAATCTTGCTTCCATCCTTTGCGTGTTAACACATGTAATGTCCCAGTTATAAGTAGATCCTGGTAGCATAGAAAGACACAATCTTTTCTTTCCTCTCTTCTTTTCATATTAAATCTCCCCCTCTCTTTCCATTATGTATATGTACATACCACTATGGGTGTTTCTGCTTTAATCCACAAGGGTGCGCAAAATATTGGAACTTCTATGTACTAGCTGGAGTGCCTCTATTTGCCACACATCTGTATGATATAGTTATTTGAATGATGTCCATGTCACGTTTTTGTGTTTTATGTCGGTAGCGATAGCAGCAGCAGGGAATTAAATGTCTGTCAGCACATGAAACTCACAAAAACCTATTTGTTTGAAGTCCAATTCATCTTTATTAATGAGAGACGGACGTGCACCGATAGGATATAAAGGAGCGTTGCACGCCCCTCTCTCACCGTCCAGACGAAGCTACGCACCCTACGTTGCGAAACGCATTGACGTCACGTGGTGCCGGACGCCGCTGTAACTACTTCCCTGCTAGCGATAGCAGCAGGGAATAATGTCTGTCAGCACATGAAACTCACAAAAAAACTATTTGTTTTAACTCTGATTCATCTTTATTAATGAGAGATGGACGTGCACTGATAGGATATGATTGGCTATCTATCAAACACACTGACCATCAGAGGCGCATCTGTATGATACAGACGCCAACAGCAGCACACCCTGCATACTAGGTGTCAGATGTAAGATCCAGCCGCTTACCTTTAGACCTCCATCTACAGAGACGGGTAAGATCGTTCAAATTTTCTCATCAATAGCGCAAGTGATTTTTCACACTGCAATACCAGGCACTATCAAAGACTCACTATACTCAATACAATTGTGTGAATTTTTGAATACATAAGCCCAGGTATTATGCAGAGTATTGCGCCTTGCATCTAACTGCTACAAATACACTGGAATCATTGGAATGAAATACATATGGGAACATTATCTTTCCTTTCAGCCCATATAGGACAATCAGATTATTGCATTCTGCATCACTACAACATCTTTGAGTCACTCTCAAGAGCTGATCTTGTCAGTGAATCCTATGTATAAGTTCACCTTGCATATCGAATATTAAACAGCTCATTTACCAATCTCCTGAAGGGGCACCCTTGCTGTTAATTCCCCATTACTATTATCATTATTAGCAACACACACAACATTCTATACCGTATGGGAATTCCAGCAGGTGTGATCCATTAAGCGTCCAGACCGCCTCTGTTATCTGTTGTCCATGTTTGTTTAAGTCCTTTTATGTGTTGTTAGTTGCACGATTCAATGAACCAGGTTCATTGGTGCAGTACTGGCCGACCACTGCTAGTTGGTTTTTAATATTAGCAATTATAGCTTGTGTTTTGTAATTTTGATACTACATATCCCGATTATTTGCATGTTTGTATAATTATTTAATAAAATTAGTTGACCTATATCATTGTCCATCACTGCCTTGGTAGCCCTCTTTTTATCCCCAGGGATATCCTACTCTGGTTTCCTCTGTGGGATAATTTTCTTTTCATATACATTGTACCCCTACCATTTTACAAAGGAAGTATAAATAGTTGGAAAAAACACACACAGACACCGTAGAAAAAAGTTCTTCGGACACAGCCCTGCGGAATGACACGGCTGAAGCTTTGACATTTCTTATATAGGGGAGGTGGGGCCACCCGTCACATGACCCCGCCCCCTCTGACACAAGGGGGAAGACCGGGCTTCCCCAGTGACGTAGCAGAGGGTGCGTCAGAGGGTGCGGGGTCATGTGACAGGTGGCCCCGCCTCCCCTGTATAAGAAATGTCAAAGCTTCAGGCGCATCATGAGAGGCTGTGCTCTGGAGCTCTGGATGCCGAAAGATCTTCTCATCGCTGGACCGGAGAGGAGATCACCCGTCGCTGGATACAGACAACGTTGGAGCAGGAAGCCGGGATGAGTGGATTACCACCGCTGGATTTTTTTTCTTTTTTTTTTATTAATAAAGGACTTTTTTCTACAGTGTGTGTGTGTGTGTGTGTTTTTTCCAACTATTTACACTTCCTTTGTGAAATGGTAGGGGTACAATGTACCCCATTACCAATTCACATAGGGGGGGCAGGATCTGGGGGTCCCCTTTGTTAAAGGGGTCTTCCAGATTCTGATAAGCCCCCCGCCCGCAGACCCCCCCAACCACCGGGCAAGGCTTGTGGGGATGAGGCCCATGTTGAGGGCATGTGGCCTGGTACGGTTCAGGAGAGGGGGGCGTACTCTGTCCCCCCCCCTCTTTTCTGCGGCCGGCCAGGTTAACGTGCTTGGATAAGGGGTCTGGTGTGGATTTTTGGGGGAACTCCATGCCATTTTTTTTGTAATTTGGGGTAGAGTTCCCCTTAATATCCATTCCAGACCTGAAGGGCCTGGTAATTGAATTTGGGTGGACCCCCACGCTATTTTTTTTTTTTTATGAATGAATTCGCTCTGAATTGACAGAGCCGACAATTCATTATAGCCACAAGTCAGTTTTAAATGCCTTTTTTTCTTTCAGAAATGACACTTTGTGCAGAGACAGTTCTAAGTAGGGGAAATATGCGCTATTTCACATGCTAACTTTACACCCCCCCCCAGGTACGAAATTTAAAGGAATATTTCACTTTTATTGTTTCACATTTAGCATTATTAAAATCACTGCTCCCGAAAAAACAGCCGTTTTAAAAACTTTTTTTTGCATTGTCACTTTTTAGGACAATAACTTGCATATTAGCCTTAAAAATTAGCACTTTAGATTTCAAATGTTCGAGTCCCATAGACTTTAATATGGTTCTGAAGTTTACACAAACGTTTGGTGTGTTCGCAAGTTCTGGTGCGAACCGAACAGGGGGGGTGTTCGGCTCATCCCTACTCCTGAAAAAACTGCAGTTTTTAAAACTTTTTTTGCATTGATACATGTCCCCTGGGACAGGACCCAAGTCCCCAAACTCTTTTTAGGACAATAACTTGCATATTAGCCTTTAAAATTAGCACTTTAGATTTCAAACGTTCAAGTCCCATAGACTTTAATAGGGTTCTAAAGTTCACATAAACATTTGGTGTGTTCGCAAGTTCTGGTGTTCAGCTCATCCCTAGTCAGTATAACATATGTAGAGTAAAAAGTGTCTGCGCCTCTTTCCCACTCCCCACGCCAGTGTGTTTCTAATTTCTACATGTGACCTCTTGTAGGCAAGCTAGCCCTTGACCAGGGCCGGTACTAGGGGTGGGCAGAAGGGACGGGTGCCCAGGGCGGAGTATTACATGAAGGGGGAGGGGCGCACTGGAGCCGCGCTGATCTGAAGCTGCCTCACTTACAGAAGTGACTGTGGTGTGGTGACATTACTATCAGGCAGAGCAGGAATCTGAAATGCATGAAGGGGGTCTGACAGGACTGTGTTACTCAGAAATAAGGAAATACACTTCATGGAGAGATTCTTCATCTCAACAAATATTGCTCCTTTTTTACTAATTCAAGTAACATAAGTCAGGTTAAAAGAAACCTAACATGAAACAGGGAGGTTGGCATTGCTGTTTTTTATCTGAAAATGCTAGTTGCTTGTTTTTTATGCTGACTGCATTGTTCTGATTCAGTGAAGGTATACAGATTGGGGTATGTACATTTTGGCAGACTTTCCTGACATACATGCTTTAGGTTCGAATGTATTAAAGATAGTGAGTGGGTCAGCATAACACCAACTGACTAGCATTCTCAGTAAGAGGTTGCCAGTAAAAGGGCTTATAGTTCACTAATCAGACCTACTTCCCCTTTTCCCAAACACACAAATTCACAGGACTCTTCAAAGGGGTGGGGCAAGTAAAGTGTAATATGCCTTATTGCAGGTGCTTAGGAGACATTATGTCACTTCTTCTCTACCTGTTTTAGGCTGGGTTCACACTATTACGATGATAGACATGAAGGATGAGCTCCAGCGTGTTCGCACACTCCACGCGCAGAGCCCGCCAGGAAGTCGGCACAGCGCTGCGCTAATCACAGCCAGGGAGACATTTCCCGATCTCTGCAGCCGAGCATCAGGACATGTCTCACTGGCTGCGATTAGCGCAGTGCCTTGCAGACTTCCTGGCGAACTCTGCACGTGGAGTGTGCTCATCCCTTTTAGACATCACATGTGATTTGCACCGCATTGCTATGAAGATCACATGCAATGTCTTTGTGATGCAAATTAGCCATACAGTTTGTATACAGTTTGTAGGGCTGAATTTGCATCACATTTGAACCAAAATGGTTCAGGACCCTTTTTTTTGGTCTGCACTGGAATTAGTTGGCATAGGTGATCACACCCATGCCATCCAATTTCTGTACCATTTCACAATACACACTGTGATGTGCAAACCAATCTGGGGTGGTCCTTAACTTTACATTGACACCCGCAGCAGTTCTCAGATGTCAGTGTGAACTGCTGGCAATTTAGATGCAATGCAGGAACCTGCACAGGAATCGCTAGGGGTTTCCCACATCACACCAGTTATTAGTAAGAGAGGGTTTTTCTTTGTATGTGTTAATCACTTCAGCTCCAGAAGGTTTTACCCCTTTAATGATCCGGCCGCACTGCTTTAACTGACAATTGTGCGGTCGTCCGATGCTGTACCCAAATACGATTGACATCCTTTTTTCCCCACAAATAGAGCTTTCTTTTGGTAATATTTGATCACCTCTGTGATTTTTATTTTTTACACTATAAACTGAATTTGTATTGAATTTGAAGTATATTCTAGTTTTGAAACTACATTGATTCTTTCTTAAAAACAAGGGGGGGGGGGGAGCAGTTTGCCATCTTCGCCCTGGGCACCAAATGGCCTTGTCCCAGCACTGCCCTTGACCTTCTCTGTAACTCAAAACATGTAACCAGTAAAAAAAAAAATTAGCGTTGCCTATGGGGATTTTTAGGTACTGAAGTTTGGCGTCATTCCACGAGCGTGTGCAATTTTGAAGCCTGACATGTTAGGTATCTATTTACTCGGCTTCATCTTACTTCATCTTTCACATTATGAAAAAAATTGGGCTAACTTTACTGTTTTTTTAAAGCATGAAACCATTTTTTTCCCAAAAAATGCGTTTAAAATTGCTGCGCAAATACCATGCGAGATAAAAATGCCGCCATTGTATTCTCTAGGGTCTCTGCTAAAAAAACATATATAGGCCCAGATTCTAAAAGGGCTTATGAGAGGCGCAACGCAATGTACGCCGTCGTAAGTCCTAATCTGGGCCGTCGTATCTATGCGACTGATTCTTAGAATCAGTTACGCATAGATAACCATTAGATCCAACAGGCGTAAGGCTCTTACGCTGTCGGATCTTAAATGCAATTTTTTTTTCCGCCGCTAGGTGGCGCCTCCGTCGTTTTCCCTGTCGAGTATGCAAATTAGCAAAATACGCGAATTCCCGAACGGACACGCGGTCGATGCAGTGAAGTTACGATGTTTACGTTAGATTTGCGACGCGTAAAGTTGCCCCTGCTATATGAGGGGCAACCAATGTTAAGTATGGCCGTCGTTCCCGCGTCGAAATTAAAAAATTTACGTTGTTTGCGCAAGTCGTCCGTGAATGGGGCTGGACGCCATTTACGTTCACGTCGAAACCAATGACGTCCTTGCGACGTCATTTAGCACAATGCACGTCGGGAAATTTTAGGGACGGCGCATGCGCAGTACGTTCGGCACGGTAACGCGCCTAATTTAAATGCTCCACGCCCCCTACCCGGCTCATTGGAATTAGGCGGGCTTGCGCCGGGGGATTTACGCTACGCCGCCGCAACTTTACAGGCAAGCTCTTTGTGAATAAAGCACTTGCCTGTAAAACTTGCGGCGGCGTAACATAAATGACATACGTTACGCCGCCGCAGTTTTACTCCCATCTACGAGAATCTGGGCCATAGTGTTTGGGGGTTCTAATGTAATTTTCTAGCAAAAAAAATATGATTTTTACATGTAGAAACAAAGTGTCAGAATTGGCCCGGGCCTGAAGTGGTTAATGACAGTCTTAAATGCACCATAGATGTCTACATAACCCCCTGAAGAAGATTGTTACAGTTAAAAAATATTGAAAGGCGGAGGCGCATGCGCGGAGCCCAGCGGGACGGACATGTCAGGCTGAAGCTCCGCTCCGTGTAGGAGAAAAAACCCGCTGATAACCCCGGTAACCGGAGATATAAACGAGCGGTACCACGGATATATATCCCGGAGAGGTGAGGGATACCCCCCGAAGGCATAATGGTGTTAGGAGGAGCCAGGAGCAGGAATAAAACCACCTCCATTAGCGGAGCACAGCAGACCGCAAGTACAGCTAAAAAGGCGCCAGGCTCCACAGACAAAATCACCTCAGGAAAGGGGATGAAACGAGCGACACTTTCAGCTAAACTGATGGCAGCACAGTGTAATTTGGGCACAGATAGTGAGGAGGAAGAGGTTGAAGACATATTGTCAGCTAATAAACAGGATTCTACAATCCCCTCAGCCTTATTGAAGCAGTTTGAAAGAATGCTTCACAAAGCCCTAAAAATTACCTCAGACCAAATAACTGCTAGCCTCACAAAAGAGATTAGAGAAATTGGAAATCGAACAGAAGTTTTAGAGTCCAAATTGGATGACATAGAGACATACACACAAGAATGCATGACTGAAATAGACATGCTTAAAGAGGAAAACGAAATTTTGCAGAATAGACAGGAAGATTTTGAGAACCGCGACAGGAGGTCCAACATTAGGTTCAGGGGAATCCCTGAGGCAGTCATAGACTTACAAGCCACCGCATTGGCGTTGTGTCAAGAACTAGTGCCAGGAATAGCGGTAGAAAGATTGGAAATGGACAGGATCCACAGAGCACTGACACCAAAAAGAGCAGACGGCCCTCCTAGGGACATTATAGCAAAGTTCCACTTTTATAAGACCAAGGAACAAATAATGGAGGCGGCTAGAGAGAAAAAAAACCTGTCATTTCAAGGATATGAATATCAGATCTTTGCAGACATATCTCAGTTAACTATAGCCAAAAGGAGAGCCATGAAACCTCTCCTGCTGGAGCTGCAGCGTCATAATATAAAATACCAGTGGGGATTCCCCTTCTCCCTACGCTTTACAATACAAGGAACTAAAATTGTCTGTAGAAACCCAGAGCAGCTACGCCAAGCCCTGATGGATTTCAAGGTGATGGAGAGCCCTACGTCAACTAATTAGGCTCGCAGAAGACCAGCATCTGCATCCTCCCACAGCAGCCCACCTCGGCAGGATCACAACAACGGCCTACAGCAGACGCACAAAAGGGGCAGATTTGTCACGCAGACCCAGGACCAAGAGGACACAATGGACTGAATTAACTCTGCATAAAGTTACTAACCACTCTTTTTTTTTCTCTCCCATTTCAGCATCATAATACCCCAGAATGGAGTGAATGTTACAACTTAAATGTTTTTCTGTTTAGACTTTAATATTTATTTTGGATTTACATAGTTTAAACAATCAATTCATCCACTCCCTACACCCTCAAAGGGAAAAAGGGATCATTTAGGCAACCCCTCATAAATCACAAGGCACGCCACCCGTGCCCACAGCAAATTTTAGCCACCTCCCCACCCTGGGTACTCCCAGAGCAAGTTACCCTTAAAAAGCCTGGTCATAACTGCCTACAGGCGATAATAATGAAACGACAAAATCACTTTCTCCTGTACAAAAACAAGGTTTTAGTTTAACACATTCGGTCATACACCACGCACATTCTCCAAGAACACTCCCACTTTACTTATTTAGTATTAAAAAGTTAAGACACAGTCAGCACAACTGGCTGCTGTTAGCAAGATTGTCTCCCCTGACACCCACACGTTAAAAGGTATGCTCAAACGTTAATCTAGCTAGTTCAGCTTATAATATGTTTATTTATAGCATTATATTAGAGTTACCCATATGGATACAATAAAATATTTCAGTACGCGGGCCTCCATGACACGGATGCTACATGCGCTTCACTGAGCTCCCCTCTGGTCCTCGCACTAATATGCGGGGACTAGACGAGGGCACCTTCTCCCCTGTTGGGGATATTTTCTCCCCATCACGGGACTCACTTGACTGCATTGGTAGAATGCTATTGCTTATCAAAGTAACATGTACTAACGCACCTTATTTTCTTTCTTTTGTTACACTTTCTTTCTTGCATCCCCCCCCTATCCCTCTTCCCTATATGTCTGCACGGATTGGGTCGGGAGACCGCAGCTCATGGAATCACGGTAAGATAGGCATATTGGTTTGGCTACCATGGCCCCGTTGAACATACTGTCTCTGAACGTCCAAGGTTTAAACCTACCACAAAAGCGCACAAAAGCTTTTAGGTATTTTCAGTCCAAAAAAGCACACGTAATCTGCTTACAAGAAACCCATTTCACCCCTTCCACTACCCCAAAATACTTTAACGCATCCTATCCACAAACATACTTGGCTTCAGCCTCTGTCAAAAAGAGGGGTACCTTAATCGCATTCCACAAAACAACACCATTCACAATGACGTCAGAAATTAAAGATCCAGAGGGTCGCTACATAATCCTGATTGGATTCATCATGGATTTGGCAGTGACCATAGTGTCCTACTACGCACCTAATGTTAACCCACTGGCATTTATGTCACACCTCTTTCAAACAATTAATACACATAAGAGGGGAGCCCTATTTGTTTGCGGAGACTCCAATCAGGTTCTCCTCCCTTTCCTAGACAAAACACCCTATTCCCCCCTAAACAAACAATCCAAATGGAATCTTTCCAATCTGTTAGCCAAATACAACCTGGTGGACTCCTGGAGAGAAACTAACCCAACAAAACGCAATTACACCTACTATTCCAACCCTCATCAGTCCTCTAGCCGCATAGATCACATATTTTTAACTACAGGAATGCTGCCGGAGGTGATCGCATCCAGCATCATTCCCATCCCCTGGTCGGACCACGACGCAGTATTTACCACAGTAGCTTCAGCAATTCCGAAGAACCATGACCCAACGTGGTATCTCCCGGAGATACTGCTTAAACACCCAACATACTGCGCAGAAATAGAACGTAATTTCAAAGAATACTTAGAACTGAATGCAACCCCAGAAATCTCCCCACTCACACTCTGGGAAGCACACAAACCGGTTCTGAGAGGGACCCTACAGAGACAAATAGGAAACCTTAAGCGCAAACGGATTCAATTAGCAAAAACCCTTGAAACAGAACATGAGTTAGCGTATATGGCCTTCCAACAGCATCACACCCCCACATCCAAAGCGCGGCTCGATAAAGCGAGCTTAGAATATGACCTATTCCTGACAGAATCGGCAGACAAAACCCTTCTTAGGTCTAAGCACAAATTCTATAAATATGCCAACAAATCAGGGACTTACCTAGCTAGAGCACTAAACTCGACCAACAAATCTTATAACCCAATAAAATTAAAAATAGCAAATAAATATACCTCCAGTAACCCATGCAAAATAGTGAAGAAATTTAGTGAACACTTAAAGAAAATATATTCGGAAACAACCTCGTTTAATGAATCGGAAGCTGAAACCTTTTACTCACAGATCAAATTACCGCACTTAAACGAAACCCAAAAATCACAGTTGGATGAAGCAATATCGCAAGATGAGGTAGCGGAGGCCATCGACGACCTAAAATTGAATAAACGGCCTGGCCCAGATGGGTTCCCAGCTAGATATTACAAAACATTCAAGGACTTAATCTCCCCCAGGTTGGCAGATGCATTTAATGACGTATTAAAACAGAAATCCTTCAGGCAAGACTCACTAATGGCCACTATCTGTATGATCCCTAAGCCTCACACAGATACAACCTTAAGTGAAAATTACCGTCCAATATCTATGCTGAATGTTGACATTAAACTACTAGGGAAAATATTAGCGCGTCGTCTTAATAAATTCATTGGAACACTGATCCATCGCGATCAGGTAGGATTCATGCCCAATAGACAGGCGGGGGACAATATAAGGAGGGCGAATTTAATTGCACATATCGCTAAAAAAAGAGGAATCCCAGCGTGCTTTGTCTCCCTAGATTTAAAGCAGGCTTTCGATTCCGTCTCCTGGGCATATCTAGCATTTAATTTGCGGAAATGGGGTTTCGGACCCAATTATATTCAGTGGATTCTGGAAATGTACAAAAATCCCAAAGCATATGTTAAATATGCGGGGTACAAATCAGAGACATTCAAAATACAAAGAGGTACTAGACAAGGATGTCCTTTATCCCCATTATTGTTCGCCCTCCTTGTAGAACCCCTCGCACAAAGGATCAGAACTGAATCTACAATTCTTGGTATAGAACTGGGAGGTATCAAGCACAAAATTTGCTTATATGCAGATGACATCCTACTTTTCCTCTCGTCGCCCCAGGTATCAGGCCCCAACTTATTCCCTATCCTCAACCAGTTCGCTTCATTCTCAGGTTTAGCAATAAATCCTAAAAAATGTAGAGCCTTAAACATATCATTATCCACCATTGAACTAAGTGCCGCTAGGTCAGGTCTCCCGTTTGAATGGCAAACAAAAAGCATCCCATATTTAGGAATACACCTAACAGCTGCAGTAGCTGATCTATATTCGTTTAACTATCCCTCTCTCCTAAAACACATAACAAACCTTATGAAATCTTGGACCCTACTCTCGCTGTCATGGTTTGGTAAAATAAACGCTATCAAAATGACAATCCTGCCGAAATTACTTTATCTCTTCAGAGTACTTCCCATCCCCATCCCGGCTCATTATTTTAGAATAATCCAAAAAAGAGTTTCATCCTTCATATGGGGCTCTTCCAAACCGAGAATTAAGCCCCAAACCCTATATTTACCTAAAGTTAAAGGAGGTCTGGGTTACCCCAACTTCTTACATTACTACAACGCAGCACAACTAGCAAATTTAGTGAAGTACCACGCAAAACACGAAGCTCCATTATGGGTGGCTATAGAAGCGCTAGAAAGCGATCCTATCTCAATCTCCAATATGCTCTGGATCTCCCCAAAATTACGCAAACATGTATGTAACCCCATTCTTAAACACTCCCTATCCTTATGGGACAAAATCAAAGCCAAGTACAGTCTACAATCCCCGCACTCACCATTACTCTCATTTATCAAGAACCCTGAATTCTATCCAGCGTGGGTATACCCAGGTACATTCAAAGAATGGGTGAAAAGGGATTGCACACAAAAATACAAATTCCTAAACTCTTCCTCCATTATTCCCTTCCCAACACTATGTGAATCACAGGGAATCCCTCAAAAGGAACTTTTCAGGTACCTACAAATAAAAAACTTTTTTCAACCCCTGGCAGATGCACCTGCTCCGCCAACTCAGATGTCAATTTTTGAAACCATCTGTACAAAGGATCCACATGCTAGAGGCCTGATATCTACCATATACTCCCAAATAATCACACATCCCTACACAGGGAAACTTCTATACATGCGTCGATGGGAGGAGGACCTAAACACAGAACTGAGTGAATCGGAATGGAATCAAATATGGCTCAACATCAAAACTGCATCCCCAAATGTGATAGCGTCAGAGACCAATTACAAAGTGCTTGCTAGATGGTACCTGGTACCTGCCAGAATTGCTAAATTTACTCGCAACTATTCAGGCCTATGCTTTAGGGGATGCACGGATATAGGAACCTATTTTCACACTTGGTGGTCGTGCCCGAAAGCGCAAATATTTTGGCTGAAAATTTTTCAAATAGCTTACATTTTACTGGGGAAGAATTTCACGTTAGATCCTAAAATAGCCCTACTCAATTTAAAACCGGTGGATGTATCAAATACACAATTCAAACTTATCAGACAACTTTTCACAGCTGCAAAGCAAACAATGGCCAAAGCATGGAAATCCCCAAATTTGTCAGTGGAGGAAGTCCACGCCAGAACAAACACAGCAATGACTCACGCCAAAATGTCGGCCATCGAAACGGACACGATTACCAAGTTCGAACAAGAATGGAAACCTTGGATTACTTATACAATGTCTAATACTTTCAATAATGAGGTTTTGATGCCATGGTAGCCCAGCCAATGGAGCGATAGCGGCATCTCTTGCTGAAGGTGGTTGTCCCCCGGCCTAGTCCTGCAGACTCCCTTGCCCTACCTTCTCCCTCCTGTCCCCTCCTCTCGCTTATTTCCCTTATTTCTCTTATTTCCCCTTTTTTTTTTTTTTTTTTTTTTTTTTCTTTTTGTCTTGTTTTGACTCAGTTTTTGTCTTCGTCCTGGTGATATGGATCGTTAATAGGTTTATGATACATATCTCACCCCAGGTATCTTCGAAGAATAACAATATTGAAGCTTTCACTGCAATACTCTATAAGCAGATCTGTGTGTGGAAATATTAATATAGTTGGTATGATACTAAGTTACACCTCAAGTTATCCCACCACGGAAATATAATATTGCAAGATCTTTACAAACCTTTTTAGCAAGGACGTATTGTTATTGTTATAAGTTAACGCTACAATAACTAACATGCGAAAGAACTCTCTCCTTAATTACAATGTGTTCTTATTCTACAATGTTTGTATAACTCCTTTGACAAATCACAAATAAAGACTTTTGACAAGGAAAAAATATTGAAAGGCTTAACAATTACTTGAATGCGTACCTTGACAAATTTTCTATAAAAGCTCAGACAAGAAATATGCGAGGGGGCCCGACATCCATCCCAAACTATCTCTGACCATTCTCCCTTGTGTGTTGTGATTTTCACATCTGGAGTGTCCAAGCGGGTCTGCTGGAAACTCAACCCATTTTGGTATCACTCTTACCGACCCCTGACCCTATCTCTGATAAGCTGTCTACATTTATTCGCTTTAATAAACCCTCAGTTAGTCCTGGTATTTTTTGGTATACGCTAAAAGCTTTCCTAAGAGGCCAATTTATTAAAGCTATCAATGCCTTTAAGGCTGAGGCCAGGTCATGGGAACACTCCATGCTTCAGGAGGTTGAGAGGGCTGAGTCTGCTTTTGTTGACTCCCCCTCTGAACAAATAGAGATCTTGGCGGGAGGCTCAAAACATTGCTAAACATCCGGTTTTAACGAAAGCTGAAAACAAATGGTTCTTCCTCCAACTGAAATATTACGAGGAGGGCGAGAGTACAAGCCATATGCTGGCTATGATGGTGAGATCACAGAGGAGACAGTCCCACATAAAGGTCATTGTTAACCCCTTGGGGGATCTGATTTCTGTTCATGCTGACATATTAGCTGTGTTTCGGGATTTCTATGCTGATGTGTACTCCTCTAATGTCTCGTCCACCTTAGTTGAAATTTACTCCTTTCTTGACCGGTGTCAACGCCTGCAGCTTCCGGCCTTGGATGTGGAGCAATTGAATGCTCCCCTCACGCTGGATGAGCTGTTAGAGGCTCTGGCGCTTTCCACTCCTGGTAAGTCTCCGGGGTCGGATGGCTTGCCGGTGGAAGTGTACAAACGATACTCTGACATACCACTGCTCCATCTCAGGGAGGCATTCGTGGATGCGCTGGAGAGGGGAAATCTTCCCCAGTCCATGAATGAAGCAATCATTGTGTTATTGTTGAAACCTGGTAAGGAAGCCCGTTCTCCCGATTCTTTTAGCCCTTACTTGTTACTGACCACGGATGTAAAGTTATTGACCATGGTTCTGGCCACCAGATTAGCTAAAGTCATTCACAAAATTGTCCATAAAGACCAATCGGGGATCATTGCCACTAGCCTTAACATACAGCGCCTATTTTTAAACCTCCAGATCCCTGTAGACAACCTGGGATGGCGAGTGATTCGACACCGTCGAATGACCTTACCTGTGGGAAGTGTTAAAGCATTTTGGGCTAGGTGGAAACTTTATCAAGTGGGTTAAACTGTTGTACACAGCCCCCTCATGGCTAGGATCCACGTGAACAGGGACCTCTCAGATCCTTTTCCTCTTTATTGGGGTACAAGACAGGGGTGTGCACTGTCACCCCTGTTATTTGCTTTAGCCCTCGAACTACTTGCAGCCATTATAAGGTCTTCCCCATCCATTGTGGGTTTTCATAGAGAGCAGGGCGTTAAAAAGATTTCCCTTTACGCGGATGACACTCTACTGTATCTGGGGGATGTGGATACATCCCTAACTAACGCTATGGCGGTAATTCAGCATTTTGGCTCCTTGTCGGGATTCTCCATCAATTGGAGTAAATCTGTCCTCTTACCCTTGGGTGCTCCAACGATTTAGTTGCC
The DNA here is from genome assembly GCF_905171775.1 of Rana temporaria. Taxonomy (NCBI): domain Eukaryota; kingdom Metazoa; phylum Chordata; class Amphibia; order Anura; family Ranidae; genus Rana; species Rana temporaria. Next base: position 83,608,144 of record NC_053494.1, on the reverse strand, counting down.
AGTTACTACAGAGTCCCTCAAGGTAGGTTACTCCTTTAAATACCTGGGAGTACATGAATCTGCAAACCCGTTGTCCTACCTGGAGGAGAATCTTCTGCCCCTTTTCAAAAGACTCCAAATGACGTGTAACACTGCCATTGTCTGTAATTGGTAGAATAAATCTAATTAAAATGGTCTGGTGTCCCTGTGAAGGATATGTCAGTGTAATTCTCCCTGCTTGGTTAAATTGTGGGTTAGAGGTAAAATGGATTCATGTGTACAAGCTATTGACATGTTAATGACCCGTCTGCAGCTAGCTCCTTATTTCAAAGGGATGTTAATCCTGTTTTACTGTGATTAGAGGTGACTCATGTTATGTATTCTGATTGCTTCATTATGCGGTGCCAGGCTGCCCAGCTAATGTGTTCTGTACACCTTGTAATTAACTTCCCTGATGTCATTATTTTAAAAAAATGTGTCTCAGGTCGGCTTCGAATTGTCTGGCTATATTCTGTATGAGAAACTCCAGAGTGTGTGAAAAGGGGGTGGAGCTCCCATTGTTCCTTGATTAAGGATTTAGCTTGTAAAACTGTATTTATAACCAGCAGCAAGCTGCCAATAAATCAGTCTTGGTTCCAGCATTCAGTCTTGACTCATGTGTGGATGATCCTGTGATGTTCTTGTATGGAGAGGAGGGAATGCTTGACGGGGATATCATACCAATACCGTCACAATTGGTTGGCAGCAGAGGGATTTTCCCTTCTACTCTCCCTTACACCAGGATTCCAAGCAGACACTGGGAACAGTGAATGGAAGGCTGCTACACCCTGCTTAAAAGAAATACACTGAAAGAACTACTGGAAGTTCGTGGAAGGATTGCTAGCAACAAAACCAAGCGGGTCATCATAGCAGAATTAATGGAGCTAGACCAGGAGAACGTGATTGCAGCAACGCCAGCAGTACAAGAGATGGAGACACCAGTGATTCAGGAAGAGGAATCACCAGCCAACAAGCTAATGAGAGAGAAGCTAGCGTGGTTAAGGCCCGAACCCAACGCCGGATGTGGTGCTGAAAGTGATGGACCTGTTAGCGAAGGAGGCTAAACAAATAAGAGACAAAGAAATAAGAGACGCAGAACTACAGGAGGCTAAACAAATAAGAGACGCAGAACTACAGTTAAAACTGGCAACAGTCCAACAAGCAGCCGCACATTCTCCAAACAGTGAGTACAGCACAGCAGACGCAAGGAAGATTCCGTTTAGCGCTTTTAAAGCTTTTGATGAAAAGGACTGTGAAATTGATAACTACCTGGCAGACTTTGAGCGACAATGTAACCTGCACCGAATAGCTAGAGGAGAGTGGGTTTCAATATTGTCAGGCAAACTGTCAGGCAAAGCTTCTGATGCTTTCCGGACCGTGCCAGATCAGGATATCCATAGCTACGCCAGGGTTAAAGAAGCGCTCCTGGCACGTTATGCAGTAACCCCAGAGTCCCACCGACAGAAGTTCAGGGACTCACGCAAAACCACGAAAGACTCTTACGCGGAATGGGCATGCCAGTTATCCCTGTCGGCCTCTAACTGGGTTAACAGCAGCCAGGCCACCACCGCAGAGGACATTTTGCAACTAATGCTCCTGGAGCAATTTTAAAATCACATCCAGACGGATGTCAAAGATTGGGTGAGAGATCGCAGGCCCATGACTCTACCAGAGGCCGCGAAGTTGGCGGATGAATATGCGGATACTCGCAAGACAAACCAGGTCACACCACGGGTACAACCTCCACGACCAATGGCCCCCTCACACCCACCAGCCGCTAGATACCAACCGCCTAACAGACCGATGACATCGAGCCCTCGCTATCCACGCCAGGAGGACAACGAACAACGCTGCTTCCGGTGCAAACAGTTGGGTCACTTCAAGCAGAATTGCCCCCTGAATGACAACACCAGATCAAATTGGTCTCAACCTGGGTACCGCCCACCAGCAGCAGCCCATTGTGTAGACTCGGCTTGGGATCCCCAGGAGCTGGGTCAGGGAGAACCATTGGGCACCCCTTACGAAGCCCTCATGGTACAATCTGTTATTACGGACAACAGGGAACACCATTGTCAGCTGGTCATGGGCGACAGCCATGAGCCGGAGGGGCCTTGGAGGGAGCTGGGCAGAAAGAGGCACCGCCAGCTACCCTCCAAGAAGAAGAGGTCCTGGAAGTCATATAACCAGCGGACCTGGGAGGAGAAGAAGCGACTGGAGGAGATGGAATCACAGCGGGCGCCCCAAATGCGGGCCGAGATGTTCGCCAAGGGCCCACCGGTGGCCCCTTACACCACCACCCAGTTCCTGATGATGAAGGACCACGTGGAAAGCCTGCAGGACATGAGCAAGCAGGAGCTGATCCGTGAATACATGGAGCTGGAGGAGTGCATAAGCCGCATGGAGGAGGAGAACAACCGCCTGAGGTCACAGCAGGCCGACCCCCCCAGGCTCCATGAACTGGAGATGGAGCTGAAGAAGCTCCAAGAGGAGAACCGACGGCTGCGGAGGGAGCAGGGGGTGGCTGACCTTATGGGGCTCTGATTCCCCTCCCCCCCCGGACTCTGAGCACCAGTGCTACAGCATTTCAACAAATATAACTTTTCCTTTTTATGAATCTCCTGTGATTGTCACTTCAGAGCCATAACCTGCCCCCTCCCATAGCGGGACACCTAGACGGCGGCGCACAGACCCATTCGCCGTCTTCACACTGACTTCTGGTGACTCTGCAGATCGCACAAAGACTTGGGGACTGACCGGCGTGTGATCTGACGACCCGGTGGCATACCTGAGTCGGAAGAAGTTACCAATGGAGGTCAGTCACGCCAAACGGAGTTAACATCGGACTGAAAGCTCTGAACCCGTCAACCCTACTGGACCAGGGAAGGTCCAACCGGGTTTGCCGTAGCAGGGAGAAAAAGGGGGGCCATTGTGAAGGATATGTCAGTGTAATTCTCCCTGCTTGGTTAAATTGTGGGTTAGAGGTAAAATGGATTCATGTGTACAAGCTATTGACATGTTAATGACCCGTCTGCAGCTAGCTCCTTATTTCAAAGGGATGTTAATCCTGTTTTACTGTGATTAGAGGTGACTCATGTTATGTATTCTGATTGCTTCATTATGCGGTGCCAGGCTGCCCAGCTAATGTGTTCTGTACACCTTGTAATTAACTTCCCTGATGTCATTATTTAAAGAAAATGTGTCTCAGGTCGGCTTCGAATTGTCTGGCTATATTCTGTATGAGAAACTCCAGAGTGTGTGAAAAGGGGGTGGAGCTCCCATTGTTCCTTGATTAAGGATTTAGCTTGTAAAACTGTATTTATAACCAGCAGCAAGCTGCCAATAAATCAGTCTTGTTCCAGCATTCAGTCTTGACTCATGTGTGGATGATCCTGTGATGTTCTTGTATGGAGAGGAGGGAATGCTTGACGGGGATATCGTACCAATACCGTCACAGTCCCCAATTGCTGTACATCATGCACAATTCCCCACAGTGGATTACCTGTAGATGGTTTACTCATATCGACACTTTGTTAAGATCACTGATTTGGAAGAAACGAGTCGCTAGAATCAGTCTTTCCACTCTGCAATATGGCAAAGATCGGGAAGGTCCCTAACCCTAAACTTTACTTTTATGCTTCCCAACTTCAACACCCAAGCGGTTATAGGTTACTGGATGACTTTGACTCGATAGAGAGCCTATTGCGAACTGAAACGCATAATACCCCAGTGCTAACGAGTCTGGAGGCGGGGCTACCTTGGTTACCACAAGAGGCTCCCACTGTTGTCCTTCTTAAAAAACTTTGGACTACTGTTAGGTCTAGTTTGAGGATCTCAAGATTTCTGGAAGAAACCCCACTGTAGTGCAATCCCAATTTAGCGGAAGTATATAAACTGGAGGGATTCCGGGAGTGGAGGGTGGCTGGTATTCGTAATGTTTCCCAATTGTATAACCACGACATGTTAAAATCCTTTGTAGACTTAAAAAATGAATTTAATCTCCCTAGAAGTCAATTCTATAGGTACCTCCAATTACGACATGCTCTTTAGTCCCAAGCCCAAATTTCCGTTTTTTTACTTGCTAGTCATTCCCTGATCAAAGAAATGTTTTATGGACAGGAGAAAAGGGGCTTGATATCTCATATTAGCTTATTGTCATCCACGCAGGACTCAGCAAATTTACCAAGTAGACAGGGTTGAACACAGGACCTGCGGGAGATTACTTAGGATTCAGAAAATTGAGACTTATGTTTACAATCGGGTCCCCTCACTTTCGTTTCACAATCGCATAGATTGTCTCATTTGTTTTTATTGCACAGGGCCTATCGCACGCCTATACAATTGCATAGTTGGGGAAAGAGAGACTCCTCTATATGCCCTAAACGTTGTAGGGACGAGGGGTCTCTAATTCACCTAGTTTGGCGCTGTCCGAAGTTGCATCGCTACTGGAGTGACATCACTGAGGTAATTTCCTCAGTGTTTCAGGTTAGGATTCCTTTGGATCCCCTGATATGTGTCTTGGGAGCGGTGGATGAGGGAATCTTTCCTCCCCCTATCAACATAGCGGTGATTCGATTATAATACCTAGCAGGAAAGCTGGTTGCAAGGTTCTGGCTAGCTGCACACGTTCCGACCAGAAGTTAATGGGTAGATCAGGTCAACTACACCCTTATTCGGGAGCACCTAACATATCAGCATAGAAACGCAGCTCGAACATTTCTTTCTATATGACAGGCATGGTTAGATACACCTGGGTTGGCACCCCTGTGATTGATTTTAAATCGGTTGTTAAAAGTATAATCAGCTTCTGTGGCTAAGTTGATGATAATCTCTATGTTGTCTATTCCTGACTGAGTAATGTGAGCTTTGCATAGACCCTCTGTTGCAGAGGGGGAGATTCCTTTTGTGCAGGTAGAATATTATTTCTAATATTAACTGTGTGTTGGCCCGTTGGCCTTTTCTTTTGTAGTGTTAGGTAGGCGGGTTTGCGCCTGTCTGCCTTATTTAGATTTTCTCTCCTTTTTAGTCAAGATATGTCATGTGAGCTTCTTTGGTGCCACTATTTTATATGTCTTTAATGGCAAAATGCACTGCTTTCAGATGTATCAAATCTTATGGATATGCAATGTATGTTTCATTTTGTTGGCACAATAAAACTTTTTTTTTTTCTGATTTAAAAATAAATAAAAAAAGATTGAAACTTTATATGGTTATTGTGAGACGTGAATACCATACACAATTTTGTATACCAGAGCTCTTAATGTTGTCCCTTATATGTAATTGGATCCATTCCTTCAACCTTTTACCTTTCTTTTATACTATATGAATTTGTAAATTTTGATACTTGTACAATACATTTATTTGAAACTTTATTTAAGAGTAAACAATCTTTTAAGCTGCGCAAACGCCCCTGGGAGTCATTTTCTCTTATTTCTAAAATACATTTGGGCTAGCAGCAATAGTTTAGACACTAGAATTTGGGTACCTTATCTTTGTTAGTAGATTGAAGAGTTACATTTCTGAAGATAGACTTATACTAAAAGACAGAAATTTATTATTTGGAGCATTTTGATAATTTATTGGTGAATGGGTGGGGTAAAGTCTTAAATAGACTGTGGGCTAGATTCAGCATTGATTTACGCTGGCGTATCTATAGATACGCCGCGTAAATTCAAAGCTGCGCCGGCGTATCTTTTAACTGTATTCAGAAAGCAAGATACGCTGACATTAGCCTAAGATCCGACTGGCGTAAGTCTCTTACACCGTCGTATATTAGGGTGCATATTTACGATTGCCGCTAGGTGGCTCTTCCGTCGTTTTCGGCGTAGAATATGCAAATGACCTAGATACGCCGATTCACAAATTTACGTACGCCCGGCGCTATTTTTTTACATCGTTTACGTTAGGCTTTTTCGGCGTAAGGTTGCTCCTGCTATTAGGAGGGGTACGCAATGTTAAGTATGGACGTCGTTCCTGCGTCGAATTTTGAATTTTTTACGTCGTTTGCGTAAGTCGTTCGCGAATAGGACTGGACATAATTTACGTTCACGTCAAAACCAATGACGTCCTTGCGGCGTACTTTGGAGCAATACACACTGGGAAATTCCACGGACGGCGCATGTGCCGTTCAGGTAAAACGTCAATCACGTCGGGTCACCACCCATTCACATAAAACACGCCCCCTCATACTCATTTGAATTAGGCGCGCTTACGCCGGCCCCATTTACTCTACGCCGCTGCAACTTACGGAGCAAGTGCTTTGTGAATACTGCACTTGCCCGTGTAAGTTGCGGCGGCGTAGCATAAATAACATACGCTACAAAACTTACGCACAAACTTTCGGTGGGCTACTTGAATCTAGCCCAATGTTTATTGTAAAGTGTTGGTGTGGGCATTGTTTATGACTGCAGTGCAAAATCACAGAGCAGGAGGTAACAAAACATCTGAATAGCAAGGAAACATAGATTGCACATAAACTCCACTCCACATGATTAGATAGTGAATACAACACTGATTAACACAATTTATAACAATTGCTTTTTTATACTTTGATTTACTTAGAATATATAGTAACATTTCATACATTTTTTCTGATAATTACCATTTGCATATAATGCAGTTGTCAAATAGTAACATAAAACTTGACATCATTATTAGACTGATCATACATATAAATTACAGCACTTAAAGAGTTTTTCAAAAGACATCTGCAACATGATAAAGTTTTACAGTTGGTAAATAATTTAAAGCTTTAAAGTTGTATATTTAGACAATATCATTGTGGATTATGATAAGCTACACCTTCAGAACATACACTTGACAAGAACCCAATCTTCCACAATGGATGCCAAAACCTACCAGCTCAGACGTTCCTTTCTTTATTTTTTATGTAAATGTGGTTATCTGAGCATTTACCCACTTCCTGCCCAACCTATTGTCAATTGACAGCTGGGTGGGACCGTCGTTTCGGGTGGACGTCATATGATGTTCTTCTGTAACAAGCTCACGCACAGCCATGGGGCGTACTGTGGCACCATCTGTCACTGGCTGTGTCAATAAAACACAGCCGATCACTTATAAGGGTACCGGCTCGCTGCCGGTACCATGTGATCGCTGTAACCAATTACATCAAATCACATGACGATTGTTAACAATGGCTAGCTGCCTTTCATGGCATACATTGTGCAGAATTGCATTGCTAGTTGTGATTAGTGATGTATATAACGGTTCACCGGCGAATAGTTCGCAGTGATTTTCGCTTGTTGGCGTTCGCCGCCGCCGGCGAACATATGCAATGTTCGACCCACCTCCTATTAATAAACATTGAGCAAACTTTAACGCTCTACCTCACAGTCAGCAGACACATTCCAGCCAATCAGCAGCATACCCTCCCTCCCTGACCCTCCCACCTCTAGGGCAGCATCCATTTTAGATTCATTCTGAACTTGCATTCTTAGTGAGAGGAGGGACAGTGTTGCTGCTGCTGATTTTATAGGGAAAACGATAGCTTAGGCCAGTGTACTCCAGTCCTGAAAGACTCATCTGATCTCTGCTGTTAGAACAGCACCCCAAACAGCCCTTGTTAGGGCTAATCAATCAGTCTGCTTTTTTTTTTCACTGTAATCTGTGCTGCGTGGTTTACAGAGAGAGACAGAGAGAGAGAGTGTAATTTTTTGGAGTTAGAGCAGGCAGGCTAGTCAGTTAATGTTACAGGGCCAGATTCAGATAGGTCAACGGATCTTTAGATCCGCGTAACCTATCTGATTTACGTTAAGCCGCCGCAAGTTTTTGAGGCAAGTGCTTTATTCAGAAAGCAATTGCCTCTAAAGTTGCGGCGGCGTATCGTAAATCCCCCGGCGGAATTCAAATTCCGCGGCTAGGGGCGTCTAAAATTTAAATCAGGCGCGTCCCTGCGCCGATCCAACAGCGCATGCGCCGTCTGCAAATTTTCCTAGCGTGCATTGCTCCAAATGACGTCGCAAGGACGTCATTGGTTTCGACGTTAACGTAAATTGCGTCCGGCCGTATTTGCGAACGACTTACGCAAACAATGTAAAAAATTCAAAACTCGGTGCGGGAACGACGGCCATACTTAACATAGGATATGCCGCACTTACCCCTCCTATAGCAGGGGTAACTTTCCGCCGGAAAAAGCCGAACGCAAACGACGTAAAGAAAAAGCGCCATCCGGTCGTTCGTTTCTGAATCGGCGTAAATGCTCATTTGCATATTCAATGCGTAAAAGATACAGAAGCGCCACCTAGCGGCCGGCCTGGAATTGCAGCCTAAGATCCGACAGTGTAAGTCACTTACACCTGTCGGATCTTAGGCATATCTATGCGTAACATGATTCTATGAATCAGGTGCATAGATACGACGGGCGGACTCAGAGATACGACGGCGTATTAGGAGATACGCCGTCGTATATTCTTTCTGAATCCGGCCCACAGTGTGTAGAGGATTTATATACATCACCAGGAGTTGTACATATATTTATACACTGTATAGTTTAGTTAGATTAGAGGTGCAGGGTGCTGTGTAATATAAAGGGGTCCAGTGGTGCAGGGTGCTATGTAAAGGGGCCCAGAGCTGTGGGGTGCTGTGTAATGTAAGGGGCCCAGTGGTGCAAGCTGCTGGGTAATATAAAGGGGCCCAGTGGTGCAAGATGCTGTGTAATATAAAGGGGTCCAGTGGTGCTGGGTGATATGTAGAGGGGCCCAGAGCTGTGGGGTGCTGTGTAATGTAAGGGGCCCAGTGATGCAAGCTGCTGTGTAATATAAAGGGGCCCAGTGGTGCAAGCTGCTGTGTAATATAAAGGGGTCCAGTGGTGCTGGGTGCTATGTAGAGGGGCCCAGAGCTGTGGGGTGCTGTGTAATGTAAGGGGCCCAGTGGTGCAAGCTGCTGTGTAATATAAAGGGGTTCAGTGGTGCAGGGTGCTATGTAAAGGGGTCCAGAGCTGTGGGGTGCTGTGTAATGTAAGGGGCCCAGTGGTGCAAGCTGCTGTGTAATATACAGGGGCCCAGTGGTGCAAGCTGCTGTGTAATATAAAGGGGTCCAGTGGTGCTGGGTGCTATGTAGAGGGGTCCAGAGCTGTGGGGTGCTGTGTAATGTAAGGGGCCCAGTGGTGCAAGCTTCTGTGTAATATAAAGGGGTCCAGTGGTGCTGGGTGCTATGTAGAGGGGCCCAGAGCTGTGGGGTGCTGTGTAATGTAAGGGGCCCAGAGCTGTGGGGTGCTGTGTAATGTAACGGGCCCAGTGGTGCAAGCTGCTGTGTAATATAAAGGGGTCCAGTGGTGCAGGGTGCTATGTAGAGGGGCCCAGAGCTGTGGGGTGCTGTGTAATGTAAGGGGCCCAGTGGTGCAAGCTGCTGTGTAATATAAAGGGGTCCAGTGGTGCTGGGTGCTATGTTAAGGGGTCCAGAGCTGTGGGGTGCTGTGTAATGTAAGGGGCCCTGTGGTGCAAGCTGCTGTGTAATATAAAGGGGCCCAGTGGTGCAAGCTGCTGTGTAATATAAAGGGGTCCAGTGGTGCTGGATGCTATGTAGAGGGGCCCAGAGCTGTGGGGTGCTGTGTAATGTAAGGGGCCCAGTGGTGCAAGCTGCTGTGTAATTGTCAGGGTACTAGCTCCATCTCTGACAGATTCCCGCACATGCCCAGTAGAATGACATTTCGGCGCATGCCTGTGCGTGGTTTGCGTGCACGCATGCGCGGTACGGCAGCGCGCCGTGTGCGTGGAAGCGCGCACGTGCACGTATGCGGCAACCCTGGGGCCAATCAGAGGCCGGACATTCCTATTTAAACCAGCAGCCTTCCCTGAACAGGTTGCTGGTTTGTCTTCAGCTCCTATGTGTTTACCTGTTGCCGTACCTGCCTGTTTTGACCCGGAATTCCTGACGACTCTCCTCTCACCTGGAACCTCTGACCCTTTGGCTAACGTTACCTGGATTGCTGTTGTCTCCTGCCCCTTGACCTTGGCTTGCTCTCATGGACTCCCTCTGAACTCTCCTGCCCTTGACCCTCGGCTTGTGACTCGGATTTGCCCTCATCTCCTGTGGACCCTACCAGACTCACCTACCAGTTCCTGCCTGACCAACGCTTGTCTCCAGTCTTCTGCACCTGCCCTGCTTCTGTCAGCTGCACCAAGTCTTCCTGCCAGCTCCCGGCGCCGGTGCCTCCTTGTGCCGTCCCTCCTCTGTCCCAACTCCAGGGAGTGGTCTGCACAGGGTCGCAAAGGTGAGCCGCCCTCAGCATCTCGGTCTCGGTGAGTACAGGTTCTGACAGTAATATAAAGGGATCCAGTGGTGTTGGGTGCTACGTAGAGAGGCCCAGAGCTGTGGGGTGCTGTGTAATGTAAGGGGCCCTGTGGTGCAAGCTGCTGTGTAATATAAAGGGGTCCAGTGGTGCAAGCTGCTGTATAATATAAAGGGGCCCAGTGGTGCAAGCTGCTGTGTAATATAAAGGGGTCCAGTGGTGCTGGGTGCTATGCAGAGGGGCCCAGAGCTGTGGGGTGCTGTGTAATGTAAGGGTCCAGTAGTGCAAGCTGCTGTGTAATATAAAGGGGACCAGTGGTGCAAGCTGCTGTGTAATATAAAGGGGTCCAGTGGTGCTGGGTGATATGTAATGTAAGGGGCCCAGGCTCACAGTGTAAACTGTGGCCACCTGCCAGTGCCACATCTATATTGTGTTGGCACAGTTGATAAGATATAAAAACAAAATTCACTGCAATACTAAATAGTAGTCTTTTGTCTGCCAGAGTGTTTTTGCCTCACAGGTTAAACTCTGCGCACCTGCCTGCCAGTGCCACATCTCTTCTATATTGTGTTGGCACAATTGATAAGATATAAAAACTAAATTCACTGCAATACTAAATAGTAGTCTTTTGTCTGCCAGGGTGTCTTTGCCTCACAGGGTAAACTGTGCCCACCTGCCAGTGCCACATCTCATATCTGGTGGCACAGTAGCTTGCACACATAGTACAACTAAACTAATCTACAAAAAATGACAGGCAGAGGCAGGCCACCCTGCAGGGGCCATCTTGGTCATGGTGTTGTGATTTCCTTTGGCCCTAGAATAATGCCCAGTGTTCAGAGGCCACGTACCCTGAACTCGAAAAGTTCTGAGGACATAGTCAGAGTTTGGTCTGTCACTGTGAACCCTAACCCTATTACAGACAGGGTTAAGGTTACAGATAGGGTTAGGGTTAGGGTTACAGATAGGGTTAGGGTTACAGACAGGGTTAGGTTTACAGACTGTAACCCTAACCCTATCTGTAACCCTAACCCTATCTGTAACCCTAACCCTGTCTGTAACCCTAACCCTGTCTGTAACCCTAACCCTAACCCCATCTGTAACCCTAACCCTATCTGTTACCCTAACCCTAATCCTAACCCTGTCTGTAACCCTAACCCTAACCCTATCTGTAACCCTAACCCTAACCCTGTCTGTAACCCTAACCCTAACCCTTACACTACCTGATCGATACAACATCTTACCTGATGTTTTAAAGCACGTTATTCCAAACAATTTATGAATGTTAGGTGATTTATGCCCTTTATGGATTAAAACCGGGCTCTGCGACAACTACGTAATTTTCCATGGGAGTTTTGCCATGGATCCCCCTCCGGAATGCCATAGTCTAGGTGTTAGTCCCCTTGAAACAACTTTTCCATCACTATTGTGGCCAGAAAGAGTCCCTGTGGGTTTTAAAATTCGCCTGCCCATTGAAGTCTATGGCGGTTCCCCCGTTCGCGAACATTTGCAGAAGTTCGCGTTCGTCGTTCGGGAACCAAAAATTTTAGGTTCGCGACATCACTAGCTGTGATTAGTCACAGTGATCACATGGTACAGACAGGGCAAATCACAGCTACTCACAACAATACACACTGAATGAACCAGTTTCATTCAGTATAAATGGTTGCTTATACCAATTAAATTCACTGGTATAAGAAATCATAGTGTAAAAGAAAAAAAAATCCTGATCACTTCCCAGAGTAGTACAGTGTTACTATGGTAACACTACTTTTCTCTGGTCACAGTGTGTTAAAAAAATTCAAATAAAAAAAAAGAAAACATTTAATGAAAACATTTAAAAAATATATATATATATTTTTTTTTACATACTGTCACTAGTCTGTGTCTCTGAAGGACACCACACCAGAAATATATGCTGACATTGCACTGCGCTGGTGACAGTATATAAAAAAATAAATAATAATAATTTCTTCATTTTACAATTTTTTTTTACAAAAAAGTACAACTTCAAAAAACTTGTCATGGCCCTTGCTAAATACCTTGGACTGTCTACTTTGCAAAAAAGGGGTAATTTGGGGGATATTTGTACTGTTCTGCCATTTTCGGGACTCAAGAATTAAGAAAGGCTGTCAGTACATCAGGATTGATCAGATATACTTTTCAGATATACTGTATATACCATAGTTTGTGGACTCTAACTTTCCTACAGACTAAATAATAAACACTGATTTGGCTTATTTTCACTGAAGAGATGTAGTAGAATACATTTTGGCATAAATTTATAAGGAAAGATTATTTATTTGCAACATGTTATAACAGAAACAAAGAAAAAACAAAGAAAAACTTGCTTTTTGTAAAACTTTTCTTTTTTTTAAAACCCAGTGGTAATTAAATGCCACTAAAAAAAGCTCTATGTGTGTGAAACAAAAATTATAAAAATGTCATATGAGTACAGTGTTGCATGACCACTCATTTAAAGTGTGCTGTACAGCGCTGAAAGCTTCCTGGGGCTGAAAATGCCCTGTATTGAAGTGGTTAAATTATATAGTTAGACGGGATTGGGCTGATCCATATGTTGTGCTAGTTTCAAGTAGTTATCAGAAAAGTTATAACAGGAAAGCATGCAAAATATTAAAAGTCTGTATTAAATTTTAAGGACAAAAAGACCTACACATTCTTAGTTTGAGCTTGCCTAATATATAAACACCATGCAATTTGGTACTTCTCACCTAAAAAAGCAGATGGAGAAACGGTGCCATTGCTACGTGATACCATAACACTAATTCCAGTTTCGACAAATGGAACTGAAAAATCAACAACCTCCGAACGCTCTTCATTAATTGTGAGTGAACCCACTGCCATAACCGCTCGTTTGTAAACCACCTGGTCCATTAATGACAATGCAGAAAACAGAAAGAGCAGAAATGTCCGTTAATGTCACTAGAACTGGAAAATTGTAGACTTATATTTACAAGTTCTTACTAAAGAGTTCTTTTACCTAACAGAACTTACTTCACCAATCATTCCATTCCAAACGTTATTGATTTTTTTCCCGTGCTTCCCATTGGTTACGAGGTAAAGGTCATATGTGAATTTCACAGTACTTGAGAGTTTCTTCAAGATATCTATGCAGAATCCCTTACAACATTTTTTCACATATGTCCCTTCAGTTGTTGAATTGCTGCAACAAGTAGAACACATTCATATAATCAAATGAATACTTTGAAAGCATTTATTTAAGATAAGAGTATATATAAAGGTTGGCCTTTTTTTTACCCTCTACATTGTCAATATGGGGACTATAGGCCATGGAGCCTGACCTATGTATATACAGTATATACATTCTGTACATGACTGATATATCTAAAGCGCAAAAGCAGTGGTTTACAATGTTATAAGTGATACTGAAGTCTAAAACAATGGAAAAATAATATGATTCCATCTCAGTTTCCTGTCTCAGGTCTTCTTGATTCACATATACAGTAATAAAAAAAATAGGTGGCTTAAAGGGACACTGTCGTGACAGTACTATGGTGACTTCTTTTGCTGGCTCCCCTAAGAAAATGCCATTTGAATGACAGCCAGAGAGCTAATATTACCAACAAAAGTTCAGCAATGGTAGCCTTTGCCATTGACACAGTCCCTTTAAAAAATAATGTGTTTTTAAGTTTAGGTTATAACAAAATATATTTATAACTACTGTATATTTATAAGCAGTAAATTGTAATATTGTAAAATATTCACTCAAGGTGTAACTTTCAGTTGCATGTGTTTTAAATTACAGTTATTGATTCACCTGCAGCCTGTACTTGAATGTTTGGTAAATGTCATATTCGCTACTTTAGAAATACAACATTTGGTTATTTTTTACATGTTTATGGACCTGAATCCTTAGCAGAAATGCATTTCTTGAAATTTTAAGTCATCATTCCAACCATATTTTATAATAAAGTTCTGGGGATTTATGAATCAGCATATCTTTCCACACCAATCAGATATGTTCCCAAAACTGTCCTTCTAATATTCCTGCACACATTGTTACATAATGCAGGTTACAATAAATCCAAGAATATCTTTGACAAAGTGTGGATTTCTTGGTGCATTATGTTACAGAATTATACATAGTAATTCTATTAAAAACACATGTGTATATATATATATATATATATATATATATATATATATATACTAGCTGAATACCCGGCGTTGCCCGGTCTTCCTATCTTAACCTTTTGGGGAGGAAAATCATAGTAATATAAATATACCCATCTTTTATATAAGGGTGTAGGTAAGGGTTAATTTAACTGTCATATATTTTTTTTGGCATATAAGTAATATGTGTACCAGGTATTATTGAAATATCTCCAGGCGTACAGAAGTTATGTGGGAACATACATTTCCCATTGATTTGCATGGGACTTTAAACCAAAACCCTGACCCTCACAAATGGGGGTAGTTAAGGGATAAATTAACTATCCTATAGTTTAAGTGGACATATAAGTAACATGTGACCAAGTGTTATCGAAATATGTACAGCCGTTTGGAAGTTATGAAGTAACATGTATTTCCCATAGAGTTGAATGGGACTTTAAAGGAAAACACCGACCATGGCAAATGGGGGTGGGTAAGGGTTAAACCACCTATCCTATGTTTGTTGCTGACATATATAAGTAACATATGTGCCAAGTTTCATGTTAATATCTTTAGCCGTTTGGACGTTATGCTGGAACATGAAGTAACATGTATTTCCCATAGAGTTGAATGGGACTTTAAAGGAAAACCCCAACCATGGCAAATGGGGGTGGGTAAGGGTTAAACCACCTATCCTATGTTTGTTGCTGACATATAAGTAACATGTGTGCCAAGTTTCATGTTAATATCTTTAGCCGTTTGGACGTGATGCTGGAACATGAAGTAACATGTATTTCCCATAGAGTTGAATGGGACTTTAAAGAAAAACCCCGACCATGGCAAATGGGGGTGGGTAAGGGTTAAACCACCTATCCTATGTTTGTTGCTGACATATAAGTAACATGTGTGCCAAGTTTCATGTTAATATCTTTAGCTGTTTGGACGTGATGCTGGAACATACATACATACATACACACACACGTTGAGTTTTATATATATATATATATATATATATATATATATATATATATATATATATATATATATATATATATATATATATATATGTGTGTGTGTGTAGAAATTTTGGAAGGTCAAAAAAGAAAGTAAAACCTGATGACATATCCTGCTATAAATAGGCAAGGGTTGAAGGTCACATTGAACCCAGACTGCGATGTGTTAAATAATGGTCACCTTATGAGCTACGCAAACATGTAGTTCAGCGGTAAAAAAAAGCTGGATTGAAAAAAAAGTAAAGAAAAGTTAGAGAAGGGAGCAATTTGTCAGGCAAGAAAAGATCCCCATGTATTGTTTTTGAATGCCTTCTGTGTACAGTAATATAGCTAGTATTTCCTCTATTCCCAGATGGGAAACCCAAAAGGATATGATACCTACAGCAGGATATATATATATATATATATATATATATATATATATATATATATATATATATATATATATATATATATATATGATTTCTTGGCCATTTTTCAGAGAATATGATAACACAAAAACTTTTCTTTCACTCATTGTTAGTGTTTGGCTAAGGCCATTTATTATCAATCAACTGTGTTTACTCTTTTTAAATCATAATGTCAACAGAAACTACCCAAATGACACTGATCAAAAGTTTACATACACCAGTTCTTAATACCATGTGTTGCCCCCTTTAACATCAATGACAGCTTGAAGTCTTTTGTGTTATTTGTGGATGAGGCTCTTTATCATCTCAGATGGTAAACCTGCCCATTCCTCTTGGAAAGAAGCCTCCAGTTTCCTGTAAACTCTTGGGCTGTCTTGAATGAACTGCACGTTTGAGATCTCCCCAGAGTGGCTCAATGATATTGAGGTCAGGAGACTGAGATGGCCACTCCAGAACCTTCACTTTATTTTGCACAACTGTGTGTGTGTGTATATATATATATATATATATATATTAGTGCTGTCAAACGATTAACATTTTTAATCGCCATTAATCGCATTAATGTCATAGTTAACTCACGATTAATCTATCTAATTTATGACGAATTTCCCCACAAATATCGCACAATTCTGCAAGTGATTATAATTTATGATCGCTGTTTTCTAGCTGATCTAAAACCATTTTTGACATAAAGGGACACTTTTGGACAATCTACAGTTTTCAGGCAGAAAGAATAGTTTTTATTTTATAAAAGTACATGTAGGACACTGGGCAGACCACTAGGGACAAGGGGGGTGTGTATTTTTTACATACAGTACTGTAATCTATAAGATTACAGTATACTGTGTGTATTGTGTTTGTTTACTTTTTTTAATTTGGCGCCGTTCTCCGCTCCCGTGCGTCGTAACGTCGCAGGGAACGGAGATCGGCGGCACACAGACACTGTGAATCGAGCGAGGAGGACCCGCCGAGCGAGGAGGACCCGCCGAGCGAGGAGGACCCGCCAAGCGAGGAGGACCCGCTCGATCACACAGCGGGGTGGCATCGCCGATCACACAGCGGGGTGGCATCGCTGGATCCAGGGACAAGGTGAGTAACTTGCCTGTGAATCCAGCGAGAAGGTAAGCCGCGCCGCGCCGCTGCACACTCTGCACGTCCACCCCGAGCGCTCCCGCGTTAATCGCGCGATAAAAATATTGACGGCGTTAACATGGGTTTGCGTTAACGCCGTTAATATCGCGTTTAACGCACAGCCCTAATATATATATATATATATATATATATATATATATATATATATATATACACACACAGTGGGAAAAATAATTATTTAATCCCCCTGCAGATTTGGAAAGTTTGCACACTTACAAGGAAATGAAGGGTCTATCATTTTTTATCACAAGTGTATTTTAAATGATAGAAACAGAATATCATCCAAAAATCCAGAAAAAACACATGATATGAATGTTATAAATTGAGTTGCAGTTCATTGAGTAAAATAAGTATTTGATACCAAGCAAAACATGACTTGGTGCTTGGTGGAAAAACCCTTGTTGACAAGCACAGAGATAAGATGTTTCTTGCAGTTGGTTACCAGGTTTGCACACATCTCAGGAGGGATTTTTGTCAAATCTTCTCTACAGATCCTCTCTAAATCCTTATGGTTTCTTGGCTGTCACTTGGCAACTCAAAGTTTCAGCTCCCTCCATATTCGGCCCCTCAATGCGTCAAATTCTTGCCTGTACCTTTAGCAGAGAAACAGCCCTCAAGCATATTGTTTCCACCTCTGTGCTTGACGGTAGGGATTGTGTTCTAAGGGTCATAGTCAGCATTTTTCTTCCTCCGAACACAGCAAGTCGAGTTAATGCCAAAGAGCTCAATTTTGTTCTCATTTGACTAAAGCTTTTTCTCCCAATCCTCCTCTGAATCATTTAGATGTTCATTGGCAAACTTCAGACAGGGCTGTACATGTGGCTTTTTGAGGAGGGGGAACTTGCAGGCGCTGCAGGATTTTGGTGACTGTGGTCCCAACTGCCTAACTGCCTTGAGATCATTTCCAAGGTCCTCCCGTGTAGTTCTGGGCTGATCCCTCATGATCATCCATACCCTATGAGCAAAATCTTGCATGGAGCTCCAGACAGAGGATGATTGATGGTTATTTTATATTTTTTTCATTTGCGAAAAAATCGCTCCAACAGTTGCAGTCTTCTCATCAAGCTTCTTGCTGATGGTCTTGAAGCCATTATGGTAAGGTTTGGATAATAGAAAGAGATTATGTGGACAGGTGTCTGTTATACACATAACAAGTTGTCATTAGGAGCACCTTCTTAAATTGACAGGACTATCTGGGTACCACATGAGCACAACTTTAACCAGTCAGTGTTAGCCAGAATTATTGATGGTTGGTAGGAGATCAAATACTTATTTTACTCACTTGACTGCAACTCCAATTTATAACATTTGTATTGTGTGTTTTTTCTGGATTTTTGGTTGATATTCGGACTCTATCATTTAAAATACACCTATGATAACAATTATAGACCCTTAATTTCTTTGTAAGTGGGAAAACTTAAAAAAATCAGCAGGGGATCAAATAATTATTTTCCACACTGTATATATAGGATACAAAAAACTCCAATGGGAAACCAGTGTCCCAACCCAAGTATCCTTCCCTCCCCATCCACCCACACTCGCCCCAACCCACTAAAACCCTGCACCCCCTCTGTAAGGAGCCCCAAGAGTCCCACAAGACCCACTGTGAATGGCTACACTGCTCTACTATGCTGCAATGAAAGAGTAAGGACATTTCTCAAATGTACACTATATAAACAAGGATGCCAGGTATACATTCCAGCAGTCTGCAGGAGGCATAGAGCGATTAGAGAGGCCACATAGGACATTCACCCATCTCATAGGAGGACTCATTTTCTATGCCATATACCTGGCATCTTGGACACCTTTTTTGAGACATTGGCTTCCCACTGGAGTTTTTTATATTTCTATCTATCTATCTATCTATCTATCTATCTATCTATCTATCTATCTATCTATCTATCCAAAAAACTCCAATATATATTTTGTAAATAAAGTATTGCGCTTCTGGATGCCTGCTGTAGGTTTCATATCCTTTTGGGTTTTCTCATATGCATTTTTAATTGGAGACACCTCCCCTGATAGTTTGGTTATAGGCACCAAGGCTGCTGCTTATTACCACTCCCGGTTTTGTCTTTGGGTTTTTTCTTATGTTTTAATATATACTTACTTTATTCTGATGTATTTACGACATGGCACAGTATTCCTTACGCATGTTCCTGTCAGGTAATCCATGTTTTCAACAATGACAAATGGTGCCTCTTCTAATGTAACCACACTGAGATGGTTGTCATCAGGCTCAATGTCCAGAGCACCTGAGATTCTGGGCCATACTGGATATTTTGCTTCCAGTGTTTTGTTTTCCCATTTTCCTACCTGTAACATATATATATAAAACAGTATATGCATCAATAAGATGTTTTTGTAATCAACTTGTCATATCACTTACCCATGTGTGGTCTAGGAAAAGTTAAAATGTGTTTAAAGTGCACCTGTAATTTAAAGTGGTAGTTTACTGTAAGAGAAAAAAACAAAAGTTTCCACCTGAAAGGAAATATCATAATGTGCTAGTATGCACCACATACTAGCACATGCAGTCCTTCAGCTGTGCACTGTCAGCGCTGCAGAGGCTTCCTTCTTCACTCAGTCTTTTTTCCGGATTCGGGGACTCCAAGCATCTGATTGGACTGTGTGCACATTTAGGAGATATTCATTTTACCTACAGGTAAGCTTTATTATAAGCTTACCTATAGGTAAAAATTAAATATGCGCATTTATTACCACTTTAATAGGGGATGTAATGCTATAAAGCCCAAGTATAAGGAAGATCCAATGCCATGTTTAACCCTTTTGTTGTGGGCCCTGTTTTTCATTTTTTACGTGAGGTGGCCAGGCCACTTTTTTCTTTCACAGTCAACAATCTTCTAGCAAACAATGGCAATGACAGTGGGTGGAACCTGATGGGGAAGCTAAAACACAAATTCTGTCTTATGTCTGCTCTCTCATTGCGACTGACAGCAAGCAGTTGGAATATTCTATAGCCAATAGCAGGCTGTCTACTGGTTAAGGATCTATCCGCTGCCTGCTGTCAATGACAAGGGGAGAAAACCAGATAGAGAACAAGTGTTTGTGAGTCCCCAACAGGCTCTGTCAAGTCTTACTCTCCAGGCCCCGGCTACTACTGGGTGGGGAGTGGAGGAAGATCACTCCGCCAGAGAAGGCATGGAGATAAACAGGCAGGCATCTGGCCGAGACGTGAGCCAAGACAGAAGAACAAACGAGCAGAGATGAATGGGCATGCACCCAAAACTGAAGAAACATTCACTCCATTCTGAGCAGCACATGATCATCAGAAAGGGGCACAGATAATGGAAAAAAATACACCCCCCTAAACTACTAGGCGCAGTAGATTTTTTTTTTATTCTGCACTGACTGTATTTGAAATTGCCCCAGCCCCTGTTCAAATCCAATCCAGGGACAAAACTGGAGACAGACTTTGTCTGGGGACAGTGTCCTCAATCAGGGGACTGTCCCCTGAAACCGGGGTTGGGGGATGTCTGGTCACCCTACCCAAGTCACAATGCACCTCCACATGCGGTGCATTCCCCAAATGAATTTACTTGTTTACAACAGGTACATAAATCTGTTGCTTGCATCTACATTTGTCATGACATTTGTCACATGAAGGCACGGCAGAATTCCCTAAATATATATCATAAATACTTTATGCATCACAAATTTAAAGTAAAAAAAATACATTATCAAACACATCAATGGACAATGTGATGTAAAATGTTTACAATATGCAATTGCATTTATGAAATTTTAACATGCTTTATTTTCACAGGCCTCTTTGGAGCGGTTTATAGAAAGAGCCAAAATAAAGATATCAGCCACAAAATTATTAAAGAGGAACTGCAGTCTGCTCACATGATTTGTAATAAAAAACATCTTTGCCATTCTTAAGCTTCCCTCCAACTACGTTGCATATAATTTTATACTGTATATACTGTGATTCTGTACTTGCAAAATATGCTGCAGAAATCTATCTCCACTGGCCAGTATCGCCAGACTGGCTGCAACCATTTTAACTGTGTGCAGCTGAAGCTGTTGCCTGTTCACTTCCTGGATTTACACAGACATACAAAGGCACACATCCAGCTCTGCAGCCCTGATTGGCCCTCTTATGATTCACCCCCTCCCTTCCTGGCAAACTCTCACAAGAGTGAGAGAGAGATCTGTGCATGATGTCATAAGCCTAGGCTTTTTATCAGACAAGAAACAGGAAGTGGGCTGAATAAGGTATATACTGGCAGAATTGTTTTTTTTTTTTTTTTACTATCCAAAGTTAAAACAACAAGGGCAGAAGATTTAATAGATGGAAAGTTGAAAACATGACTGAAGGTCCGCTTTAAGTACACTTTTGAGTAAAGATTGTTTGAGGTTGTTCCAGTCAAACCAGCGTTTTGTACTGACTTTTGTAACTATTTAGTTGATATGTCTATCGCTATAATTTTAGTAGACAGGCACAAAGATTTCATCACAGACAATGAAATGAGCAAGATGCTGATAGTTTCAATTACAGTGCCTTTTTATTGCCCTGCTATTCAAAAGCATGTCCTCACTAGGGATGAGCCGAACATACCCGCGTTCGGTTCGCACCGGAACGTTCGAACAGACCGCGGGTTCGCGCGAACATTTAGAACCCCATTGAGGTCTATGGAACTCGAACGTTCGAATTCAAAAACGCTCATTTTAAAGACCAATATTCAATTTAATGTTGGAAAACGTCTTTCAGAACCCGGGTCTTGCCCCAGGGAACATGTATCAATGGAAAAAAACGTTTTAAAAACGGCCGTTTTTTCCGGAGCAGCGATTTTAATGATGCTTAAAGTGAAAAAAAAATGAAAAATTCCTTTAAATATCACACCTGCTGTGTGTCTATAGTAGTGGCACGTGTTTATAAATGTCCCTGCACAAGATTATTATAAGAAAAAAGTAATTTAATACTGCTTGCGCACGTGCTGTGTGGCAACAATATGTCGATTATTTTACGGGTGGTGGGGGGCCATTATTTTTTTGTGAAAGAAAAATTGTAGGAAAAAGGGCACCCCTCAAACATACTGTAATTGGAGCGCAACAAAGAGCCACGTGCAAAGTATTGCATCAACAATTGTTATTAGGCACCCCTGTTGAATAGGGGCAGAAAAATTGTGCCTTAGGCACAACACAACACTGCAATCCCTCCCAATAACTGTAATTGGAGCAGAACAAGGAGCCACGTGCAAAGTATTGCATCAACAATTGTTATTTGGCGCCCCTGTTAAACAGGGGCAGAAAAATGTGTCCTTAGGCACAACACAACACTGCAACCCCTCCCAATAACTGTAATTGGAGCGCAACAAAGAGCCACATGCAAAGTATTGCATCAAAAATTGTTATTAGATGCCCCTGTTAAACAGGGGCAGAAAAATTGGGCCTTAGGCACAACACAACACTGCAACCCCTCCCAATAACTGTAATTGGAGCGCAACAAAGAGCCACGAGCAAAGTATTGCATCAAAAATTGTTATTAGGCGCCCCTGTTAAACAGGGGCAGAAAAATTGGGCCTTAGGCACACCACAATTCTGCAACCCCTCCCAATAACTGTAATTGGAGCACAACAAAGAGCCACGTGCAAAGTATTGCATCAAAAATTGTTATTAGGCGCTCCTGTTAAACAGGGGCAGAAAAATTGGGCCTTAGGCACAACACAACACTGCAACCCCTCCCAATAAATGTAATTGGAGCACAACAAGGAGCCACAACAATTGGAGCACAACAAGGAGCACAACAAGTATTGCATCAAAAATTGTTATTAGATGCCCCTGTTAAACAGAAAATTTCTTATTAGCTATCAACAAGAAAAGTGAGGAGGAGAAGGATATTCCATCAGCAGCATGACAGGACAGTCACTCAGCATCAGCATACGCAGTCTCAAAGGGATCTGACATTTCAACAAAAAAGTATTATTCAGTAACATCAGCATCAGGTGCTTGGTAGCTGGTGTTGATCCAAGCCTGATTCATTTTGATGAAGGTCAGTCGATCAACAGAGTCGGTGGAGAGGCGCACCCTGTGATCGGTCACAAAGCCTCCAGCAGCACTGAATGTGCGTTCTGAAAGAACACTGGATGCAGGGCAAGCCAGTAGCTCAATTGCATACTGTGCAAGCTCTGGCCAGTGATCCATCCTCAAGACTAAGGATGAGCCGAGCACCCCCCTGTTCAGTTCGCATCAGAACTTGCGAACACACCAAATGTTCATGTGAACTTTAGAACCCCATTAAAGTCTATGGGACTCGAACATATGAAATCTAAAGTGTTAATTTTAAAGGCTAATATGCAAGTTATTGTCCTAAAAAGTGTTTGGGGACCTGGGTCCTGTCCCAGGAAACATGTATCAATGCAAAAAAAGTTTTAAAAACTGCCGTTTTTTCAGGAGCAGTGAATTTAATAATGCTAAAAGTGAAACAATAAAAGTGTAATATTACTTATATAGGGGAAGCGGCCACCCGTCACGTGACCCCGCCCCCTCTGACGCACCCTTGTACGTCACTGGGAAAGACCGGTCTTTCCCAGTGACGTACGAGGGTGCGTCAGAGGGGGCAGGGTCACGTGACGGGTGGCCGCTTCCCCTATATAAGTAATGTCAAAGTGGAGAGTGGAGCTCGCCTGCTGCGCTCTGGGTGGATCTTCTCATCGCTGGACCGGACCGCTGATCATCCGTCGCTGGAGAGATCATACGTCGCTGGATAGAAGACAATGTTGGAGCAGGGAGCCGCATCGACAGTGGATTACCACCGCTGGATTTTTTTTTTTTATTAATAAAGGAATTTTTTTCTACGGTGTCTGTGTGTATTTTTTTTAACTATTTACACTTCCTTCGTGAAATGGTAGAGGTACAGTGTTCCCCATTACCAATTCACATAGGGGGGGGCAGAATCTGGGGGTCCCCTTTGTTAAAGGGGTCTTTCAGATTCTGATAAGCCCCCCAACCGCAGACCCCCACAACCACGGGGCAAGGGTTGTGGGGATGAAGCCCTTGTCCCCATCAACATGGGGACATCCTCCCCATGTTGAGGGCATGTGGCCTGGTGCGGTTCCGGAGAGGGGGGGCCGAACTCTGTCCCCTCCTCTTTTCTGCGGCCAGACAGATTAACGTGCTCGGATAAGGGTCTGGTGTGGATTTTTGGGGGAACTCCACGCCATTTTTTTTTTAATTTGGGGTGGAGTTCACCTTAAAATCCACACCAGACCTGAAGGGTCTGGTATGGATATTTGGGGGGAACCCCACGTAATTTTTTTTTAAATTGACGGCGGGGTTCCCCTTAATATCCATATCAGACCTGAAGGGCCTGTTAATGGAATTTGGGGGGACCCCCAGGCTTTTTTTTTATTTTTTATGAATGAATCATCTCTGAATTGCCAGAGCCGACAATTCATTAGAGCCGCAAAGCCGGTTTTAAATGCCTTTTTTTCTTTCAGAAATGACACTGTGTGCAGGGACAGTTCTATGTACGGGAAACATGCGCTTTTTTACATGCTGACTTTACACCCTCCCCCCAGGTACGAAATTTAAAGTAATATTACACTTTTATTGTTTCACTTTTAGCATTATTAAATTCACGGCTCCTGAAAAAACGGCAGTTTTTAAAACTTTTTTTGCATTGATACATGGGACAGGATCCAGGTCCCCAAACACTTTTTAGGACAATAACTTGCATATTAGCCTTTAAAATTAACACTTTAGATTTCTCCTATTGACTTTAACAGGGTGTTCCGCGGCTTTTCGAATTTGCCGTGAACACCCCTAATTGTTGGTTGTTCGCTGAACAGGCGAACAGGCAATGTTCGAGTCGAACATGAGTTCGACTCGAACTCAAAGCTCATCCCTAGTCCTCACATGTAATGAAGGAAATAGACATGTGCACTGCCAAAAAATTCGTTTTTTTCGTTTGTTATTTTCGTATTTTTTTTTTCGTAAATTCGGGAAATTCAAAAAATTTGTTTTTTCCGTTTTTGTTTCATTCGTTTTTTTTATTTTTTTGGATATTCTGAAATTTCGAAAAAAAAATTATTTTCGTTTTATTCGTTTTTTTGCTTTTTTCGGAAATTCGTAAATTCGGGAAATTTTTGGATTTCCGAAAAAGCAAAAAACGAAAAAAACGAATGAAACGGAAAAAAAAGAATTTTTGGAAATTCGGAAATTTACGAAGTTTCGAATTTCGCATTTTTCGAAATTTCGAATTTTTCAATTTTCGAATTTTTCACATTTCGAATTTTCGAAATTTCGAATTTTCGAAATTTCGTATTTTCGAAATTTCGTATTTTTCAATTTTCGACATTTCGAATTTCGAAATTTTCAAAATTTCGTATTTTCGAAGTTTCGTATTTCGAATTTTTCAATTTTTGAAATTTCGATTTTCAAATTTTTCAATGTTCGAAATTTCGAAATACGAAAATTCGAAAATACGGAAATATTCGTAAATACGAAAATTCGTAAATTTGAAAAATTCCAAATCTGAAAAATTCCTAATTGGAAAAGTTAAAAATTCGAAAATCCGAAACTTGAAAAATCCGAAACTTGAAAAATCCGAAACTTGAAAAATTCGAAACTTGAAAAATTCGAAAATTGAAAAATTCGAAAATTGAAAAATTCGAAAATTGAAAAATTCGAAAGTGGAAAAATTCGAAAATTTTCAAATCCGAAAAATTTTCGTATTTCCGAATTTCCGAAAATCCGAATTTCCGAAATTCGTAAATACTAAAATTCGTAAATTAAAAAAAAATCGGAAATACGAAAATTCGTAAATACGAATTTTCGAAAATACGAAAATTCTTAAATTCGAATTTTCGGAAATACGAAAATTCTTAAATTCGAATTTTCGGAAATACGAAAATTCGTAAATTCAAAATTTTAAGAAGTCCGAAAATTCGTAAATAAAAAATTCGTAAATACGAAAATTCATAATTAACGAATTTCCGAATTTTCGTAAAAAAACTAATTAGAAACAAAACGAATTGCACAGGTCTACTCTCCATCAACTAGGTCCTCTTTCACACTCGTTTAGAGAGTACTCCTCATATACAGTAGAAACAGACACAGGGACTGACCTCTGTAACACTTGGCTGACTTTATTGGTTGAACAAGATGAACTTATGTCTTTGTCCAGATTGAATAACTATGGGGCCAGATCCACAACGAGCGGGCGCAACGTAACTTTTGTGATTTAAGTTACACCGCCGCAAATTACACAAGTTAGTGCCCGATCCACAAAGCACTTACCTGGAAATTTGCAGCGGTGTAACTTAAATCCGTCCGGTGCAAGGCGGGCCAATTCAAATGGGGCGAGTCCCATTTAAATTAGGCGCGCTCCCGCGCCGGACGTACTGCGCATGCTCCAGACGCTATTTTCCCGACATGCTTTGCGTTACGTTACGTTGCGCCGAGTTTTGTGAATCGCGACGGTTA
Organism: Rana temporaria; assembly: GCF_905171775.1. Classification (NCBI taxonomy): domain Eukaryota; kingdom Metazoa; phylum Chordata; class Amphibia; order Anura; family Ranidae; genus Rana; species Rana temporaria. The sequence goes on along the minus strand of NC_053494.1, from coordinate 83,581,721 downwards.
AAAAAGAGATGCGGCGGGAAAGAAAAAATTTAAAAAGAAATTTGACAGCGACGCGGGAAAGACAGGTATACTTTTACATGGTGTACTAACTTTACACTTTGTAAAAGCAGCCCTATCTTTGCGATGGCAAACTAACACTTACGGAGACTTAACGAAGGGAAAAAGCTTTGTGGATCTCCGTAAGTGCTAATTTGCATACCTGACGCTGGATTTCGACGAGAAATGCCCCCAGCGGCGGCCGCGGTACTGCATCCTAAGATCCGACAGTGTATATCTTAGGGATATCTATGCGTAACTGATTCTATGAATCAGCCGCATAGATAGAAACAGGGATATGACGGCGTATCAGCAGATACGCCTGCGTATCCCTTTTGTGGATCTGGCCCCTTGTAACTATGTAATTCAGGTGGGCTGAAAATGTGATAGTCCAAAATGGATTTTGTCAGACAATTGCAACTCTGATAAGGCTGGCATTCGGGGGCGTCTAATGATGGACATTTATCAGAAACAATTGCTGTGACTTCCAGATAGCTTAAAGTAAGTGATTTTAACTGTTTTTAGTAGTAAAGGATTGGATGCACAGTAAAACAAAGAGGGTTATTTACGAAAGGCAAATCCACTTTGCACTACAAGTGCACTTGAAATTGCACTGAAAGTGTACTTAAAAGTGCAGTAGCTGTAGGTCCGAGGGGGACATGCAAATAAAAAAAACAGCATTTTAGCTTGCACATGATTGGATGATAAAATCAACAGAGCTTCCTCTCATTTCAGATCTACCCCTCAGATTTACAGTGACTGCACTTCCAAGTGCACTTTCAGTGCAATTACAAGTGCAGTTTGCACTTGCAGTTTGCACTTGTAGTGTAAAGTGGATTTGCCTTTTCGTAAATAACCCGTAATAAAAGTGAAGACCAAACACCAAAACATTTTTTAAATAATTTCTCCAATTAACAGGAAGCTGTGATGTCTAATCCTCAGTAAAGAATGCCCCGGCGTAAAGGGAACCTAGGCAGAGGGGCCACATGACTGGGGGAACGCTGAGGAGGTTGCTCCGGGAAGAGGATGTGAGGTGGGTCAGCAGTTGTTAAGGGGGTGGGGCTGGCTACACAAGGCAGCTCTCTATAAGTGCAGAGGGGGCGGAGCTAGGCATTTGGCGCCAAGGACAGGAAGGGGTAATACACAGATTGTTTTTCCCTCCCTCCCTCCCTAGTGGAAGTCTGTCTGGTATGGGTATGTGTTTTTAATGTATCTTTTTTCGTTTCAGGTGGTATTGGCCGGGGTATGGGGTTCCTGAGGGTTGGTTGGTGGTGGGTAGATATATATTGGTGGTATATATCAAAGATTGTTGGTAGGGTTTGGGGCCTGTTCTCGAGATGGTCAGTGCACCTTCCCTATCGGGTTAAGTGGGCTAGTGGTCAATCGGGCTGAACAGTGAAGGAATCGATCAAGTCTCGGAGCTGGTAGGAACATGGCTGGAGGCCAGAATACTTTGGAGATGGTGTCAGCCCATGACATAGCCTTGTTTACCTTCTCTCAGGAACCTCTTACGTAATCTTTGGAAAAAGTTATTTGGGTTAATAAAAGTTGTTATGTTTAAATATATATATTTATTTAAAGGATTATATATATTTATTAAAAAAGTTATTTTATAGTTTATTTTATGTTACCTTTTGGAATTAATAAAGGGGCCTTTAGTGGCCATTTAATCCAGAAGGTGTTGTGTTGTTAATTTAGGTTAAGGGGTATGTAAGGTAGTGTTAGTTAAGGGGTAATGAGCTAGGACTCTAGCAGTGCACCAGTCATGCCATGCTTAGTATTTCAGATTTTTCTGTAGATGTAGAAATATATTTTCAGTTGCATTTTTCTTAATACACAGTGCCCCCTGCTGAGCCACTATTGAAATACATCTATGCATTAATATGAACAACATGGAATGCTAAGCGATAATGTTCAACTATAAATAACATTGAGGAATAATGTTGCAATTACACAGAAAACAAACTGCAAATGGAGGAAAGTTATCTGCATAATCACATGTTTTCAAAAGGGCAATGACTCTGTGCCCTGAGGTGCAATCACAGACAAATAGTACTTTCAGAGTAGGCCATACAAGTAGGCCTCACCTGTTTAATGCAAGTGTTAGGATTCTGCAGATTCACTGCTTCCTTCTTAACATAGTTGTATACCTCCCAACTTTTGAACTTAAACAATGAGGGACAATTTTTAAAGAGGAAGAATGTAGGGCATGTATTGCATCATGGCAACATTGAATGTGGCCAGAAAAAGGATGCATGGCGATAAGGGTGTGGTTTAAACATATCCCTGCAGCAGCTTTTTTTTAATCCACTTTATTTCTTTTTTCTTTTCTTATTTCATACATAGATATGCCTATTCGGCATCCATTTCATTTCATTTGACATACATTATACCACATTATACCACATTTTTATATTCCTATACTATTCCAATGTACGTCTCTATCTTTTTATATCCCCCCTCCCCCCCCTGTCCTCTGCACTCTACATAAAAAATCTGTCCGTCACCAATTTTGGTGTTGCGACACTCACATCTCTCAACCAGGAATACCAAATCTCCTCAAATTTACCCTCTGCTTTCCTACGTTTGTAGGCCAAGTGTTCTCTTCCCAACAGGGAGTTGACATATGCCATCCATTGCTTCCCTGTGGGGACCCCCGGAGCCATCCAATAACGTGCAATTAGTTTTCTTGCCAAATACAACAGTCTTGTTACCATATAGTACTTTCCTTTTGTAAACTCTCCAGGGTCAATGGCCCCTAACAAGTATACCAAAGGGTCCAATGGAACTGGTACCTGTGCCACTCTAGTGATACACTGTGATACTTCCTCCCAATTCTTGTGAAGCTTTGGGCATCTCCAAATCAAGTGTATGAAATCCCCCTGCTGAACCTTACATTGTGGGCACATAGGAGTATCCCTTCTTCCTAGGGTGCCCACGTGTCCCGGATTGCCCGGGACTGTCCCGCAATTGACATGTCTGTCCCGGGCACCTTCATTCAGGGACAATACAGTGTCCCGGAATGAAAAAGATGACACAACCACCCCCTACTAACTAATAACTACATTTCTGTAACTGGTTGCTAGGGCCGGCGCTGCCTGGCATCTTGCAACCAGTGACAATTTACTCTCAGACAGTGAGGCTGGGAGTGAGGCCTGTGCCTAGTGCAGCGCTGCTGTCCCCACCCACCTCGGCACCTCCTCCTTCTCCGGCACCAAGTGGCAAGCAGCAGGGACTGGTGTGATCTTCACTCTCCAGATAGTGACGCCACTCCTTTCCTTCAATGCACGTGGCTCATGCAGAGGGAGTGACAGCAGCACTGCATCTGGTGGCAAGTGGCACATTCACCTGACAAATAACCCGCCGCCAAATTCCCCATCAACCCAGAGACTGCATTCCCCCCCTTCATCTTTTTTTGGGGAAGGTGAGAGAGGGTGTGTGTCCCTGAATGGCAGTTTGGAAATGTGGTCACCCTACTTCTTCCCCATCTATGTAGTTGTGGCGCTGTTCTATAAGCCCTGTGTAAAATGAAGAGTTGCGACAATTTGTGCGACGCTGAGACAGATGGAGATCAGTGGGAGAGGGCGCTTGAATCCGTTCCGGCGGTATCTATCTCCCCAATGTCTTCCACCCACTTCCTTCGGCTTCTAAGGGGGGCATGACTCTGAATTGTTGCTAACAGTCCCTCATATATTTTTGTTATCAGTCCTCTCCTAGCTTCTGCTTGCAGAACCGTCGTCATCAAAGGTGACATAGTTAGTCAGTCAGGTTGAAAAAAGACACAAGTCCATCCAGTTCAACCACAAAAAATAAACAAAAAAAACACAGTTGATCCAGAGGAAGGCAAAAAAAAACCAGCAGAGCATGATCCAATTTGCTACAGCAGGGGAAAAAAATCCTTCCTGATCCCCCGAGAGGCAATCGGATTTACCCTGGATCAACTTTACCTACAAATCTTAGTACTCAGTTATTTTATGTACATTTAGGAAAGTATCCAGGCCTTTCTTAAAGCAATCTACTGAGCTGGCCAGAACCACGTCTGGAGGGAGTCTGTTCCACATTTTCACAGCTCTTACTGTGAAAAAACCTTTCCGTATTTGGAGGTGAAATCTCTTTTCCTCTAGATGTAAAGAGTGCCCCCTTGTCCTCAGTGTTGACCGTAAAGTGAATAACTCAACACCAAGTCCACTGTATGGACCTCTTATATATTTGTACATGTTGATCATATCCCCCCTAATTCTCCTCTTCTCAAGAGTGAATAAATTCAGTTCCTCTAATCTTTCCTCATAGCTGAGTTCTCCGATATCCTTTTTGAGAACTGGTGCCCAAAACTGAACTGCATATTCCAGATGAGGTCTTACTAATGATTTGTACAGGGGCAAAATTATATCTCTGTCTCTGGAGTCCATACCTCTCTTAATACAAGAAAAGACTCTGCTCGCTTTGGAAACCGCAGCTTGGCATTGCATGCCATTATTGAGCTTATGATCTACCAAAACCCCCAGATCCTTCTCCACTACAGATCCCCCCAGTTGTACTCCCCCTAGCATGTATGATGCATGCATATTCTTATTCCCTAAGTGCATAACTTTACATTTATCAACATTAAACCTCATCTGCCACTCAGTCGCCCAATTAGACAGAGCATTGAGGTCGGCTTGTAAATTGGAGACATCCTGTAAGGACGTTATTCCACTGCATAGCTTGGTGTCATCTGCAAAGACAGAAATGTTACGTTTGATCTCAGACCCAATATCATTTATAAATATATTGAAAAGTAAGGGTCCCAGCACTGAACCTTGGTTATATTGAAAAGCAAGGAGCTGAGTCTCCACCTCCTCATTAACATTGGGTGGTTTATAACAAACTCCAATGATTAATTTTGAACTACGCACATCTGTATGCAGTTCCACCCATAATGCTTCAGCCTCATCACACTCTCCATCAACCAGGTTCTCTTTCACGCTTGCTTTGAGGTCAACGGTAAAGTCTCCACCAATGATCGTGTTTGTTGTTGTTTCTGTAAAGCATGCCGGAGCTGGAGATACTGATAGAAGCCCCGTGGGGCTAATTGGTATTCTCTACACAGCTGATAACCTTAGACCATTCAGAGTAAGAATCATTAACCACGACTCTCTGAATTCTGTCTTTCAGCCAGTTTTCTATCCATTTACAAACTGATATATCCAATCCTGTAGACCTTACCTTACACACGAGCCGTGTGTGCGGAACTGTATCGAACGCTTTTGCAAAATCCAAATATATCACGTCCACAGCCACGCCTCTGTCCAGGGTTTTACTTACCTCTTCATAAAAGGAAATCAGGTTTGTCCGACAACTTCTGTCTTTCATGAATCCATGCTGTCTGCTGCTTAAATAGTTTTTTTCCAGCAAGAACTCATCCATGTGGTCTTTTATTAAACGTTCCAGTATCTTCCCAACTATAGAAGTTAGACTAACAGGTCTATAGTTACTTGGTAAAGACTTTGTTCCCTTTTTAAATATGGGCACCACATTGGCCCTGCGCCAATCCAGTGGTACTATTCCTGTCATTAATGAGTCCCTAAATATTAGATACAGTGGCTTTGAAATGACAGAGCTCAACTCACCTAGGATCCGTGGGTGGATGCCATCTGGTCCAGGTGCTTTATCCACCTTTATTCTGTCTAAATATTTTTGGACCATATCACTTTTGAGCCATTGTGGATTTGGGGCTGTGTCACTCCCACCCCCATTTTGGACATGAGCTCCCCCATGCTCCATTGTATACACAGAGCTGAAGAAAGCATTTAATAAATTTGCCTTCTCTTTGTCCCCAGTCACCCACTCTAGATTATTTTGTAAGGGGCCTACATGCTCGGACTTCACCTTTTTACTATTAATATATTTAAATAATTTTTTGGGGTTTGTCCTACTATCTTTTGCAATCTGTCGTTCATTTAGAATTTTTGCATCCTTGATTTCCTTTTTACATATCCTGTTATATTCTTTGTAACATTTAAACAACACTAGTGTTCCTTCATTTGTATATTTTTTAAAAGCTACTTTCTTATTGTTTATAGCATTTTTAACTTTGACCGTGAGCCACATAGGTTTTATTTTTAGCCTTTTAAACTTATTGCCCATGGGAACATACTTTGCAGTGAGGTTCCACACAGTCTTTTTGAAGAATTCCCATTTCTGTTCTGTGTTCATCGGTGCCAATAGTCCCTCCCAGTCCAAGTCCTGGAGAGCAGCCCTCATTCTTGGAAAATTTGCTCTCTTAAAATTTAGTGTTTTAATATTTCCTGTATGTATTTCTTGCTTATAGTTAACATTAAATGAAATCATGTTATGATCACTGCTACCCAGGTGTTCCCTTATCTGAACATTAGTAATAAGCTCTGCATGGTTTGAGATTATCAGGTCCAACAGAGCATCATTCCTAGTTGGGGCCTCAATAAACTGCACCATAAAATTGTCCTGCAATAGGTTTTTAAATTTTTGTCCTTTAACTGTCCCAGCAATGCCATTATTCCAGTCAATTTCTGGGTAGTTAAAATCCCCCATTATTATCACCGTCCCAGCCCTTGCAGCCCTTTCCATCTGTGCAAGAAGCTGAGTCTCCACCTCCTCATTAACATTGGGTGGTTTATAACAAACTCCTATGATTAATTTTGAACTACGAACATCTGTATGCAGTTCCACCCATAATGCTTCAGCCTCATCACACTCTCCATCAACCAGGTTCTCTTTCACGCTTGCTTTGAGGTCAACGGTAAAGTCTCCACCAATGATCGTGTTTGTTGTTGTTTCTGTAAAGCATGCCAGAGCTGGAGATACTGATAGAAGCCCCGTGGGGCTAATTGGTATTCTCTACACAGCTGCTCCTACGTTTTCAGTACCCCACCCTCGTATAGCTGTGAAAAGAACCAAATTCCCTTCGTTTTCCAGGAGGTAAAACCTACTAAATCCTGTAGCTCTACATATCTAGGATTGTTCCATATTGGAGTGAATGGTAACACCCCCTCTGTCCCCACCGTCTTCCGTAGCTCCCCCCATACCTTTCTAAGGAGGGTTCCTGTGGGTGCTGCCTGTGGCAAACTGGACAAGCCCATCTCAAGATGGGAGGCTGCCTTCAATGTGGGAGCTGTTCTGGTTACCATATTTCTATTTGGGTCCTCTCTTTCTTCCCGTCCCCAACCCGCCAGCTGCTGTATCTGAGAGGCTGCAGCAGCTTTGATAAGAATACCACCTGGCACTAGAAGATTTACCATAATAAAACACATCCATACCTTGGTTTAGTATTTTACCCCAGAAGGAAGACCCTGTGCAACAATCTTGCTATGCACTTTAGTCTGCTAACCAACACCTGGTGACTCACGTGACCCAGGTAAGGAGGAATAAGATGCTATAAAGTGAATGATACAGAGCCTACTCTGTCCCCACAGCTGTTCCCTGGAAGCGCCGCATGCCAGCCATTTACTGTATAACCACTTTCCACCCATCCTATAGCAGAATGACAGCCAGGCGGTGTTTTTTCGTTATCCTGATTGGACATCATATGACATCTTCAGGATAACATGCTGGCATGCGGCTGTGTGGCAACAGTGATCGGAGGTGCTGTGTGTCAGTCTGACAACACTGCATCTCCGATCGTGGTATGGAGCCTCTGATAGAGGCTTCTTACCATGTGATCAGGTTTGACAAATCAAAGCTGATCACAGCGTGAACCAGGAAGTGCCAGTAAACGGATTTTGATCGGCATCCCCCCCTTTTAGAGGGGGTCTGCGCTGATAATTAGCACATTGATTATCAGCACAGCCTCCATGAGAGGTGCAGATCAGCTGCCAATCAGTGCCCATCAGCTCCCAGTCAGTGCCCCATCAATAAGGCCAGGCAGTGGCCATAAAAGTGCCAATCGGTGCCCACACAAGTGCCAATCAGTGCCCACACAAGTGCCAATCAGTGCCCAAGCATTAACGCCTGTCAGTGCACTTCAGATGCCAATCAGCAATGCCTGTCAGTATCACCTCATCAGTGCTGCCTATCCAGTGCCATCTATCAGTGCCCATCAATGCCACCTATCAATGCCCATCAGTGTCCATCAGTGCCCATAAGTGCTGCCTATCAGTGCCCATCAGTGCCACCTATTAGTGCCCATCAATGCCCATCAGTGCTGCCTATCAGTGCCCACAAGTGCTGCCTATCAGTGTCCATCAGTGCTGCATATCAGTGTAGCCTATCAGTGGCCATCAATTCTGCATATTAGTGCGTCCTCATCAGTGCCCATCAGTGCCACCTTTATCAGTGCCACCTCATCAGTGCCCATCAGTGCCGCCTCATCAGTGACCATTAGTGCAGCCTCATCAGTGGCCGTCAGTGAAGGAAAAAACAAAATAATATAACAGAAACTAATGCCGTGTACACACGACCGTTTTTCATGATGAGAAAAATGCAATTTTTTTAATTGGTCGTGAAAAACGGCCGTGGGTAGGCTCCAGAGCATTTTTCTCGACGAAAATAACTGGGCGAATTCTTTTTTAGAACCTGCTCTAATATTTCTCGTCGTTTTTAACGTTGTGTAAAACAGTCGTGTGTACGCTTTTACGAGGGGGAAAAAACGTGCATGCTCAGATGCAAGTTATGAGACGGGAGTTCTGGTAAAACTAGCATTTGTAATGGAGATAGCACATTCGTCACGCTGAAAATTATTGCATCTTTTTTTTTGTTTACAAAAGTTTTTTATTGTGAGAATAAAAATTAGAGTACAAGCATAGGTAGAAGAAACATAACCCTCTTTAGAGGTATATCAATGACATGGTAATACATAAGGCACATTGTAATGTTTGGTCCCTGGATGAGTATAGGGTGATCTAGCAGCATATCACCAAAGTTTAAAGTGTATATATAAAAAAGAATAAGAGATAAAACATAAGCATCACATACTGAACTACCAATATGACCATTTGGCCTCAAAGATGTGAAGAGTGTCATGTATTGTGTGGTAAATTCTCTCCGAGAGTTTCAATAACTCCATCCTATCGAGTACCTGTGACCATATAACTTCACCAGATCTCCAGTTGAATGCAATCATCCATTGCACTGAACTGCATAGTGAATGGAGGAGTTTGGTGCATGGTGGGGGAATATCTGGAACGTTTCCGTATAGAAGGCAAATTAATGGGGTGAGGGAGACCTTGTGTTTGGAGGAGTCTTCGAATTTGCGAGCCGCTTCATGCCAGATGTGTGATAGACGTGGGCAGCTCCAGAAGGTGTGAAGCAGAGTACCCTCAGCCCGGCAACCCCTGAAGCAGTCAGGGGAAACCGACGGGTAGAAAGTATGTATTTTGGATGGTGTAAGGTACCACCTTGTAAATAATTTTGTTGGGGTTTCTCTAAAGGAAACTGCTTTGTTGCTTTTCCTGAGGTTTTCTGACATAGTATACCATGTATCCGGGGGAAGGTCAATGCCTAGATCTGATTCCCAGTGTAGCATGGGTTGGGTTTTTTCGGGGGTAGAGAAGTCGTTAAGATAATTATAGAGTCTAGAGATTGTACCTTTGTCTCTGGAGGAAGATTTGCATATCCTTTCAAAAATTGTAATATTAGGGTTCGTGGAGAGTGAAAAATGTGTTTGGAAAAACGATTTAATTAAGGAGAATCTCTCCTTTTCTGAAGAGGGGAGATTAAAGTCTTTCTGAAGGGACTCAAAACTTCTAAAAGTCCATTTAGACTGTAGTGATCCTAAGGAAATTAGTCCACTATCTATCCAGATGGTGAACGAATGTTTGTTTTTATATGCAAGAGGTAGTCTAGGATCGCCTAGGTATGATGTGAATGGGGAGATGGTTGATGCAAGCGAGAAAATGTCTTGTATATTTAGCCAAAGTTTAAATGCATGAGCTACTATTATGTTGCGTTTGATGAGGTCCTTATAAAGGACGTATTTGGACCATAGTATCCCTTGTAGGTATAATGGGTATATAGATGAGGACTCAAAGCTTATCCAAGGAACATTTCTATTTGGTGAATACCATTGAGTAATCTGTGAGAGGCGTGCTGCTAAAAAGTACTTCCATAAGTTGGGAAGACCCAGACCACCACTGGGTTGTGACTTATATTGTAGGGCGTAACTATATCTTGGGCGCTTGTCAGCCCATATGAATTTATTAATGAGTCTTTGAAGTGCCTCAAGTTTAGATTTAGGAACGTTGATTGGTATAGTGCGAAAGTAATATAAAAGTTTGGGGAGAATGTTCATTTTAATTGCGCAAATTCTGCCCAAAAAAGAAATTTGTTAGGAGGACCAGGTTTTTAAAAGAGAGGTGATGCGTGCAAATAATGGGGTATAATTGGCTTTAAATAAACCATTGTAGAGGGGAGTGATGTTTACACCGAGATATTTGAATGAGGAAGAAATCCACGTAAAGGGGAAGTTGGACTGAAGAAGGGCGAGTTCCTGTGAGGGGATGTTAATGGGTAATACTGAACATTTGCTTAAATTGATTTTAAGACCTGAAACTTTATGGAAGAGGTCTAGTTGTCTGAGAAGTACGGGTAGAGAGGTATGTGGGTTTGTGATATATATCAGTGCATCGTCAGCATATAAGCTAACTTTGTATTCTTGATGTTCTTTGGTATACCCCTTTATATCCGGGTTATCTCTGATAGCCTGGGCTAAGGGCTCTATTGCTAAAGCAAAGAGGAGTGGGGATAGGGGGCAGCCCTGTCTGGTACCTTTACCTAGTGGAAAGAAATCGGAGTTAATGCCAGGCAATCGGATGCGGGTCTGTGGGGAATTATATAGGGCATTAAATCCTTGCAGAAATGCCCCAGTGATTCCAAATTTGGGGAGTAAGTAATTCAGGTAAGGCCAGCTAACGCTGTCAAACGCCTTGTGGATGTCAAGACTAAGGAGACAGGTTTGTCGTTTATGAAGGTTAGCATCCTGGATTACGTTGGCCACTAGTCTGATGTTGTCTGTAATCTGTCTGTTGGGTATAAAACCGGATTGGTCGATGTGTACAAGGGGGGAAATTACTTTGGCGAGTCTGTCTGCTAGGATCCTACCGAAAATCTTAAGGTCGTTATTTAGGACTGATATGGGGCGGAAATTTTGGGGTAGTGAGTGGTCTTTGTTGGGCTTGGGAATCAGGGATAGATTAGCTAATAGCATTTCTTTTGGGAAGGAATTGCCTTCTAGGATGTGATTGAAAAGGTTTTTTAAATGTGGGGCAAGTAAGGGGGCATATTTCTTATAGTACAAGGAGGTGTAACCATCAGGGCCTGGTGCTGTAGAGGATTTGAGTGATTTGATAATATGTAAGATTTCATCTACTGTGCAGGGTGAGTTAAGAGAGTCAGCATGTTCACGATTGAGGGAGGGGAGGTTAAGGTTTTCAAGCCAGGATTTTGCAGCCTCGTTTGGAGGGGAGTTGGGGTTTGACATAAGGTCTCGATAAAACGAGGTGAAAATTTCCATAACTTTTTGTGGATGGGAGACCAGGTCACCGTTATTATTTCTAAGTTTGTATGTGTGTGTGGGGTTGTTGTCTTGTCTAAGTTTCCTTGCAAACATGGCTGAGTGGGAATTGCAATGCAGCATGTATTTAGCTTTGGAGAATCTGAGGGATTTTTCAACATTGCTTGAGAGGAGGGTGTCTAGGGCTTTGCGTTTTTCTTGTATTTGCTCAGTAGTAGCAGGATCAACTGCATGGTGTAGTTTAATGTACAGATGATGAAGCTCATTAGTGAGGCGCTTGATATCTGCCTGTCTTTCTTTGTTCTTGGATGCCGCTAAGCCAATTATATGGCCCCTCAAAACTGCTTTGTGGGCCACCCATATTGAGGTAGGTGGAGTTTCTTGATTTATGTTGTCTGTAAAATAGTTTTCTATGTGTGTGGATATGGTAGCCTTGCTATTGGAGTTTGTTAGGAGGGTGTCATTAAGACGCCAATTGTGGGGAGAGGGAGATAGGCCTATGTATGATGTAGTGAATGTGCATATGTTGTGGTCTGACCAAGGGCAAGGGTGAATCTGTGCTTGAGTGGAGTTGGCTAGGAGGACAGGAGTGGAGAGTATGTAGTCGAGCCTAGCCTAGCAGTCATGCGGATGTGAGTAGTGGGTATATGCTTTGATCCCCGTGTTGTGAGCTCTCCATGTGTCTAATAATTGTGCTTTGTTGATTAGTCTGTTTATAGTCTTAGAAAAGGATTTTGTATGAGGGGATATGGAACTTCTATCGAGGATTGGGTGGGCAGCCAGGTTAAAATCCCCACCAATTAGTATGTGAGGTGAGTGGTATTTATCCAGTGTCTCAAAAAATTTGAGAAAAAAGGATGTATGGGTATCATTTGGGGCGTATACAGAGGCTATGGTGATTTCCCTATTATTAATAGTGCCCTTAAGAATTATGTATCTACTCTCAGGATCTCTGAATACATGCTGGACATCAAAGATAATTGTGTTTCGTATAAGAATGGCCACACCTCTTGTTTTATTATCATAGGTGGTGAAGTATACTTGGTTATAAGATTTGTGAAAGTATTTGGGGTGATTGGAGGAGGCAAAGTGGGTCTCTTGGAGTAGGATAATGTCTGCTCCAAGCTTTTTGTATTGTTGATAGGCTTTTTTCCGTTTATTGGGTGAATTAAACCCATTTGTGTTGTGGGAAATAATTTTAATACCCATGATCAGAACTATGGTCAACTATCAACAGAACATCCAATACTCTCAACAGCCAGCCATACAGGGGGAGGTCTAACCGGGTTGTGTAACTGTGAACCCTGCAAGACCTATCGCTATAGTGTAGAAAACAATGTGAATGTGAGAAAAATTTGTATAGACCTAGCATCTCTGCAATACATGTCAATAAACAGAAATGACGTAGATACAAAAAATATAGGTTATGTATACCTGTGGGAAGAAAGGAACGAGAGAACTTATACTCTATGCTTGTGTAAAACAGATATGATTTTTTCAGTAGTGAGTTATAGGAGATAAAACTCCTGGTGTGGACCAGTTTCAGTAAAAAGGGTGGAAACCCTTTTGGACTGGTTTTAGTCAAAATAAACATACTACAGAGAAAAAGAAAAAAAACAACATGACGGATAATAAAAAAAAATTATCCTTATCCTGCGTCAGATCCAGCCAGGCCATCACAGAAGTGACCTAGATATGGACCGAGGCAGGAGTGGGGTCAAACTAGCATCGGCGGACACACCCGGGCAAAAGAACAGGTTAAACTGTAAGAGATTCCGCATATCAGTGCATGGCAACTTAAAACTGCATTGCAGCAACAATAACACTCTAATAATAGAGAACAGAGAACAGGGTCAAAACAACTGACTATAGCAATAAATTGTTTAGGAGGGAGTAGGAGAGGGATGTGATCCTGGGGATAGAATTATGTTCATTTCAGCCAGAGTGGGGAGGTCCAGGACGAATGTGTGGCAGTCTCGTGCAGCACCCTGGGAAACGAGTTTTAGGAAGTTCAAAATGATTCTCCTTTTTGTGCATGAATTGCACAGGGCTGCAGTATAGGAATATCCTGTATAGCTGTGTATATTGTACAGAAAAAGGTAAAAAAAATAAAAATAAAACCAAAAAAAAAAAAAAAATCATGGGAGAAAATATCTGTTGGGTGGAGTAGATCAGTGCAAAAAGCACTGGCTCTTGAAGTGTCTGTTGTAGCATCCTCTGAAACAACTGTGTGGCTCAGTGAGGAGAGTTGAAATTCTTCCAGTAGGGGGGAGTGGAGCTTTCGTGGGGGATATGTAAATCCCAGGTATTCAAGTTGGGCTGAAGTAAGGAAGTCCTGGCAGCCCCCTGTCTACTCTGCAGAAACTGTAAATATCATTTACTTTGGCTAAATGTGTAAATTGTTATTTAGGAGAGCCGTAGTATCTTGGATTGCAGGATCCTTTAGTAGGGATAGTGCAAAGACATGAAGAGACAATTGAAGATTTGGTATGGGTTAATTTTGATGTGGGTTGAATAATCTTCTCTGGTCTCTCTGGCTGCGCCTGTTGGAAGGTGTAGACCAAATGGGTGAGGGTCGTGGGGTGGCTGGAAGCCTTGGGTGGGGTTCGTTGGGCAGAAGACCCAACTTAATCAGCAGCTCTTTACCTTCAATCACATTGTAAACTGTATATGTGGATCCATTGTGTGGGATTGTCAGTTTAAAGGGAAAACCCCAGCGGTATCTTATCCTGGCTGATTGTAAGACAGAAGTGAGCTCCTTCATCCTGCGTCTTCTGTCTAAGGTGGCTGGGGAGATGTCAGGAAAGATTTGTACACGCTTCCCTTCATAGGAGATATTGTGGCGGTTTCTGGAAGCACGCATGATGTCTTCCTTTACCAGGAAATCCTTCATGCACATGATAATATCCCTGGGGGGGTTTTCAGGGGGGGGTTTTGGACGGAGGGCCCTATGTATCCTGTCGCAGGCAAAGGCGGATAATGGCTTCTCTGGTAGGAGATCATGAAATATTTGGGACACTGCTGGTAATAAATCTGTAATGGTTTCAGGTATGCCGCGCAATCTAATATTCTGGCGGCGATTGCGATTGTCCAAATCCTCAACCTGTGCCTGCATAAAGGCAAAGTTATCAGCCAGATTTTCATAGTCTTTTCTCAGGTCATTATGTGCTAAGGAGAGTTCATCATGTTTTGTCTCCAGGAGATCAGTGCGTCCTCCTATATTAGCAATTTCTTGGGAAAGTGCAGCGGTGGATTTATGCACTTCTTTTTCAATCTTTTCCACCAATTTATTAAAGATTAATGTGAGACTCTCATCTAAGTCAGCTTTAGAGAGGGGGGAGTTGTACTCACGATTTTCCAAGCTTTTAGGAGGTTGTGAGATGATTTCATCTTCTCCCCACATGCTGCTGCTGGCGCTATTTTGGGACATCTTCCCTGCTCTCTGCTCCACGTTCAGAAGAAAGTTGGTCAGCGTGTGTTGCTGGCTCCGATTTTTTTTCTTTTTTGTGCCAGGCATGCACCTCGAGTTCCCGCAGGGGTGCTGATGATTTTTGTCCAAAAACGAGCGTTATAGCCCTGGGGAATCGGCCGTTATGTGCCCGGGTGTGGAGGAGATGTGACTAGGCACTTCCCATCAGCGTCGCGCCGCGCATGCGCCCGAAATTATTGCATCTTTAATGCAGCACATTCTTTTCTTCTTTATAACGCTACAATAATGAACTTCTTTTGCTGCTGATATTCACACAGAGTTCTGACAAACTTGTTTCTTTATTATGTATCGTGATCTCATGAATAATCTTTATTTTTTGTAAGCCAGATCTCCATAAAAATTGTTTTATTAATTTTTTCAATCTTTTAATGAAGATCTTCTTGTTTGGTTATTAATTGTATAATATTTTAGACTGATTTCCATTTTTTTTTTTTTTTTTAGTGTGTCAAGTTACCACAACAACATTATTATTTAGTATTATTTACCCTCAAGGAGGTTAGTGTCCCTTGTTAATTTGAAAATGTATTTTTGAAATGTCCCTGCCTACTCACCAGCAAACTCTCTATTTTGAATAAAAACACATGGCCAAGTTTTTACAGTAAACCAAAAAAAACATTTATTCTGGCACACAAAAAATTTAAGGTGAAGGCAAACAAAAAACAGAGGTAATAAAAACAAAGAAGCCAGGAAGGCAGCACTGGAGACCCTGCTTGAATTTGTGCAGACACAGATCCCCACAGCAAACAACCAAGAATATAAATCCAAAATTGGGACCATGAGAAGCACATATCTTTAAGACCACAATTATTTTTTTCTCTTCTTTGTAGCCTTCTCTGCAGCCTTTGTTAACCGCGTCTTCGGAGGCGGTGTCCCTGGAGGAGAGCTTGTGGCAGGAGCAGGAGTAGGAGGGGTGACCTCCGCAAGGTCCGTGAAGTCGGTAAGCTTCCCCATCAAGCCCCTGTTGACGTTGGGCCATGTCCATTCTTGGTAGTTTTTCTCCAATAATTGCAGCAAATCCCTCTGCAGCAGTGGGGGGCTCTCTGAGGGCCACAGTAGCCTCCTTAATTAGGGCATGTGTTTCCTCCTCCATCTGCCTAAGCCTCCTGGGCCTTTTTTGTTGAATGCGAAGGGGAGACATATCAGGACTTGTGTTTGGCCTGGCCACCTCCTGTGTGCACCTGGGGCCTGCCTCCTCCTGTGTGCCACTGGGGCCTGCCTCCTCCTGTGTGCCACTGGGGCCTGCCTCCTCCTGTGTGCCACTGGGAACTGCCTCTCCTGGCTCTCATTTTCTCCCCCCTCATCCTGGCTGTGCTCTGCCTGTGAATAAAAAAGGGACATAGTTACATTTTTATCTTCATCTATCACACACATTTTTCACCTCATGACAGTTGCAAATTGAATGCTAATAAATATTAAAGACAATCATTCTGACCCCTGCATTTTTCATTCTTGTCCCCTACTGTCTATTGATATGTCAACACTTTTTGTTCAATCATTAAATTGTTAGCAATAGTAACATCTATTTTACATCATTATACTTTTATTACAAGAAATCTTTAGCAAAATACTATACCTGGCTCCATATGGTCAAATCAGGCTCATCCAGGAACTCAGGTTGTTCCTCCAAAGAAGGCTGAGCTTGGCTGCAGGGAAGGCTGGAGCGATGTCTGGGGGGAAGGGTTGAAAGAGATTCCCTGGCTTCCAGATGGTCATCAAGGAAGCTTAATTGACTGTAGTACCACAGTCTTGGCTTATAAATTGTATCTGCAGCTGCTCGTGACCTCATGGATTTCAGGACCTTATTCCGCTCAGTCCGATATGTGCCCCTACTGGTCCCAATTTTGGTAATCACATCCTTGGTTGTTGCTGTGGGGATCTGTGTCTTCACAAATTTAAGCACGCTCTCCAGTGCTTCCTTCTTTTTTTCTATTAGCTGTGATTTTAGTTTGCAATAGAATAGGAAGATTCTTCCACCTTTGCAGGAACTCAGCCATAAAACCAGGATCCTTGAAAACCTGCATGATTTCTGCAAGTCAAAAACAAGACAAAAATACTAATGTCAGTCAAGACTCTACTAATCTTTCTCACCATATATAGGCCACAATCTCATCCACTGATGAGTCAAGTCAAAAAAATGTTACGTACCCTCGATCTCAAATTCGTTGCTTACTCCTTCTTCAACACACTGAATGTCGTTTTGACACATGCAGATTACGTTCGTTCTTTCCCCGCCCCTTTTCGCTCATCGTAGTGCAAGACAACATGGCGGAGACTCTGCAGGTGGCAACCTCAACCGAGGAGGAAAGACAGGAGGAACCACAGACCAGATCCCGGAGATACAAGACGACAAACATGTTGGTCGAGGAGATGGTTGAAATTGTGGCAATATTGAGGAGGGAGGAACATGGCCCATACAAAAAGCCTAATCAGCTTAAGGCCAAAATAATGGTCAAAGTGGTTCAAACTCTGCAAAATAATTTGGGGGTGAACAGCTCCACAAAAGATGGTCTGACATCAAGTTGAGGGAGCTGGAGCAATACAAGGAAATTAAAAAAGTTATTGGAAAAAGGAGGTAATTTTCATGTGTTATTCAGATTATTATTACTAGCATGGTGCTGCATTTGCTTTTTCTTTGATGTAGTACAGTTCAAGATGTACATTTTCATGTTCGTGGGCACATCAGTCGGTCGTAGGAATCATTGTTCATTTGCTCACTAATAATAATACAATGTTTTTGTCTGATACAGTGTTAACTAAATTTGACCATGCCTATTTATGTGAGAATATTTTTGGAACATGGTTGTGTAGATGTGTTGGTAACTATATTTAAATAATTCAGTGTACTGTAAGGAGAGGATGCTCAGCAGCTGTTTACACATCTGGACTCAGTAGCACAAGTGTGGGCCACAAGAACAGGCGATCCAGTGGATACTTGGTGTGTTTCCATGTGTGAAACTTGACCAAAATAGCTAAATGTACCAGCTTTGGTAATGGATACAGTCATGTGTTCAGCTTTGAACTCTGACAAAACAGACAATTGTACCCAGGCCCGTCGGAACACGACAGGCAAAGCAAGCAACTGCTTGGGGCCCCGAGCTGGCCAGGGGCCCCAGCATGACGGGCCCTTACTGTGCCGCTGTGCAGAAACTAGGGTGCCTATGCCTGTCCCTGGTCCTGGACAGTTTCAATGGAGGACACAGCCTGTCAGCCAGCACAGCCACTGCATTTCCTGGACTGGTTGCTAGGGCCGCTCCGCTTGGCGTCTAGTAACCAGTGATGTCACTCACACACTATCAGACAGGCCAGGAGCGAAGCCCGCGCTTAGTGCTGCACAACTCTCTGGGGCCCAGCCCCTCCTCCGGCGCCCAGTGGCATTTAGCAGGGACTCGTCTTCACTCTCCATGTGATCTGAAGTTTTCCTGGGCAGCTGCACACTGGCTACTAACTTCTCTCTCCCTCCCGCACTCCTTTGGGCATAACAGCAAGTAGAAGAGCCGTACCGGACTGCCAGTGAGTACACTTGATATCACAGGGATCCAGCCTGTCCCTGACAGATGCCTCTGATCCTTCCTTCCCACGCGTTCCCCCTTCCTCTCCTTGTGCTTGATAATGGAGGTGAAGTCCGTTCCAGCCAGCTACTGTCTCTCTCTGATGTTTTTCCAATCACTGCACTGTGCCTCTCTAATACTCCCCCGTGCTCTCCCCCCTCCTCTACTTGGGCTTGATAACAGAGGTCACTGCAATGGCTCCTTTTCAGCCTCACAGACTGCACACCTCCTGTCCCTGATTTCTCTGCAGGCCTGGTTTCTGTGAATCTCCCTCAAACATCACAGTAGAAGAGGGGGCACATTTAGGTCTGATCCACACTGCTGCAATGTCAAACATCACATGTGATTCGCACCTCACTGCTGTGCAAATCTCATGTGATGTCTGTGAGTGTTACCCTAAGGGGCTCTCTACCACTGGAGTTGTCTGTAGTTGTTTGATTTTTGTGCAGGAGCTATAGAATACTCGAAACTGGCTGTGTTGGAAAGGTTCTGGCTAAAACAGAGCACACAAGTACTGTATATAAGCTGACATGTTGTAACCCATCATTTAAAAAAAATGTAATGTAGCGGGCGGGGAGGGGGCCCCCAGGGGGTGGGGCATAAAAAGAACATAGGGAGGGAGGAGGGGGCCGGGGGATGTAAAAAAAACATGGGGGGGGTTTGCATGTGGGGGGGTTAGGGGTCTCCATGTCCATTTTGCTTGGGGCCCCCAAATTCCTTCAAACGGCCCTGATTGTACCACACTTCCAAAGAATGATTCATATTCCTCTTTCAGGCCTCAAATATACTGTAATTTAACTAAAGTATACCTTTTGTTTCAATCTCATAGGGCTTCAAAGAGGTTCGAGAGGGAGCCTAGGAACCCCACACCTCCAACAAAAGACCCACAACCGCGGGATGTGGAGGAAGAAGTGGAGGAAGTGGAAACTGGCACCACAACAGGTCAGTGTCACACATCACTGATTCAGGTAATAGATATAGGCCTGCATATTTAGAATACATGATGTGTTTCTAAATTTTAGGTGCTGTTCTGCCTGTGGAGCAAGAAACATTCACCAGTCACAGTTCCCAGATCATGATACAAGAACTAATGGTCTGCTTTTGTGACCTTGATAAAATAAAGGAAGACTTGGTACAGATCAGGCAAAATACCAAGCAGGTGAAGCAAAGGCTCAAAAAATCATAGATGTGCTTGTGAGGGTTTAATTTTTCTAACAAAAAAAAAAAACATTTTAATTGAATTTTGTTTGTAATGTTAATTGTTTTTGTACAATTGTACATGTTGAACTTTACAAGTTCCATATTCCAAAATGTTTTAAACCATGGCTGTTCATGCGTTTAAGCAAGAAAAATTACCCCCAAAATTTTTTTTTGGCATTTTAGATAAAAATTGTGTGGCTTCTTATATCAATGTTGCCTAAAAAAATATATATTTTTTTGGTGTTTACACTGACAATGATGGGTATTTACTAAAGGGAAATACACATGGCACTACAAGTGCACTAGGAGAACCTAGCAGAAAGATAAAAGAAACAAAAGCAAAAATTATAAAAAACAAGATGTTTTCAGTAGAAAATATGTTTTTATTAAAAGATCACATCAATGTTCATCAGGCATAGCAATGGCCCCCTACCCATAAAATATTGAACATATTGTTGTCGCACATCATGGCCGCTTTGGGGGGCCAAGCCAGTACAGCCAGCTTCCTGGGCCGGCAAAGGATTTGCTTCATGTAGTGTGGCCTCAGGCCCAACAGTAGAGAGATAATTAGGGGAATGTTTTTTCAAAAAATTGTGGAGAACACAACATGACATGACAACATGTTTCCATTTGTACTCTGAAAAACATATTCTAAAATTCATATCAATCCCATGATTAAGTCTTTTATGACGAAACATGTCGGGGCGTGGCTGTGAGGCAACCATCTGAAGTGAACGTGTGACGTATCAAGGCCGATCTAGGAAGGAACAGCTGGGAGGTGGTGAGCGATCAGTTGACACCCTGGGTCTGCTGTGACCAATATACTCGGTTTTCGGTTCATCTCTGAACGAGTGTTTGCTGTGCAGTGTATGGCTCTATTTTTTGAGATTCATGTAAGTGCTATTTTGGAGATTTAGGTGTGTTAAACTGATTTTACAGTATCACACTATCAGGTGCTTGTTTGGGATTAATCAACCTGCTGATAATTTGCAACAACTTTGAGAAAATCAGATCTTTCTTGTTGCTGCTGGTTCTACCTAACTGTTAATGTAGTTTTAGTATAGTGTGTGAGTATAGTGTAGTGTCAGTGTAGTGTGTTAGTGTAGTGCAGTGTTTAACACAGCATTACATAATATTTAGTGCTGTATACACACAGCATGGCAATCTTTACTGCATCTCTGATCATGGTAAAGAACCTATGATGTAGGCCTATCAGTGCCCATCAGTGCTGCATATTAGTGCCTCCTCATTAGTTCCCATCAGTGCCCATCAGTGCAGCCTATCAGTGCTCGTCAGTGCAGCCTCATCAGCGCACATCAGTGAAGGAGAAACTAAGAAAAAAAATATTTTCTTTACTCTTTTTCTTTTCTTTTTTTTCTAAATTGCCGGCCTTTTTTTCATTTGTCTAGTAAAAAATAAAAAACCCAGTGGTGATTAACCGGTTAAGACCCGGACCATTATGCAAGTTAAGGACCTTGCCCCTTTTTGTGATTTGGCACTGCGTCGATTTAACTGACAATTGCGCGGTCATGTGACGTGGCTCCCAATCAAAATTGGCGTCCTTTTTTTCCAACAAATAGAGATTTCTTTTGGTGGTATTTGATCACCTCTGCGGTTTTTATTTTTTGTGCTATAAACAAAAATAGAGCAACAATTTTGAAAAAAATAAATATCCCCAAAAAAGATATAAAACATTTTTTTTCCTCAGTTTAGACTGATACATATTTTTGGTAAAAAAAAACGCAAGCGTTTAACGATTGGTTTGCGCAAAATGTATAGCATTTACAAAATAGGGGATAGTTTTATGGCATTTTTATTAATATATATTTTTTTAATACTAATGGCGGCGATCAGCGATTTTTTCGTGACTGCGACATTATGGCGGACACATCGGACACTTTTGACACATTTTTGGGACCATTGTCATTTTCACAGCGAAAAGTGCTATAAAAATGCACGGATTACTGTGAAAATGACAATGGCAGTGGAGGGGTTAACCACTAGGGGGCGCTGTAGGGGTTAAGTGTGACCTAATGTGTGTTTCTTACTGTAGGGGGGCGGGGCTAGACATGTGTTGTCACTGATCGTCGTTCCCTATATCAGGGAACAGACGATCACTGACACTGCCACAGAGAAGAACGGGGAAGGTTTGTTTACACTCACCTCTCCCCGTTCTTCAGCTCCTGTGACCCGATCGCGGGACACGGGTGACAATCGGGTCCGCGGGTCGCGCGGGCGTGGTCACGGAGCTTTGGACCGGGTCGTGAGCGCGCCGCCGGCGGGGCACTCACGACCCATGGCTGGGCTCTTAAAGAGGATGTATATATACATCCATGTGCCCAGCCGTGCCATTCTGTCGACGTTCTTAAGTGGTTAAATACCACCAAAAGAAAGCTCTATCTGTTTTTTTTTTGCTGAAAGCTGAAAATTGGCCTGAGCTGGAAGGGAGTAAAAGTGCCCTGTATTTAAGTGATTAAAATTGTCAGCTGCAGTTTTTCCGAATGTGACCCTGGTGTTCCCCCTTTTTTATTTAATTTTATAGTTTTTGCCTTTGTCAGTGTCAGTCCCCATTTTAAAGCGCACCAAACACCACTTCTCATTCAATAAAGTGCATCAAATCACACATTTCACAGTTTCTAATAAATATGGGTAATAAGCCCCCCCCATCATGTCTGGGAGGCCAACATGGAGAGGCAGACATTCCCATGCCACTAATGGGGCCAGCAGCGTCTGTGTTCACATGGCCCATACAAATACCCTAATAAGGTGAAAACCCAAATAATGGACAAAGTGGTGAAAAGTCTCTACCACAAATTTTGGGTGCGCAGATCCAAGAAACAGCTTAGCAAAAGATGGTCTGACATCAAATTGAGGGAGCCGGAGCAATACCAGAAGATTAAAAGACTCATTAGAAAAAGTAAGTAATTTTTCCTGTGTACTCAGATTAGTATTATTAATATCATGGTGCTGTATGTGCTTTTTCTTTCATGTAGTACAGTTCAAGATGTCAAGTTTCATGTTTGTGGGTCCAATAATTGGTCGAATGAGTCATCGTCCATTCGCTCACTAATACCGTATTTATCGGCGTATACCGCTCACTTTTTTGCCCTTAAAATCAGGGCAAAATCGTGGGTGCGCAATATACGCCGATACTCGCTTCCCGCGCTGTGTTTGAACCACTGCGCCGACATCACGTCCTGTACGTCCTTTACGCGAGAGGAGCCAAGCCTGTCCGAGTATAGCCTAGTGTACTGCGCTCGGTATATGTCGGCGGCGTTCAAACACAGCGCGGGAAGCGGGGATTCGACTCGGAGACAGTGCGGGAGGACTCCACGATGGCCACAGAAGGACGGCGGACCGGACAATGGATGGATGGATGCCCTTGCAAGACACCAAAACTGTAAGTATAAAACATTTTTTTCCAGGAATTTCAGGGCTACATTAGGGGTGCGCGCTATACGCCGGAGCGCGTAATAGGGCGATAAATACGGTAATTAAATAAGATCTTTTTGTCTGATAGAGTGTTTTAGAAATTTCATCATGCCTATTTAGGCATGGACAAATGTAGTTAACACTGTATCAGACAAAAAGATTGCATTTTATTATTAGTGAGCGAATGACCGATGACTCATACGACCAACTATTGGGCCCACAAACATGAAAATTTACATCTTGAACTATTTATGGGTGAAGTTTTTATTTGTTTGTTTTTTAGTGTAGATGTGTTCTTAACTAGATTTTACTAATCAAACTGAAATATATAACTAATATACTGTAATGAGAGTATGCTTAGCAGTTGGTTACACATGTGGACTCAGTAGCACAAGTGTTGGCCACAAGAACAACCTATTTAAGGTGTCACACACAGGTGATCCAGTGGATACTTGGTGTGTTTTCATGTGGGAAACTTGACCAAAAATAGAGAAATGTAGCAACTTTGGTAATGGATACAAACCTGTGTTTAGCCTTGAGGTATTGACAAAACTGACAATTGTACCACACTTACAAAAAGAATGAGTCATATTCCTCTTTCAGGCCTCAAATCTTTTTTACTCAAGTATCCCTTTTGTTACAATCTCATAGGGCCAGAATGAGCTTCCAGACAGGAGCCGAGAAATCCCACACCTCCTAACCAAGCCCCACCCCCACGGGATGTAGAGGAAGAACAAGCGGAGGAAGGAGAAAGTGGCACCACAACAGGTCAGTGTCATACACCACAGCTTTAGGTAATAGATGTAGGCCTGCATATTTATAATACATGGTGTGTTTCCAAATTTCAGGAGCTTTTCTGGCTGGGGACGGGGACGGCTTGGATACACACAGCGCCCAGTTGCTAATTGGCAGGGTGATGGCCTGCTTTGCTGACCTGGAGGACATCAACTCAAGTTTGGGGCAGATAAGGCAAAAGACAAAAAAGGTGGAGCAACAACTAAAATATGTGATTGATGTTCTTGGGAGGGTTTAAAAAAAAATGTATACTTTTAAGTTTGTTTGTAGGTAATGTTTTATTTGTTTTTAATTGTATTTAAAAAAAAATGATTTTTTTTTAAAATCAGGAGTTTTAGTTTTACGTGCTAAAACGCATGAACAATGACAAACGAAAAAAGTTACATTGTTCATGCGTTTTAACTAGAAAAAAAAAATCCATTCTTAAAAAAAAAAGCAAAGAAATATTTGTTTGCAAATCAAACATTTCTGGAATATTATCTAAAAAAAATATATATATATATTTTTGGAATAATAAAAAAAATTATTTATATATATATATATATATATATATATATATATATATATATATATATATATATATATATATATATATATATATATATATATATATATATATATATATATATTTTTTTTTTTTTTGGAATAAAAAAATTCTCACCTAAATTTTTTTTTTTTAAAGAAACAAAAAAAAAACACATTTAAAATGTGAAACAATAAAACATGTTTTAAACTCAATTAAACTCATTAAATAATCAACATATCTTTGGCGCACAGCACGGGCGCCTTTGGGGGCCAGCCTCACGGTCCGCCAATGGAAGCTGTTCAATGGCCTCATCAGGCACAATGGTAAGATAATTTGAAGAATGTCTCTTTAAATAATTGTGTAAAATTTAAGGTTGATGGCGGTAAGAAATAATCGGAACTGGCTGGCCATGTTGCCAAAGGTGTTTTGGACCACCCTTCTGGCTCTGGCCAGCCGATAGTTAAAAACCCTCCTCTCAGGGGTGAGCGTTCATTGGGGAAAAGGCCTCATCAGGTGGGGACCCAGGGCAAACGCCTCATCAGCAACAAAGATGAACGGTAGTCCATCTTCATTGTCCTCTCCAGGTCATCCGACTAAAGTCATTGGGGGAAATCGCTCTGGGCAAACACTGTGGAACCCTTTGTAGTTAAAGTAATAGGATCCTGAACGGGGTGGTGGCACGATGCGGACGTGCTTTCCATCAATGGCTCCTCCACAGTTTGGAAAGTTCCAACGCTGCATGAAGTCTGATGCCACAGTCTGCCATTCCTGTGGCGTAGTGGGGAACTGTGGAGACCAACAACAGGATATCATTAATTTAAAGGAGTATTTTAAGAGCCAAAAAAAAAGGATCACTAATCAGATTCATCACCACCTCTGATGACCCCAAAAAAATATGTTTTTAGGGAGGGGGGTTCAAGATGAGTTGGGGACCTCAAAAATAAAGGATCTAGCACTCTGTCTGAATTCCCCAAACAATTTTAAATGCACACATTGGGGGGGGGGGGGCAAGGGCTACAATGGAGCAGACAAAATACTTTGTGTAATAGGGAGACACCAAATGGAGCACTACAATGGAGCAGACAAAACACTTTGGGAAGTGACTAGGCTAGGTGTGTTTGGGTCCAGTATAGAATGTTGGTGAGGTTGGCTATTGGAAATATGCATGTAGGCCAAACAAGGAGCATAAAAAGCTTACAGCATGCATGGGGACAAAGGAGACATTCACAGCATATTACAAACATATTAATTAGGGACTGATTAAAAAAAATTACATTAGAAAGCATTAAATATATAGATTGTGAGGTTAAAGGACAAAACGTACCTTAATATAGTCCTCCTGCAGGACCTGTATGATAGCAGAACAGGTGTCCGGGATTATGACCCCCAGAGCCTGGGGGGAGATGCCTGTCGAGAAATTCAAGTCCTACAAGCTTCTCCCTGTTGCCAGGTATCGCAACGTGGCAACTAGCCTCTGCTCAGCAATGATAGCTTCCCGCATAATGGTTTCCTGCCTGGTGATATACGGAGACACCAAAGCCAAGAGCTGCTGGAAGACAGGGTCAGACATCCTCAGAAAATTCCTGAAATCATCAGGGTTATTTTCCTGGATCTCCCGCAGCAGAGGCATATGAGAGAACTGGTTCCTGCGGAGAAACCAATTCTTGGCCCACAAACTCCTCCTCACCCTGTTCACGGAGCCGGGATAAAGCAGAAATCCCTGCACCAAGCACAGCACGATCTCAGTGACGAGAACGTACCCACAACATGGCTAGATAACGGTCGTCTAATCAGAACAAACTAAAAGAACGCACTGAAGAACAGCAAGGCCTCTGAAGAACGACCTGAAAAACAGTAACGTGCGGACAAGAACGCACTGCAAAAACAGATACGAACTGATTACAAGCACTGAAAGACAGATACAAACCCACAAGCACAAACTGAACACCAGAAAACGATCTTTAAAGCACAAAGACTGAAAAGCGTGAATCGTCTCTCTCCAAACTTTTACTAACACGCGGTAACACGAAATCAGCCCCAAGGGTGGCGTCATTTGCATGGAACTTCCCCTTTATAGTGCCGTTGTATGTGTTGTACGTCACCGCGCTTTGCTAGAGCATTTTCTTCACGATCGTGTGTGGGCAACGTCGTTTTAATGATGAAGTTGTAAAAAACATTGGCCCAGATTCACATACAAATGCATTACGCTGCGGCGGCGTAACGTATCCCATTTATGTTACACCGCCACAAGTTTACAGCGTAAGTGCTTGATTCACAAAGCACTTACCTGTAAACTTGCGGCAGCGTAGAGTAAATCCGCCTGGCGCAAGCCCGCCTAATTCAAATGGGGCGGGGACCATTTAAATTAGGCGCGTTCCCGCGCCGAACGTACTGCGCATGCTCCGTCCCTAAAATTTCCTGACCTGCATTGCGCTAAATTACGTCGCAAGGACGTCATTGGTTTCGACGTTAACGTAAATGGCATCCAGCGCCATTCACGGACGACTTACGCAAACGACGTGAAATTTAAAAAAATTCTGCGGGAACGATGGCCATACTTAACATTGGTTAGACCACCTAGAGGGCATGCTTAGTTTTACGCCGCGTATCTCTATGGAAACGGCGTAAAATTAAAGCGACAGGCAAAGCGGACGTTTGTGAATCGGCGTAACTAGTCATTTGCATATTCTACGCCGACCGCAATGGACTCGCCACCTAGCGGCCGGCCTAGAATTGCAGACTAAGATCCGACAGTGTAAGTCACTTACACCTGACGGATCTTAGGGCTATCTATGCGTAGCCTGATTCTATGATTTAGGCACATGGATACAACAATCATATCTCAGAGATACGACGACCTATCAGAAGATACGCCGTCGTATCTCTTTTGTGAATCTGGCCTTTTGTTTTTTCTAGAGGCTGAAAAAAAATTGTTTTTTACAAGCCGAAAAATGATCGTGTGTATGCGGCATAAGTACAGGAAACATGCACTATTTCACAGGCATACTTTACGGTTGTTTTTAGCTACTTAGTCGAATCTTCATGTCTCTCTATGTCGAATCTTTTCTCTCTATGTCGAAACTTTTCTCTCTATGTCGAATCTTTTCTCTCTATGGCGACTCTTCTTCATGTCTCTATAATGTCAAATCTTTTCTCTCTGTGTCGAATCTTTTCTCTCTATGTAGAATAATATTGGACTAATAGAGTTAAGGTTAGGCACATTTGACCGCAAAGAAAACGAAAATAAAGCATTTTTTATTACGGATCTTTCGGTTTTCGTTTTCTGTGCTTTCGTTATCGTTTGTTAAAATGATAACGAAAATACCTGAAATTCGGACGAAAATGCATTTGGACGAAAACGAATGCACATGTCTAGCGCCCACCAAAACGAACTCTGAGGGCTTACAGTGTTGTGGCAACACCAACATCTAAGGCCCGAATTTCTGCAGAGTATATACGGCAGGCCCCTACTTTCAAACATCCAACTTACAAACGACTCCTACTTGCAAACAGAAGGAGACAACAGGAAGTGAGAGGAAATCTACCCCTAGAAAGGGAAATTCTCTCCTGAGTTAATATGGGGAAAAGGTGTCTCCTCTCCACTGAGGCTTTATCACCAATCCTTGTTTCACTAAAACCCCAAAATTTTCAAAAAAAAACATTTGTTATTGGGACAGAAAGTGAGGTGAAATCTTCTGAACAGGTACACAGACAGCAAAACAAATGTTACAGGGGTGATAACCCTTCCCTATGTTTTCCAAAAAGCTTAAAAATAAATGTTTTGGCTGGAGCTACACTTTAAAAATGACAAACCTACAGTCACTGTCTTGTTTGCACCACCTTTTTAATTTGGGTGCGGGGTTCCCCTTAATATGCATACAAGACCCACAGGAGCTGGTAATGGCCTGGGGGGGGGGGGGAAACCCATGCCATTTTTCTCAATGATTTTCATCCATATTGCCGGGAACAGACATTACAATCAGTTTTAAACTTTTTTTTTTATAGAAATTTCATTTTGTGTTCTAAACACGGGAAACACGTGTCACTTCACAGGCATACTATAGACACCCAGCAGGTATGATATTTAAATGAATTTTTCACTTTTTTTTTTTTTTTTCATTTTAAGCATCATTAAAATCACTTCTCCCGAAAAAATGTGGTTTTAACGTTAGATCTCACATCATTTCCGAGATATTCCACATACAAATACAGCATGCGCTGGGTAGAAACAAAACGTAAGCCTCGTACACACGCACGGTTTTCTCAACAAGAACCAGCAAAAAAACTGCTGGCAGAGCTTTTTTGCCGAGTAAACCGTGCGTGTGTACGAGGCTTTCAGGTTTCTCGTCAAGAAAACTGCCCAGAATCTCGACGAGAAAAATAGAGAACCTACTCTCTCGTTGTGAGATTCTCGGCAGTGTTTTCCTGCCGAGAAACCCGAGTGTGTGTATACTTACCTCTCCATGGAAACCCGCCCATGCTCGAAATGACTTTGACGCATGCGCGGTAGCTTCCAAGGCATAGGCAGGGTTCACTTCTCCCAAAAAAATGTTTTTAAAACTTTTTTTGCATTGATACATGTTCCCTGGGGCAGGACCCGGGTCCCCAAACCCTTTTTAGGACAATAGCTTAGCCTTTAAAATTAGCACTTTTGATTTTGAACGTTCAAGTCCCATAAACTTTAACGGGGTTCTAAAGTTTGCGCAAAGATTCGGTCCATTCGAAGGTTCTGATGCGAACCGAGCCAGGGGGTGTTCGGCTCATCCCTGGTGGTTACACCCTTCCTCTGAGATATATAGGCAATGGTGCGTTTGTTGTATACAGTAGTCACATACAGCTTGAGGAAGAGCAGGGATGTTTGAAACTGTACAGTTGCTTTGTTCACTAAACTTTGTATGAAACTTTGTCATGTACTATATATATATATATACACACAAAAACCCAATTGTTTAAGGTAGATTTTAGTCCCATGGCAATTTATTTTCAATTTAAATAATAAGTCTGTGTTAACAATCACTAAAGCTGTATACTCTATTTTCTGTAGTGGCTGATTTTTGTATTCCGCTGACTTATGGAAGCATGTCAGATCTTTTTATATTTCATTTTCTTTCTCTCTTTTTCAGTCTTCATTTCCAGGCTAATGTTAGCCTTAGGACACAAAACTGTTTCAAGATCATTTACTTGGCTGTATGCAGTTCAATAATGTTTGGCTACTTGGGACTTTTTGTGCCTAGAAAAAAAGCATCAAGGTACTCAGATCAGAGAAATATCCCATTGGGACTGAGGAACATGAGCATGTAATTCCAGTTAGTGGATTGTCTCGGCATATCCCTTTAGACATGTAGGAACAGACTTGTCTCCTGCTTCTGCCTATCTTTATGTCTTCTGTGCTAATGAAATGTTTATGACAGTGGAAAGATAGACAAGCAGCTAAAGAGCTCTAGAAATAATTCAGCTTTGTAGACATTCAAGTATGGTACTAAGAGATTAATGGACTGTGCTTGCTGTACTTAGATACACATATATGTTATGCCTGCAAAAAAAAGAAAAAATTCTGGACTGTGCTTTGAATATTACTTTTTTAGTAAAATCTGTCAGAATAGCTATAATTGTTGTTTACAGGTTTAACCAATGCGTAGGCAAGAACCAAACTGTCATCCTGTTGAGTGCCAGGGATGTCACTCCTTTATCATAATACATTTAAGTCATACCCCAAACTATTTGACCTCTGCCGGGTTAGCCCCCCCCCCCATATAAAAATGTTTTACTTTTTTTATGCAGTTTGTTAGATCAGGTTAGATCAATCATTGTTTGCGTTAGATCTCACACAGAAGAAGCAATATTAACAGTTATTTGCTGGGTGGGCTAACCCGTCATCAGCCCCCCTTATCAAATTTTCTGGCCAAAAATCATTCAGGCTAATAGATATTCGTTAGATCTGGTAAGATCAAGTGGTTTTAACGTTAGATCTCACATAATTTCCGAGATATTCCACATAAAAAAATAGATTTTAGGTGGTACATATGGGTGGACATATGGACGGGTTGGCCCCCCCTTATCAAATTTTCTGGGCAAAAATCATTCAGGCTAATAGATATTCGTTGGATCCGGTAAGCTCAAGTGGTTTTAATGTTAGATCTCACATATTTAGGCACTTATTAAGTGATTATCAACTTTTTTGGCCAAAAATCATTCAGGCTAATAGATATTCGTTAGATTCGGTAAGATCAAGTGGTTTTAACGTTAGATCTCACATAATTTCCGAGATGTTACACATAAAAAAAATAGATTTTAGGTGGTACATATGGGTGGACATATGGACGAGGTGGCCCCCCCTTTTTGTTTTTTTGGGCCAAAAATCATTCAGCCTAATAGATATTCGTTAGATCCGGTAAGATCAAGTGGTTTTAATGTTAGATCTCACATAATTAGGCACTTATTAGGTGATTAAGGAGGGGGGCTGGCCTCCCCTTATCAATTTTTTTGGCCAAAAATCATTCAGGCTAATAGATATTTGTTAGATCCGGTAAGATCAAGTGGTTTTAACATTAGATCTCACATAATTAGACACTTATTAAGTGATTAATGAGGGGGGGCTGGCCCCCCTTATCAATTTTTTTGGCCAAACATCATTCAGGCTAATAGATATTCGTTAGATCCGGTAAGATCAAGTGGTTTTAATGTTAGATCTCACATAATTAGGCACTTATTAAGTGATTAATGAGGGGGGCTGGCCCCCCCTTATCAATGTTTTTAACCAAAAATCATTCAGGCTAATAGATATTCATTAGATCCGGTAAGATCAAGTGGTTTTAACGTTAGATCTCACATAATTTCCGAGATATTACACATAAAAATAGAGATTTTAGGTGGTACATATGGACGGGTTGGCCCCCCTTATCAAATTTTCGGGCCAAAAATCAATTAGGCTAATAGATATTCATTAGATCCGGTAAGATCAAGTGGTTTTAACGTTAGAGCTCACATAATTTCAGAGACATTCCACATAAAAATAGAGATTTTAGGTGGTACATATGGACGGATGGCCCCCCCTTATCAAATTTTCGGGCCAAAAATCATTCAGGCTAATAGATATTCATTGGATCCAGTAAGATCAAGTGGTTTTAACGTTAGATGTCACATAGTTTCAGAGACATTCCACATAAAAATAGAGGATTTAGGTGGTACATATGGACGGGTTGGCTCCCCCTTATCAAATTTTCTGCCCGAAAATCATTCAGGCTAATAGATATTTGTTAGATCTGGTAAGATCAAGTGATTTTAACGTTAGATCTCACATAATTTCCGAGATATTCCACATACAAATACAGATATTGGGTGTACATATGGATGGGTTGCCCCCCCCTTATCAAATTTTCTGGCCAAAAATCATTCAGGCTAATAGATATTCGTTATATCAAGTGGTTTTAACGTTAGATCTCACATCATTTCCGAGATATTCCACATACAAATACAGCATGCGCTGGGAAGAAACAAAACGTAAGCCTCGTACACACGCACAGTTTTCTCGGCAAGAACCAGCAAGAAAACTGCTGGCAGAGCTTTTTTGCTGAGTAAACCGTGCGTGTGTACGAGGCTTTCAGGTTTCTCGTCAAGAAAACTGCCCAGAATCTCGACGAGAAAAATAGAGAACCTGCTCTCTCGTCGTGAGATTCTCGGCAGTGTTTTCCTGCCGAGAAACCCGAGTGTGTGTATACTTACCTCTCCATGGAAACCCGCCCATGCTCGAAATGACTTTGATGCATGCGCGGTAGCTTCCAAGGCATAGGCAGGGTGAAGAAAGATGGCGGCGATGGCATCGAATGTGACGAGGGCATGCTCGTCGTAGTCATTGACGTCACCGCGTTTGTGCCATTCAAAAGAACGGTGGTTCTTTTGAATGGTGTCTGTACACTCAGCTGGCAAGAGATTCTTGCCAGGAATCTCTTTAGGAAAACAATGTTTTTTTCCTGGCGAGAATCTGGACCATGTGAACAGGACTTAAGTGCCGTTTCTTCCCCAGCCTGTGCTGTGAATTGCAGCTCTCTTGTGCAAGTGCAGGAGTGACGTCATGCAGTGCCAAAAGTAAGAGAAGACAGAAGATGGACGCTTCCTCCAGTGGGGACATCGCTGGATTCTTTTGCAGGTAAGTGTCACATAATGGGTTAATATGGGATGCATACTAACCCATTATGCTTTACATTTGCAGGCTGTTCATGTAGCAAAATACTCTTTAAGTGACCCTTCTCTACAGAGACTTCTATGTGACAGGCACCTCAAGCACCTGCCATTGCAGATGTTGTAAGAGCTGGAGATATGGGGCATTGTGACTCAGAACTCCCCCTATGATGGCTATCTACTGGTCAAGCTGACCTTCGATCCCTCCGTGGCTGGGAAAGCCAAGACTTTTGACACTCTGGCAGTGGTATGTCCTCGCCCCCCAGGGGCCAGTGCGAGTTCTCTTGTCATAGGGACCAATACTGATCTTCTCAGAAGGTTGTTGACACCTCTTTGTCTGGAGCCGAGCACTTCAACTACAAGTGTGCACCCCATGCTGAGACAAGCCTACCAGCGCCTGGTACAAGAACAGAAGGCCCCAGCTAAAGGAGTGGGAAAGATCTGGCGCTTGGACCGGTGTGAGAAAGAGTTACAGCCTGGTAAAGTGGCCTGTTTACTAACATCTGTCAAGCTAAATTGGAAGCAACCAGGCCCTTTCATTGTCCTTGAAGTGGACGGACAGAGAAAACATGGGAGTGGAGATAATTCCGAGGTTGTTTCAACCAAAGGGTTGCAAAGAAGTCACAGGAAGATCTTGGTTAGTGTCCGCAACATAAGCGCCTCTCCAGTGAAGATGCCGGCTCAGATGTTGCTGGGACAAGTAAATTTGGCCACCCCAGCCCTGCCATCTGATTTGGTGGGGGGAACAAAGGATGGGATCTCTGTGGAAGAGTTCTATCCAAAGAATACTCCTCTTTTGCCTGAATGGAAAGAAAGGGCCAAGACTCAGCTCCTGAGATGGCAGGCTGCATTCTCCAAGAGTGAATTTGATGTGGGGTGTGCAAAAAGTTCCCAATACCGGATCCATCTCTTCAAGTGCAATTAGCTGTTCAGAGAAAGAGTTTGATGTATTCCTTTAGGGGACTTGGAGGATCTGCGTGAACAACTGGCAGAGTTGAAGAGAGCAGGTATCGTCCGAGAGTCCCAGAGTCCATACGCTTCCCCAATAGTGGTGGTACGGAGGAAGAATGGGTCACTGAGGCTGTGTATTGACTACCGGACGCTAAACTAAAGGCCCATTCATAACCAATATACCACCCCAAGGATAGAAGATGCCTTGCAGAGCCTGTCAGGAGCGATATGGTTCAGCATGCTGGATTTAAAGAGTCGGTATTACCAAATTCCCATGCACCCTGAGGATTGGGAGGAGACCATTTTTATTACCCCAGAGGGTGCCCCAGCCACCTTCCAAAGGCTAATGGAGAAGACCGTGGGTGACATGAAACTGATCAAGGTGTTGGTGTACTCATGCCGCGTACACACGGTTTGTTTTTTGTGATGACAAAAAAAACGCCATTTTTAAAAACATCATTTAAAATGACCGTGTGTGGGGAAAACGTTGTTTTATGTCTTCTGAAAAACAAAAAAAAAATTTTGAACATGCGTAAATTTTTTATGTCGTTTTTCAAAACGTAGTTTTTTAAAACTACGTTTTTAAACCCGCGCATGCTCAGAAGCAAGTTATGACGCGAGCTTGAATGGAACAGAGTGCCGTCGTACGTGCTGAACGTAACCGCGCTTTGCTAGAGCATTTTAAAAAAACGATGGTGTGTAGGCAACGTCGTTTTTTAAAATGAAGTTTGAAAAACTTTGTTTTTTTTCCATGAGAACGCAGCATGTGTACGCGGCATTAGACGACATCATCGTTTTCGGCAAGACCCTGGAAGAGCACGAAGAGCATCTGGAGAAGGTCCTGAAGAGACTGCATGATGAGGGGGTTGAAGCTGTCTCTGTAAAAGTCCCAGTTTTATCAATCCTCAGTCAACTAACTTGGCCACATTGTGTCTGCCGACAATGTGGCCACCGACCCCCCCAGAAGCTGGAAGCTGTCACCTCCTGGCCGAGGCCCACCAGCGTGACTGAGCTTAGGTCATTTCTGGGATTCCGCTCTTATTACAGAAGATTTGTCAAGGGATTCGCTAAAATGTTGACCTTGATCTGGCGAAGTCTGTCAGATCAACTGGAGGACCCAGAAAACCCAGAGAGTCCATTCAGTAACAATGGACTCCGAAGTGTGAAGAGGTTTTAGGCAGCTGAAGTGAAGCCTAACAACCGCTCCAGTCCTGGTCTATGCAGATCCAACCAAGCCATACGAGCTACACTTTGACACCCAGGGCCATCTTTACCACAGGGCAAACGGGCCCTGTCACTGTTTGAGGCCCAAAGCAGAGCTGTTCGTTAAGCCCGTGTGCTGCCTGCAAAACGGCCTTGATCCCCACACACAGCCAGACAGTGTTTCACTGTCATCGGCGGCGGCGTGCGCACAGTTCAACAGTCAGTGTTAGTGCTGTATTTTATTGATCGAGGAGCGGGCCATGGGTGGGCGGGGCCTTAAGCTCCACTGATGTTCTGGCCCCGTCCCTTGCTATGCATACAATGTGTGCGTTTGATGTTTTTTCAGTTTGTTTACACCCCCCCCCCAAAAAAAATGTGAGCACCAGCCGCCACTGCTTACAGGACATGCAGGACGCTATTAATTTAAAGTTAGTTTTTGGGCTTACAAACACTTTAATGCAACAGCAAATGAAAAAAAAAAATTCAATCTCAGCTTCCCTGCCCTTCTGCTGCTACTGGTGCAAGCAATACATTGCTACTCCACCATAAAAAAAAGGCCTAAATAGGAAAATAAGCAAAACAATAGCAATCCTCTTACTAAAGAATACTTTCACCCTATGTTGGGGTGAAGAGCAAAATTACATTGGGGGGGCCCAAAAAGAATGTTTGCCCAGGGTCCAAACCATATTAAAGACGGCCCTGTTGACGCCAGTCGAGATGGGTTAGGGGGGGGTGCTATGTCAAGAGCTTGATGGCCATCTACGGCCTGTTGCCTACATGAGTCGGAACGAGAAGAACTACCCCATGCACAAACTTGAGTTCCTGGCCTTGAAGTGGGCGGTGGTGGATAAGCTGAGGGATTACCTGTATGGAGCGGAAGTTTGTGATCAAGACCGACAACAATCCTTTCACCTACATCATCACTACCACCAAGTTGGACACCACGAGTCACAAATGATTGGCTACTCCATCAGGGTTTATTTTCAGCCTTAAATAAGACGCAGATGCTTTGTCAAGAAGGCCCCATTGTTCCACAGACCCTCCAGGAGAATAGGCCCATCTGACACCTGAAGTGGTACGAGCCTTATGTCAAGGAGCAGAACATCAAGCTGGAGGAGAATCCAGGGCCGAAGACATTGGAGTGTCAGCCGCTGGTGTCCCCAGATGTTATTGCAATGTCAGAGATGAAGGTCTGCTCGAAGCTGTCAAAGACCTGCGGAGGGACCAGTTGGAGGACCGTCCCTGTAGCTTGGCATTGAAGGCCTTGGAGAGCCAACGCCCTGACTTGCTCCTCACTGACTCCCCAAAGGAAACCCGCCTGCTACACAGAGAGTGGGAACGGTTTCTGGTGCACCAAGAGTTTGTCAACCAAAGGGGCCCCTCTGATGATTCTGAAGAAAAATTGCAGCAATTTCCGACCTGAAA
Source organism: Rana temporaria (assembly GCF_905171775.1). NCBI lineage: Eukaryota > Metazoa > Chordata > Amphibia > Anura > Ranidae > Rana > Rana temporaria. Next base: position 83,545,473 of record NC_053494.1, on the reverse strand, counting down.
AACATAGCGAGACAGTATTAACTGCCCTACCCGAAAACTATGGCCACCTAAGGCCCAAGAGGAATTTTCACCTGGTGAGGGACCGGTTCTACTGGCTCTGCATGCGGGCTGAAGTTGAGGACTATTGCCACTCCTGCTTCAGATTTGTCCAAAGGAAGACTTTGCCTCACCGAGCTGCACCAATGGGCCATCTTCAGATTTAGGGACCCATGGAGCTTTGTGTGCATTGACATTCTGTTATTGGAGCCTGATCTTAGCGGGCAGAGAAATATCCTGGTAGTGACTGACCATTACACTCGGTATGCCCTGGCGTTTTCAACGAGGGACCAACAAGCATCGGCTGTGGCCAAGATCTTCATGGAGAAATTCTTTGTGCACTATGGTCTGTCCTAACGCATCGTCTCTGATCAAGGGAGAGATTTTGAGAGTAGTCTTATCAAGAGAATTTTAGTCCTGTTGGGCATCAGGAAGTCTAAAACCACCCCGTTTTATCCTCAAGGAGATCCTCAACCAGAGAGATTCAATCGAACCCTCCTGGATATGCTTGGAACTCTAAACTCTAAAAATGGCTATTGTGCATGCTTATAACAGCAACTCCAATGAAGCCACAGGTTACTCCCTATAGTTTGATATTCGGACGGTGGGCCCGGCTGCCAGTAGACTTTGACCTCAAGGTACGAGTGCAGGACCTACAGCCGGATAACAAGGCACTGCTGAGAAACCTGGGTGTCCATGGAAAGCACAAGTTGGCTGACCACTGGAAGTCACAGCCCTATGTCATTTGCAAGCATCTGCCAGGATTCCCAGTATATCAAAGCCGGCCAGAGGGAAGCACAGGCCCGCTGAAGACTTGGCATCCCAATCATCTGTTGCCTCTGTCAGAAGCAGTTCATGTGCCACCACAGACAGATTTACAATCCACACCAATGTCCTCTCAAAGATCCCAGCCAGTGACTAGATCTCAGTCTGTACCCCTTGCTGAAGATGAAAACAGAGAGGCAGGACAACCTCCCCTTCTATAGTAATTGGTGGGATGTTCCTCTGCCAGGGTTATATGCAGATGCAAATTGTATGGTTTCCTGTGCACACTAAACTTTTTTTTTCCGTGTGTATATCAAAAGCATGTAACATGTCATAGACGCTTTACCTCCTTTGGTGGACCAAAGGTTCTTTGGTGGGGGGAGTGTGTAGCGGGGGCTGCTCTGTCACCCATGGTCCCGCACCTCCTGCCAGCAACCGTCGGACTGAATAGACACTGACACAGGCACTCACTGAGGGAGATCACGCCTGTCAGTCCCTGTGGGGGATTTCTCCCCCTCCCTCTCCTCTTCCTTGACGAGCGGCGCTCATTCACCGGCATCCCACCCACTATGCTCTCTTCTCTGTGTCCCTATTGGCAGGGTGAGGGAGCCAATCAAGCGGCAGCAGAGAACCACGGGACTTGAAGTATCATCACAAAATGACACCATTGATTTCTACAGGGGGCGGAGCTACTACTTTTGCTTTGCAAGAAGGGGGGGCTAGCTAAAGACTTAAGCTTTTTGGTCTGAGGAGAGATCACCATGAGGCAGGAAGATGAACAGAGGTGTGAGGAGAGACTACAGGCATTCGCTAGAGAACCATCCAAAGACGGTTCCAGAGACCCTCCAGAAACAGTTGTAGATGGATGTACCTTCTGTACCACCTAATATCCCTATTTCTATGTGGAATATCTCTGAAATTATGTGAGATCTAACATTAAAACCACTTGATCTTACCAGATCTAAGGAATATCTATTAGCCTGAATGATTTTTGCCCAGAAAATTTGATAAGGGGGGGCCAACCGTCCATATGTACCACCTAAAATCTCTATTTTTATGTGGAATGTCTCTGAAATTATGTGAGATCTAACATTAAAACCACTTGATCTCACTGCTGGAGCTGGCGTGATGCGTCGGAGAAGGACGTGAGGTGTCTGAAGGTGGGAGGTGCCGGACCGACCCATGGCTGGCAGCGGTGTATGCGGCGTTGAGGCTCCATTGAAACCACCAGCGGATCGGCAGAGGACAGCGTGAGAGGCTGGAGATCTGCCATCCGCATGGGAGACTCGCCGCCGCTCCACCGCTCAAGACCCGACGCTTACAGAGGACCTGGCTGAAGGAGGAAGGAAACCGCGGCGCCGTCTGGACCCACGTGATTGGTCCCCTGCACTGGACTGCTGAGTGGGATGCAGTAGGCAGGGTGGACAGTACGGACGCACACAGCGGCAGGACCGGCAACAAGACACCTACGTGAAGCTACATAACACGGCGGTCGGACGGAGGATGGGCAGCGGGGATTGGTGAGGCGCTCGGTCTGAGGCGAATTGGGTCGGGTCTGGCCCCCCCTCCCCCCAAACCCTCTTTTACTCTCCCACAGAGACTGTGTTTATTTTTTGTACCTATGATTATATGGCATTTCAATAATGGGACTAGTGCTCAATATAAGTATGGCAGAACATATGGGTATGTAGAAAGCGCCCTCCTTCTTCTGTTTCTGACCTGGGCTTACTGAGACGAATTAGGCAAATTTGTGCTTTAAACTGAGCAGTGTTGTAAAATACCTGGATCCCGCAAGTATATATTTGAAGACCTATATCTTGAAGGCGGGCTCTCTCTTGCATATATAAATACCCGGAGTACTTAGTAAAGCCTTGGAAACGCTGTACTCTGTATGCATAGCTGTTTCGGACCCCAGGGTCCCAAAGAACTGTAAGGGGGGGCATGCGGATCCATTTACCTGAGACCATAATGTCAACAAGAATAAGCATCTTTGTATGACTCAGAACTCTGTCCATAAATACAGTTTTTGGGCACTCTGAGCGCAATTTCTTGTTTTGCTACATATCTGGTCTTTCATTTATGATTCGGCTTTTTGGAGCACAACTGTTTGCGTGATTGAGGATTTGTTGGGGGGACCGGGCCTAGTACCTGATCTATATAAAACGATCTAAAAGTGCTTAGGAGCCAAAAAAAAAAAAAAAAAAACTTAGAACATCTATAATTTGCTGGGGACTTTTGAAGTGACATAAACAGAGCCTATATGTATTATTTATAAACTCAGCTCCTCGAGTGTTGGTACCCATTTGAACGTACAAACATTCGGAGTATGAAAGGTCTAGGACCGGCAGAATTTTGAAGGTATCTTTGATCCCTGTGATCCAAGGAGCAGTATTGAGGACCATTCGGATCCTTGCGCTTGAGATCAAAGCAATCGAGACTGCAGGGTACCATATATGACCCAAAATTTTGATCATAAGCACGGCTTCCCATAATCCTGTCATTTGAGTACAACCTCCTGCACTACGGTATGTTCGCCCTCAACTAAGTCGGTGGTTCTTGGAGTACAATCTTTTATTTGGCTGATTAAGTGCGGGGGGGGGACTAGGACTTGTGGTACCCCTATACAAAACCGGTTTAAAAGTACTTAGGACCTTAATCATCAGAACACCCTCAAACTGGGTAAGAGAATAAGACCGATCAACAAGATGAATAGGTCCACGAGAGGCGTTGTATCAAAGGGGCCTAAAAGCAAACCTGGGACTAGTTCTATACAGCACTATATGACCCAAGAAGGTAACACCAAAAGCCCTGGAATGGCAAAGAAAAGTGAAAAGAAGAAACCCGAGGCTATGACAGGAGATGGCAGTGCGGACTGCTCTAAAGGGGAAACGACCTCAGAAAGCGAACAAGAGCGAAGCAGACTAGACGAGATGGGTCAGGATACTCGGCCGCCATCAAAAGCGTAAATGGATGTGATGATGCTAAGGATGGAAAATGTTATCAAAACAGAAATTGACAGGATAAGAACGGATCTGGGAGGCCTCTTAGGCCCCGTACACACGATAGAATCCATCCGCTGAAAAATCTCAGCGGATCGTTTTCAGCGGATAGATTCTATGGTGTGTACATTCCTGCGGATATTTATCCGCGGAAATTTCCCAATTCCAGCAGATAAAAATTTGTAGACATGTCTACAAATCTATCTGCTTGAATTGGCTCCCGCGGATCGATCCGGTGGTCTGTACAGACTCACCGGATCGATCCGTCCGAAGGGATCCCCCGCATGCGTCGTAATGATTCGACGCATGCGTGGAATTCCTTTTATGACAGCGTCGCACACGTCGCCGCGTCATTATCGCGGCGACGGCGCGACACGTCATGGCGAGGGGATTTCGTTGCGGATTTCGATCCGATGGTGAGTACACTCCATCGGATCCAAATCCGTGGAAATCCTCGAGAGGATTTATCTGCGGATACGGTCCGTTGGACCGTATCCGCGGATAAATCCTCTCGTGTGTACTAGGCCTTAGAAAGGGTGGAAGAGACGGAAAAAAGAATTGAAGAACAAGACGGCGAACTTAATAAATTAAAAACACAAGTTCAATATCTGTCAGATAATCAAAAAATCCTAGCGTATCGGCTAGAAGACCAGGAAAATCGCAACAGGCGACAGAACCTCAGAATCCGTGCGTTAATTGAAGAAAAAGAAGAAGACCTAAGGAACATCATAAACATCATATTTAATCCCCTGTTAGACCAATCGGCAGAAGCAAAGCCCCTCGTAGAACGGGTACACCGGGTGGGGAACCCCAAACAGCCTGAAAGAAAGGGCCCCAGAGATATCATTGTTCGGTTTCGGAACTATGAGGATAAAGCTAAGATCTGGAGTAGGCTGAGGGGGAAACCCCCCATTAAATATAAAGAAGGAGAGATTCAGATTTACGCGGATTTATCAAAAGAGACACTAACAAGGAGAAGACATTTGAAACCCCTTTTAGAACTAATGCGCTCACAGAATGTGAAATATCAATGGGGGTTCCCCGCATGCCTTATTGGCCTAAAGGGGGGGATAACTGCACGGCTGAGATACCCAGAAGAGCTGACAGGGTTCGGTCAAAGATTGGACTTGATAGTCCCGGATTTGCCAGATTGGGTTGACTAAAAAAATAAATAAAAAAAAAGAGGTGGGGGGAGTTGCCTGGGGGGGAGGGGAGAGGGTGGGGGACGGTCGCGAGGGCAGTCATGGGAGGTCCTAGAGCACCACCACTAGGAGGGGAGCCGATGGTAAAGGAGAGGAGGATACCAATAGGGGCTCCCAGGCCAAGAATGGGCCATGGGGGAGGGTGGGGGGGATGAGAGGGGGGGAGGGCACCATCTCGGAGACTCCACGAGAACTAGGTAGATCCATCCATATTTCCCTTAAATGACCGACATTAGATTTCTCTCATACAATGTAAGAGGATTGAATTCTCACGTGAAGAGACTCAAAATCCTGAAGTAACTGGAGTATCATAAGGCGGATGTCGTCTTTGTTCAGGAGACCCACTTAACGTCAGAGTCCAACATCAAGATGTTCTCCCCCAAGTTTCCCACGTGGTTCTACGGAGATACAATATCAAAGAGATCACATGGGTTGCTATAGGATTTGCTAGTAGTGTACGGTTTACACTGGGGGATAGACGGACTGATCCAGAAGGAAGATTTTTATTCTTGAAGGTCAAAATAGAAGGAGTGGAGTTCACTCTGGCGAACGTCTATGCCCCCAATGTGAACTCAGTTAAATATGTAAATAAAATTCTCAGGAAATTAAAAGACTTTGAGGAAGGACATGTGGTACTGATGGGGGATCTCAATTGCTGCCTGGACCCTATACTCGATAGTACGTCCCGGGCACAGGGGACTAATGGTGAACACTTAAAAGAATTGAAACAGCGAATGTTACACAACCAACTGATTGATGTATGGCAAACCTTACATCCTAAAACGCGTGACTACACTTTTTACTCCCCTGTGCATGGGACGTACTCGAGGATAGATTATATCCTCATAGATCATAGACTACTTGACAGGATAACCGATGCAGGGATTGGGATCACGACAATTTCAGACCACGCCCCTATAACTTTAAGAATTAGTATATTATTACAGCAAAAAAATCCACCCGTGTGGCGACTGGATGAAAGCTTATTTGAAGATGAAGAGGTAGTAGGGAGAGTCCAAAAAGAATTAGAGTTCTATTTCAGGGAGAACTATACGGAGGGGATCTCAGGGGCATCCCTTTGGGACGCTCATAAAGCATACGTAAGGGGGATCCTTATTGCCGAGGGAGCAAGGAAAAAGAAAGAAAGTTCCAGGAAATTAAAATCTTTAACAGAAGAAATCTATAATTTAGAACAGGATCATAAAACACAGGGTCAAAAGAGAGAAATTCTCCATGCATTGTCCCTAAAAAGGGATGAATATAGAGCACTTTCAGAGCAGGAAACAAGGACACTACTTAATAGAAGGGATAGAGAAAGATACATGTGGGGAAACAAACCCAGTAAGCACCTAGCTAGAATGGTACAAAAAAAGAAAACTAGAAATTTTATCGAAAAGATCCAAAAAAAGAATGGAGAATTAGCCAACTCAACTAAGGATATAGCTGAAGTCTTTAGAAATTATTACGAAGACCTATATGCTGTAAAACAAAAGAAGTGGAGCCCTGGAGAGAAAGAGGCCAAAATAAGAGCAGTACTTCAGAAAGCTAATTTACCCAAGATAGAAGCCCAAGCAACTGCAAAAATGGAAGAGCCCATCACTGAGGAGGAGGTGAGCACTGCTTTAAAAAAGTCAGCCAAGGGGAAAAGCCCTGGCCCAGATGGCTTTACGACTTTGTACCTGCAAAAATTTGGCACTATACTAATTCCTAGACTCTGCCACTATTTTAATGGGTTGGGGGCAGAATATGAGATGAGCCGGGAGGCATTGGAAGCAACAATCACTGTTATAAAAAAAGAGGGAAAAGATATCACATTTTGCTCAGGATTCCGACCCATATCACTACTAAACGCAGACACAAAGTTGTATGCTAAGATACTGGCCGAACGCATAAAGGGGCTAATGACAACTATAGTGCACCCTGACCAGGTGGGTTTTATACCCGGTAGAGAGGGTAAGGACAATGGGGTCAGGGCTCTCCTTCTTCTACAGCAAATTAAAGACAGTGGATCCCCCGGTCTACTCCTGTCAGTCAACGCTGAAAAAGCGTTTGACAGGGTAGACTGGGGGCTCATGATGCAAACGCTAGAAGAAATTGGTATTGGCCCGAGGATGGTGAAGCGGATTAAAATGCTCTACCATCACCCGTACGCCAGGATTAAAATCAATGGATCCCTATCTACTCCCCTAGAGATGAGGAATGGGACTAGGCAGGGGTGCCCATTGTCCCCTATCCTTTTTGTTCTTTCCCTGGAACCCCTATTGGCAATGATACGTAATAATTCTGAGATTATGGGACCCAAAGTTAGGGAAGAAGAGCATAAATTGGCCGCCTTCGCGGATGATATTCTATTTTTCATAAGTAGTCCTAGAAACACACTCCCGAATCTAATGAGAAATATTATACAGTACGGTGAGGTCTCAAATTTTAAAATGAATGTATCCAAGACGGAGATTCTGAATGTCAATACTCCTAAGGAGGAAAAACGATACCTTCAAAAGACATTCAATTTCTCCTGGAAAAAAGAAATAAATTACCTCGGCATTAAACTCGTAAACTCTTTAAAGAAAATGTATAGAGTCAACTATATTCCTCTGTTAAACGAAATAAAACGAGAAATTAAAACTATTTATTATCGGCCAATCTCATGGTTTGGCAGGATAAATGTTGTAAAAATGGTATTAATCCCCAAAATAATCTATACATTTCAAATGGCCCCAGTAGCACTTCCACAGACATATTTTAAAATATTAAACTCCCTCCTGATGAACTACATCTGGAAAAATAAAAAACAGAGGATTTCTGCTAAAGTATTAAAACAGAATAAGAAAATGGGCGGACTGGCGGTCCCAGATATCAGAAAATATTACGTAGCAACTGTTCTCGCACGGGTAATAGAGTGGGCCAAAGAAAATCTAGACAAAAGATGAATTAATATTGAATGCGCACTTGCACGGGCACAATTGGGACGAATAATTTGGAACCCACCACAATATAGAACATTAGACACTTCTGCACATGAAATAACATTTAATGCATTACGGGTATGGGATAGACTACACAAACAATTGAAATTAAAATTTAACTCCCCATTAATGGACCTTAAAGACAATGAATACTTTGCACCAGGGACGGAAGGGGTGGGAGGGAATTGGATTAAAAATAGAATTCAGGTTAGGGACATTATATACAAGGGTAAGATACTGACACACCACAAGATTAAAGTAAAGATAGAATCCATGAGACTGGATGAATGGCGATATATGTAGTTGGCGCTTTTTATTAAGCGCCTCCCGCTACCCCTCCGACCATGCGAGGAGTATACACAGATTGAAAAGCTCTGCATTACCGACAGTTCAAAAGGTAATATCTCTAAAATCTATACGTTTTTGTTTAAAAGGGACGAGCTAGAGACCCCAAAGTACATCCTAAAATGGGAAAGAGAACTGGATGCACCTAGAGGAAACATCTCAATAACAAGAATAATAAAAATGATCCATTCCTCTGCAATCGATGTTAGGACTGCCGAGATGAATTTTAAATGCTTAACAGGTTGGTACGCCACCCCAGATAAAACCACCAAATATAGAGAAGGGCAGTCAGCAGATGGGCACTCATGGGCGGCACTGGGCACTCATAGGCGGCACAGATGGGCACTCATGGGCGGCACAGATGGGCACTGTGGGGTGGCACTTATGGGTGGCACAGATGGGCACTGTGGGGTGGCACAGATGGGCACTGTGGGGTGGCACTGATGGACACTGTGGGGTGGCACTGATGGACACTGTGGGGCGGCACTGATGGACACTGTGGGGCGGCACTGATTTACTTGTTGCCAGTCAGTTCCCATTTGTGGGCACTGATTTTCATCTTTTTTTTTTTTTTTTTTTCAGACTTTTTTTTTTTACTTTTTTTTGCCCCTTTTTTTAAAGTTTTGCCCTTCCCTAGTGGGCATCCCTGGTGGTCCATGTGGCGATCCGAGGGGGGGCTGCGCTGATAAACAATCAGCGCAAACCCCCCCTGTCAGGAGAGCCGCCGATCGGCTCTCCTCTACTCGCGTCTGTCAGACGCGAGTGAGGAAGAGCCATCAACGGCTCTTCCTGTTTACATCGTGATCAGCCGTGGTTGGACACGGCTGATCACGTGGTAAAGAGTCTCCGTGAGAGACTCTTTACCGAGATCGGTGTTGCGGGGTGTCAGTCTGACACCCCGCAACAACGATCGCCGCGATGCGCACCACTTGATCTTACCGGACCTAACGAATATCTATTAGCCTGAATGATTTTTGGCCAAATCACTTAATAAGTGTCTAATCATGTGAGATCTAACGTTAACACCACTTGATCTTACCTGATCTAACGAATATCTATTAGCCTGAATGATTTTTGGCCAAAAAAATTGATAAGGGGGGCTGGCCGTCCCTTATCAATTTTTTTGGCCAAAAATCATTAATCACTTAATAAGTGTCTAATCATGTGAGATCTAACGTAAAACCACTTGATCTTACCGGATCTAACGAATATCTATTAGCCTGAATGATTTTTGTCCAGAAAATTTGATAAGGGGGGGCTGATGATGGGTTAGCCCCCCCAGCAAATAACTGTTAATATTGCTTCTTATGTGTGAGATCTAACGCAAACAATGATTGATCTAACCTGATCTAACAAAGATCTAACAAGCTGCATAAAAAAAGTCAATTTTTTTATAAGGGGGGAGTAACACGGCACAGGTAACTATTTGTGGTTTAAAGCAACTATGAAGAGTAGGGTTGAGCGAACCCGAACTGTTAAGTGAGTACAAGCCATCGGATCCAAATCCGGAGGAGGAATCTCCGCTGCAAACGGTCCGGCGGGCCGTTTCCAGCGGAGATCCCCTCGTGCTGCTGCTTAGGGACAGTGTCATTTAGGTGTATCCTGCTTCAGAAATCTCAACAAGCACACTTTATTTCTTTGATATCTGCATCATCTTATGGTTTCTGGCTCGTCACTGTGGTTTAGTTATCATAGGGAGAGGCTGCTGCTGCTGCTTAGGGACAGTGTCATTTAGGTGTATCCTGCTTCAGAAATCTCAACAAGCACACTTTATTTCTTTGATATCTGCATCATCTTATGGTTTCTGGCTCGTCACTGTGCTTTAGTTATCATAGGGAGAGGCTGCTGCTGCTGCTGCTTAGGGACAGTGTCATTTAGGTGTATCCTGCTTCAGAAATCTAAACAATCACTATTTATTCCTGTGACATCTGCTGTGCTTCATATAGTTTAGGAATGTTGTTCAGCTATAGGGACAGCAATCTATAGGTGACTCTGTATATTTCAACAGCACTGCACCTGCTACCACCTGTGCACCTGTGATATACTGTGTGTGTCCAGTACATAGTTCAGGGACAGGTTCCAGAAATTGTCCTATAGGGACAGCAATCTATAGGTGACTCTGTATATTTCAACTGCACCTGCCACCACCTGTGCACCTGTGATATACTGTGTGTGTGTCCAGTACATAGTTCAGGGACAGGTTCCAGATATTTCCTATAGCGACAGCAATCTATAGGTGACTCTGTATATTTCAACATCACTGCACCTGCCACCACCTGTGCACCTGTGATATACTGTGTGTGTCCAGTACATAGTTCAGGGACAGGTTCCAGAAATGTTCCTATAGGGACAGCAATCTATAGGTGACTCTGTATATTTCAACAGCACTGCACCTGCCACCACCTGTGCACCTGTGATATACTGTGTGTGTCCAGTACATAGTTCAGGGATAGGTTCCAGATATTTCCTATAGGGACAGCAATCTATAGGTTACTCTGTATATTTCAACAGCACTGCACCTGCCACCACCTGTGATATACTGTGTGTGTCCAGTACATAGTTCAGGGACAGGTTCCAGATATTTCCTATAGGGACAGCAATCTATAGGTGACTCTGTATATTTCAACAGCACTGCACCTGCCACCACCTGTGCACCTGTGATATACTGTGTGTGTCCAGTACATAGTTCAGGGACAGGGTCTGTGCAGTACATTGTTTAGGGCTGGGTTCCTGCTTCTTGCTATAGGTAGATAAATATATAGGTGAATCTCTGCCTAGTTCACCAGCACTCTACCTGTCCCCTGTAATATACTGTCTGTGCAGATCTAACGAATATCTATTAGCCTGAATGATTTTTGCCCAGAAAATTTGATAAGGGGGGGCCAACCCGTCCACCCATATGTACAACCTACTGGCGGTCCCAGATATCAGAAAATATTACGTAGCAACTGTTCTCGCACGGGTAATAGAGTGGGCCAAAGAAAATCTAGACAAAAGATGGATTAATATTGAATGCGCACTTGCACGGGCACAATTGGGACGAATAATTTTGAACCCACCACAATATAGAACATTAGACACTTCTGCACATGAAATAACAGTTAATGCATTACGGGTATGGGATAGACTACACAAACAATTGAAATTAAAATTTAACTCCCCATTAATGGACCTTAAAGACAATGAATACTTTGCACCAGGGACGGAAGGGGTGGGAGGGAATTGGATTAAAAATAGAATTCAGGTTAGGGACATTATATACAAGGGTAAGATACTGACACACCACAAGATTAAAGTAAAGATAGAATCCATGAGACTGGATGAATGGCGATATATGCAGTTGGCGCTTTTTATTAAGCGCCTCCCGCTACCCCTCCGACCATGCGAGGAGTATACACCGATTGAAAAGCTCTGCATTACCGACAGTTCAAAAGGTAATATCTCTAAAATCTATACGTTTTTGTTTAAAAGGGACGAGCTAGAGACCCCAAAGTACATCCTAAAATGGGAAAGAGAACTGGATGCACCTAGAGGAAACATCTCAATAACAAGAATAATAAAAATGATCCATTCCTCTGCAATCGATGTTAGGACTGCCGAGATGAATTTTAAATGCTTAACAGGTTGGTACGCCACCCCAGATAAAACCACCAAATATAGAGAAGGGCAGTCAGCAGATGGGCACTCATGGGCGGCACTGGGCACTCATAGGCGGCACAGATGGGCACTCATGGGCGGCACAGATGGGCACTGTGGGGTGGCACTTATGGGTGGCACAGATGGGCACTGTGGGGTGGCACAGATGGGCACTGTGGGGTGGCACTGATGGACACTGTGGGGCGGCACTGATGGACACTGTGGGGCGGCACTGATGGACACTGTGGGGCGGCACTGATTTACTTGTTGCCAGTCAGTTCCCATTTGTGGGCACTGATTTTCATCTTTTTTTTTTTTTTTTTTCAGACTTTTTTTTTTTTACTTTTTTTTTGCCCCTTTTTTTTAAGTTTTGCCCTTCCCTAGTGGGCATCCCTGGTGGTCCATGTGGCGATCCGAGGGGGGGCTGCGCTGATAAACAATCAGCGCGAACCCCCCCTGTCAGGAGAGCCGCCGATCGGCTCTCCTCTACTCGCGTCTGTCAGACGCGAGTGAGGAAGAGCCATCAACGGCTCTTCCTGTTTACATCGTGATCAGCCGTGGTTGGACATGGCTGATCACGTGGTAAAGAGTCTCCGTGAGAGACTCTTTACCGAGATCGGTGTTGCGGGGTGTCAGACTGACACCCCGCAACAACGATCGCCGCGATGCGCGCCCCCGGGGGCGCACAGCGGCTAAGAATCCTGAGGACGTCATATAACGTCCAGTCAGGATTCTACAACCACTTTGCCGACGTCAATTTGTCATTGGCGGGCGGCAAGTGGTTAAATAAAAAAAAAAAAAGAAAATCATCATGAAAAAACAAAATAAAAAGAAATCATATATCCGCAGATGATGCTAAAACTTCTTCGGAGACGATGGGGGACCACTTGATCTTACCGGATCTAACGAATATCTATTAGCCTGAATGATTTTTGGCCAGAAAATTTGATAAGGGGGGCCAACCCGTCCATATGTACACCCAATATCTGTATGTGTATGTGGAATATCTCAGAAATTAGGTGAGATCTAACGTTAAAACCACTTGATCTTACCGGATTTAACAAATATCTATTAGCCTGAATGATTTTCGGCCAGAAAATTTGATAAGGGGGAGCCAACCCGTCCATATGTACCACCTAAATCCTCTATTTTTATGTGGAATCACTCTGAAATTATGTGAGATTTAACGTTAAAACCACTTGATCTTACCGGATCTAACGAATATCTATTAGCCTGAATGATTTTTGCCCAGAAAATTTGATAAGGGGGGGCCAACCCGTCCACCCATATGTACAACCTAAAATCAATTTTTTTATGTGGAATATCTTGGAAATTATGTGAGATCTAACGTTAAAACCACTTGATCTTACCGGATCTAACGAATATCTATTAGCCTGAATGATTTTTGGCCAAATCACTTAATAAGTGTCTAATCATGTGAGATCTAACGTTAACACCACTTGATCTTACCTGATCTAACGAATATCTATTAGCCTGAATGATTTTTGGCCAAAAAAATTGATAAGGGGGGCTGGCCGTCCCTTATCAATTTTTTTGGCCAAAAATCATTAATCACTTAATAAGTGTCTAATCATGTGAGATCTAACGTTAAAACCACTTGATCTTACCGGATCTAACGAATATCTATTAGCCTGAATGATTTTTGGCCAAAAAAATTGATAAGGGGGGGCCAGCCCCCCCTCATTAATCACTTAATAAGTCTCTAATTATGTGAGATCTAACGTAAAACCACTTGATCTTACCGGATCTAACGAATATCTATTAGCCTGAATGATTTTTGTCCAGAAAATTTGATAAGGGGGGCTGATGATGGGTTAGCCCCCCAGCAAATAACTGTTAATATTGCTTCTTCTGTGTGAGATCTAACGCAAACAATGATTGATCTAACCTGATCTAACAAAGATCTAACAAGCTGCATAAAAAAAGTAAATTTTTTATAAGGGGGGAGTAACACGGCACAGGTAACTATTTGTGGTTTAAAACAACTATGAAGAGTAGGGTTGAGCGAACCCGAACTGTTAAGTGAGTACAAGCCATCGGATCCAAATCCGGAGGAGGAATCCCCTCGTGCTGCTGCTTAGGGACAGTGTCATTTAGGTGTATCCTGCTTCAGAAATCTCAACAAGCACACTTTATTTCTTTGATATCTGCATCATCTTATGGTTTCTGGCTCGTCACTGTGGTTTAGTTATCATAGGGGGAGGCTGCTGCTGCTGCTTAGGGACAGTGTCATTTAGGTGTATCCTGCTTCAGAAATCTAAACAAGCACTATTTATTCCTGTGACATCTGCTGTGCTTCATATAGTTTAGGAATGTTGTTCAGCTATAGGGACAGCAATCTATAGGTGACTCTGTATATTTCAACAGCACTGCACCTGCTACCACCTGTGCACCTGTGATATACTGTGTGTGTCCAGTACATAGTTCAGGGACAGGTTCCAGAAATTGTCCTATAGGGACAGCAATCTATAGGTGACTCTGTATATTTCAACTGCACCTGCCACCACCTGTGCACCTGTGATATACTGTGTGTGTCCAGTACATAGTTCAGGGACAGGTTCCAGAAATGTTCCTATAGGGACAGCAATCTATAGGTGACTCTATATATTTCAACAGCACTGCACCTGCCACCACCTGTGCACCTGTGATATACTGTGTGTGTGTCCAGTACATAGTTCAGGGACAGGTTCCAGATATTTCCTATAGGGACAGCAATCTATAGGTGACTCTGTATATTTCAACAGCACTGCACCTGCCACCACCTGTTCACCTATGATATACTGTGTGTGTGTCCAGTACATAGTTCAGGGACAGGTTCCAGAAATGTTCCTATAGGGACAGCAATCTATAGGTGACTCTGTATATTTCAACAGCACTGCACCTGCCACCACCTGTGCACCTGTGATATACTGTGTGTGTCCAGTACATAGTTCAGGGATAGGTTCCAGAAATTTCCTATAGGGACAGCAATCTATAGGTGACTCTGTATATTTCAACAGCACTGCACCTGCCACCACCTGTGCTATACTGTGTGTGTCCAGTACATAGTTCAGGGACAGGTTCCAGATATTTCCTATAGGGACAGCAATCTATAGGTGACTCTGTATATTTCAACAGCACTGCACTTGCCACCACCTGTGCACCTGTGATATACTGTGTGTGTTCAGTACATAGTTCAGGGACAGGTTCCAGATATTTCCTATAGGGACAGCAATCTATAGGTGACTCTGTATATTTAAACAGCACTGCACCTGTCCCCTGTGATATACTGTCTGTGCAGTACATTGTTTAGGGCTGGGTTCCTGCTTCTTGCTATAGGTAGAGAAATATATAGGTGAATCTCTGCCTATTTTACCAGCACTCTACCTGTCCCCTGTGATATACTGTCTGTGCAGTACATTGTTTAGGGCTGGGTTCCTGCTTCTTGCTATAGGTAGATAAATATATAGGTGAATCTCTGCCTAGTTCACCAGCACTCTACCTGTCCCCTGTAATATACTGTCTGTGCAGTACATTGTTTAGGGCTGGGTTCCTGCTTCTTGCTTTAGGTAGAGAAATATATAGGTGAATCTCTGCCTATTTCACCAGCACTCTACCTGTCCCTTGTGATATACTGTCTGTGCAGTACATTTTTTAGGGGTAGGTTCCTGCTTCTTGCTATAGGTAGAGAAATATATAGGTGAATCTCTGCCTAGTTCACCATATTACACTATTTTTGTATTTAAAATTTCTCAAAATTAGGGCAAGACCCTAAATTTGAGAAATATGAGGAAAACGTCAAATAAGGGACGTGGCCGCAGTCGTGGTGCTGCTGGTGGAGCTCCTTTTACAGGGAGAGGACGTGGTTGATCTGTGCCAGCTACACGCACAAGTGAAACACCTTTCTCAGGTGCGAGTAGCCGACAGAGCCTGCAGCGGTATTTGGTCGGGCCTAATCCAGCTCTATGAATGTTGAGGCCAGGAGCAGAACAGGTGGTAGTAGATTGGGTTGCTGACAGTGCCTCCAGTTCCTTCACATTGTTTTCCAACCAGTCTTGTGCTGAAAGTTCAGAGTTGGCGCCTGCAGCCGATGTCCACCATCAGTCTTTCACCTCACCCCCTTGCAAATCAGCCAAGCAGTCTGAGCCCCAAAGCATGCAGCAGTCTCTTCTTCTTTTTGATGAGTCTGTTAGCATGTGTTCCCAGGGCCATCCACCTAGCCCAGCCCCAGAAGGGGAAGAGATTGAGTTCACCGATGCCCAACCACTTATACTTCAAGATGAGTACATGGGGGGACCATCACAGCACGTCTTGGATGATGATGAAACACAGTTGCCAACTGCTGGTGCTTTTGCAATTGTGCAGACCGACAAGGAGGGCAGTGGTGAAGACTGGGTGGAAGATGATGTGCAGGACGATGAGGTCCTCGACCCGACATGGAATTAACCTCATGCAGGTGACCCGTGTAGTTCGGAGGAAGAGGCGGTGGTCGCACAGAGCCACCAGCACAGCAGAAGAGGGAGCAGGGTGCCAAAGCAGAGCGTCCGTCCCCTAGATAGTACGCCTGCTACTGCCCAACGCAGCAAGGGACCGAGCACACCAAAGCCAGGTCCAAGGAGTTCCCTAGCGTGGCAGTTCTTCACACAATGTGCTGATGACGTTGTGCAATCAGAGCCTCAAGCGAGGCATAAACGTTCTCAACCTGAGCACAACCTGCATGACCAGGCAACGAAGTGCAAAGCACGAGCTGCAGTGGAGTAGACACCTCAAAAACCAAGAAAGGTCTCTGGCTCCTCCTGCTTCCTCTTCTGCATCAGTCTCGGGCCTCTCTGCCTCTTCATCCACCTCTGTAGTGACAGTGCCACCTGCCACCCCTCAATTAGAGGACCGGCAAGCAACACTACCACCTGGGTCACCAAACATCTCCACAATGTCCCATGGAAGCATTCAGCTCTCCATCTCCCAAACACTGGAACGTAAGAGGAAGTACCCCTCTACCCAAGCGCGTTCCCTGGCCCTGAATGCCAGCATTTCAAAATTACTGGCCTTTGAAATGCTGTCATTCCGTCTGGTGGAGATGCAGAGTTTTAAAAGCCTGATGGCATTGGCTGTCCCACAGTACGTCGTGCCCAGCCGCCACTACTTTTCCAGACGAGCCATCCCTTCCCTGCACAACCAAGTGGGGGACAAAATCAGGTGTGCACTGCGCAACGCCATCTGTGCCAAGGTCCACCTAACTACGGATACGTGGACCAGTAAGCACGGTCAGGGACGTTATATCTCCCTAACAGCGCACTGGGTAAATGTAGTGGCAGCTGGGCCTGAGGCGGATAGCAGTTTGGCGCATGTCCTTCCACCACCGAGGATTGCAGGGCGCTTCAGTTTGCCTCCTGTTCCTAACTCCTTCTACTCCGCTTCCTCATCCTCTACCGCCTCCTCATCCAGTCAGCGTAACAAATTCACCACCAACTTCAGCACAGCCATGGGTAAACGCCAGCAGGCAGTTTTAAAACTTTCCTGTTTGGGGGAAAAACCACACACCGCGCAGGAGTTGTGGAGGGACATGGAACAACAGACCGATGAGTGGTTGGTGTCAGTGAGCCTCAAGCCGGGCCTGGTGGTGTGCGATAATGGGCGAAATCTCGTAGCAGCTCTGGGCCTAGCCGGTTTGACGCACATCCCTTGCCTGGCGCATGTGCTGAATTTGGTGGTGCAGAGTTTCCTGAAAACTTACCCCGATATGCCACAGCTGCTGCAGAAAGTGCGGGCCGTCTGTGCACACTTTCAGCGTTCTCACCCTGCTGCTGCTCGCCTGGCAGCGCTGCAGCGTAACTTCGGACTTCCCGCTCACCGCCTCATATGTGATGTGCCCACAAGTTGGAACTCCACCTTGCACATGCTGGCCAGACTGTGCGAGCAGCAGCAGGCGATAGTGGAGTTCCAGCTGCAGCACGCACGCGCGAGTCGCTCTGCGGAACAGAACCACTTTACCACCAATAACTGGGCCTCCATGCGAGACCTGTGTGCCTTGTTGCGCTGTTTTGAGTACTCCGCCAACATGGCCAGTGCCGATGACGCTGCTCTCAGCGTGACTATCCCAGTTCTATGCCTCCTTGAAAAAACGCTACGGGCGATGATGGAAGAGGATGTGGCACAGGAGGAGGAGGAGGAGGAATCGGGATCATTTCCAAGGCTTTCAGGGCAGTCATTTACAAGTGGCTCCGAGGGTGGGTTCGTGCACCAACAAAGGCCAGGTACACAATTGTCCAGCGAGGGCACAGTTCTGGAGGATGACGCGGTGGAGGATGAGGAGGAGGAAGACATGGAGGAGGAGGAGGAACCATGTTCACAGGAGGATGGCATCTAGACCAGCTCATGGCTATTACTGGTGCGTGGCTGGGGGGATACAGAGGACACAGATGATACACCTCCCACAGAGGACAGCTGTTCATTGCCTCTGGGCAGCCTGGCACACATGAGCAATTACATGCTGCAGTGTCTCCGCAACGACCGGCGTGTTTCGCACATTATAACAGGTGCTGATTACTGGGTGGCCACTTTGCTGGTTCCCCGTTACAAGGACAATGTACCGTCCTTAATCCCCTCACTGGAGCGTGAACGCAAGATGCGCGAGTACAAGCGCACGCTGTTAGATGCGCTGCTGGTGCAATTCCCACCTGGCAGCGGGGGCACAGTGGAAGCAGAAGGCGAAGGCAGAGGAGGAGGAAGAGGTCGCCAACGCAGCAGGGGCACTGCCAGAACCTCAGAAGGCAGGGTTAGCATGGCCGAAATGTGGAAAAGCTTTGTCAGCGCGCCACAACAAACAGCACCACCAGTTGATATGGAACGTTTTAGCAGGAGGCAGCATTTCAGCAACATGGTGGAGCAGTATGTGTGCACACGCCTACACGTACTGAATGATGGCTATGCCCCCTTAAACTTCTGGGTCTCCAAATTGGGCACATGGCCTGAGCTTGCCCTTTACGCCTTGGAGGTGCTGGCCTGCCCTGCGGCCAGTGTATTGTCTGAATGTGTATTTAGCACAGCAGGGAGTGTTATCACAGACAAGCGCAGCCGCCTGTCCAGAGCCAATGTGGACAAGCTCACGTTCATTAAAATGAACCAGGCATGGATCCCACAGGACTTGTCCATACCTTGTGCAGAATAGACAACGGGCCGGCCTTACCCAGCCATTGTTTTTTTTCTGATCTTTCTAGGGTTGCCATCTCATCCCTTTAAAAGCAAAAACATATTAATTACACAGGTTCTCTGGCTGCTCGATCTCTCCTCGGCGTGCGTTCCATGCCTCTTTTGCCTTGCGGTTCAGTGTGCACCGCATCGCAACCGAGGTGTGGAACGCACGCCGAGGAGAGATCGAGCAGTAACGCTGGACAAACTAGTGTCGGTTGGGCACGTTAACATGTGAGTGCACATTTTAATGTTTATAAATAAACTGCCTTTTTATACATACTACACCATATGAGTTTTTTTCTTTTGGGAGCAAAGAGAGTAACTGGAAGCTGGTGTGGATGAGAAAGGTCCTTTTCCTGCATGTTGGGTCTGATATATATATTGGAGATCAAACAGGACCATCGTCAAAAGTCTGAGGAGATACATACCTGGATATGATTATATGCTATAATCTTACCCTGATCTGGTGAGCGCATAATATATAAGAGGTGGTGGTAAAACTAAATAAGGGTGAAAAGTCACAAAATTTTTGCAAGAACACACGGCACTATTTCTTGGAAGTTTGAGATATTTCTTGGAAGTCTGACGTATTGGACTTTATTTCTGCATGTGCACATTGTACTTACATTTATTGAGACTGCATACTAAGGGTCACTTAATATATATTTTTGAGAAGATCTGTGTTATTTTATACATATGAATATTATTTTATTTTATTATATGCACGTGATTTAAGTAATATATTCACAGTGTCAACGAATTTCTGTATGGGGTCAGCGCAGTAGTATATGTTCCACATATACAAATATCCATATTTTTTTAAATTGCAATGTGTATTTAAATTGGTGAATAAAAAGCCACCTGAGACATAGGTGGCCAGTATGGGTATACATGTCACATAAATGAATAATTGGTCAAAAACAATACAACATGCCACAAAGTAGTGGTCATGGATGGCACAACAATACATAGACTGTACACTATTAACTGCATGGAATTGGTCACCTTTTTAATCATCAATTTAAATAAACATTGTAATTTTAGCTTTTATCTTTGTGGTTATCTTATACATCTTTTTTATATTTTTTTCATTCCATTTTCTGGTGCTTGGTATCGTACAGTACCAACCCAATTCCCCCCAGTCTCCTCCCCTTGTGGGTTTTTTCTATTGTTTTAAATTGGTGTGCAGGTTATTTTGTTTACGTGTGTACACCTTGGAATTGAACAGATGTAGATAATTGTTTTTTTCTTAAGAAGACAATGACACATTAGTCAACTCTTTTCCTTAGAAAAAATTTCCAGTGGTGTTTGCTGTAATTTAAAAATATCCACAGACATCATGATTGTCACGGCATCTAGTCAAAATTCATGATCAGTCCAATGGTTTGATGGCAATATTATGTCTTTGGCTACATTTATGGCTAATGCACATAAGTAAATACATTCCTCATGCTAAGCACATGGGAGTGTAGGCTATACAAATAAACATTATATAGATATATAAATAAATAAAACTCACAACACACCAAATAAATTCAATGAATTTTATTAAACACTATATTTTTTATTTTATTTTTGGTAATAAAATTGGCCGTGGCACCTTTTATTGGTATAAATAAGCATAAATATATATATATTTTTTTTAATTAACAATTTTTTTATTAGACACGAGGTAACCCCCGTGCCATAAAAGAAACGGTACAGGGATGTCAGCAGAGCATCAACAGAAAGGAAAACAGTGCATAGCATATAATAGTACAATACAAGGCGGATATCAGGGGGAGCTCAGTAACTCCACTCATAAGCAGCCATCCTAAAAAC
Source organism: Rana temporaria (assembly GCF_905171775.1). Lineage (NCBI taxonomy): Eukaryota > Metazoa > Chordata > Amphibia > Anura > Ranidae > Rana > Rana temporaria. Next base: position 83,524,512 of record NC_053494.1, on the reverse strand, counting down.
ACAATCTGCCAAAAGACAAAAGTAAGAACGTGTAGAACAAACCCCTGAGTAGAAGAGGCATAGGAAGAAACAAAAAGAGGGAGCCAAGAAAAAGAAAGGAAAAAAAAAAAAGGGGGGAAGACAAAATAAGAGAGAAGAAGAAAGAGCAGAGAAAGGAGACTGCAAATGCAGGTAGACAGGGAGAGAAAAAGAGGGGGGGGGGGTTAAGGGGTGGCTCGACTCATGGCCAAGGCGGATCCTCCCGACGATGCCATTCCACCCAAACTGCATCATGAGTGTCCAAGCTATAACGCAACCTGGCCGTCATTTTCTCCATTAATTCAATATCTTTGATCCTGGCGTAGAGGTCAGATTGAGAGGGGGGGGACAGGCGCTTCCAATGGAGGGCAACTAGGCATCTCGCAGCCGTCAATACATGCCTCAACAATTTCTTGGAGGACTTGGAGATCCGCAGGGCTGAGACCCCTAATAAAAACAGTTTCGGGGACCAGGGAACCGGCACTCCCAGGAGGCGAGACAACAACTGCTGGGTCTCCGTCCAAAACGGTACTATCTTGGGGCAGGTCCAGTAAATGTGGTACAAGGTTCCCTTGGCTCCCTGACAACGCCAACACCTGTCTGAACTGGATGGATAGATAGTGTGGAGGACAGCCGGCGTCATGTACCAAAAATACAATATTTTATAGGCATTCTCCTTATACAACGTACAAAGAGAGCTTTTAGCCGCCTGAGACCAGATCGTCTGCCACTCTGTCTCCGAGATCTCCTCCCCAAGCTCCCTCTCCCATCGCAGCATGTATGCATGCTTACCCTGGGTGGGGAAAGAGCGAGAGTTCAACAACCGATACATATCAGTTATCAACCCGCGGCGAGCCGATTCCCTCCAGTAACAGTTTTTCTAAAGGCGTTGGCGCTGAGAATTGGAGCCCAGGGGCAAATGATTGTGCATAGTGGCCCAGATTCAGGTAGATTTGCCCATTAGTTGCACATGTGAAGAGCAGCTGATTTGCTCTGCGCTGGGGCAAATTGGAAAGATTGCCACCTGATTCAGGATTCCTTTTGTCTGCTAACTTGCTCCTTTGTAAGGCAAAAATCAGGGCGTAAGGCAGCGCAAGTGAAAGTGGGTGTGCCCTATGCAAATGATCTTTTTTCCACTCAGCAGTGGTTTGCGCCTTTTTTCAGGGCAAATTCTGCCCAGCTGCTTGCACTGAGCAAATAAATAGGGGCAGACCTGCGCAGGTCCTGTGCAAAATTACATCCTGCTTTTCCACCCCCCCCCCCCCCCTGAGCAAGGTAATTTTGCCCTTTTTGCTGATATGGCACCTCCTCATGAAAAAAAAAAGAAAAACTAATTTTATAGCTTCAGAGATGGAGATACTTCTTGCGGCACTCACGCGCCATAGTGATGTGCTGTATGGTGCCCAGCGGCAGCATTCCACTGTAGCCCAAAGGAGGGCTATCTATGATGGCATTACCCTGGACATAAATGCCCTGGGTAATGAAGAAAGGACGTGGGAGGACATTCAAAAGAAGTTGAATGACATGCGGCGTAGGGTCCGGGATAAGCTTGTGCTTATCCGTAAGCATACGAGTGGCACTGGAGGAGGACCACCCTGCAAGATCCGTCTAAATCCTGATGAGGAGGTGATCGCGCAAAGTCTAGCGCTGGAGCAAGTGGAGGGAGTCCCAGGCTACGACTCCACTGTAGGGGACTTGGGGACTGGTAAGTTTTTTTTTTTCATATTTGCTGTGTATCATGGGAGGGGGTAGAAGTGAATATATGAGGGGGTAGAAGGGAACATGTAACAAGTTTTTTGTTTTCATATTTGCTGTGTATCATGGGAGGGGTAGAAGTGAACATATGAGGGGGTAGAAGGGAACATGTAACAAGTTTTTTGTTTTCATATTTGCTGTGTATCATGGGAGGGGGTAGAAGTGAACATATGAGAATTGTGTTTTTTTGTGTCATCCACAGGTGGTGATGATGAAGCTGGGCCGTCGTCGGCTGCGGGGCGACCCACGCCATCCCCACATGAGCATGGGGTCCAGTCAGGCCCCATGGACATACTGGCCATGTTTGTTGAGGAGGAGATTTTGCCAAGTATGGAGGAGGAAGTGGTGGAGGAGTCATTTATCCTCAACCTGGAGGACTCTGGCTACCTCCAGGAGGATCCCACTGTCCCTGACCAACCCACCACCCCCCGACCATCACGTCATCCCCCTCCAGGGCAAGCCCCTCCAGTGTCCCCCCCTCCAGTGTCCCCCCCTCCAGTGTGGCCCCCTCCAGTGTGGCCCCCTCCCCTTCTTCTCCCTCTGTTCATGCCCCAGCCTCTACTCCTCCCAGGAAGGCTCTTTCAAAAACGAGGGGTGTACCCTCCAGCCTCCGTCAAGGTCTGCAGGAGGAGCAGGCCCGGCAGACCTGCCATCTAGGGGCCATGGTGGTAGATCTGAGGCGGGTGGCGGACAGCCTGGCATCCTCCTCCTCCTCTGTTGAGCAGGCCCTCACCCTGCATGCTGACCGGGAGAAAAAAATTGCAGAGAGCCTGGAGGAAGTCAATGTGAACTGTTCAGCCATGGTGACCTGCATGGTTGACCAGCAGGGCGCCACCGCTTTACTGACAGCAGAGGTGAGCAGGTTGGCAGGTGCGGTGGAGGCCAACACTGCTGCTGTGCGTGAGGAGGGGAGACTTACCCGGCGTCACCACCGGAACACCACCACCCGGCAAATGCGCAGACCAACACCGTCCTCACCCGCCTGGCCAACGCCATGGAGGGCATGCAGGCACCACCTGCCAGAAGTGTTGAAGTAGGGGTTGATGCTCCTCCCCCCCTCCATCCCCACCCCATGCTTCATCTCCACCACGGAGACTGAGGAGCCAGAGCCGGGGCCAAAAGATGTCCAAAAATATATATATATATATATATTTTTTTCTTGGGCTGAGATTATGAGTTTTTGATTCTTTTGTATATGCTCAGAATATGATTTTTTTGTTGGTTTTGTATATGCTCAAAGTTTGAGTTTTTATTTTATTTTGTAGTCCCTACACACGGTGAGGAGTGTATACTACAGTGTGTCTGGTGTGTGAATGGGGGGGGGGTGGCACTCCTGCTGGAAAAGGGGTGTCACCCTCTGCCATGTGAAAGGTGTATGAATGGACAGCAACATAATTGGAGCCTTGACGCGGCGTTGCTGCTCCCTAATACCATGTGGTATCGTTGGGTCTAATCCAATTTTGGGTGCATGTGGGGCGTGTGTGCTAGGGACCACAGTGGTGTGCATGCGTGCATTCTACTTGTGACATGATTAATGTGTGTGTTTAACGTGAAAAGAGACGTTCCACGAGACCACTCCTGATTGCTATTCCCTCAGTAGACCGGGTAGAGTTTTTTGGGGGGGGGGATTGCGTGGTTCAGGGGTCAGGTCATCACGTATGTCAATCTGCATGCCCCTTCTCTCAGCAAAGTTATGCAGAATACAACATGCCCCGATGATCTGGCATACAAAGTTGGGTGAATACAACAGGGTCCCCCCGGATTTATCCAGACATCTGAAACGGGATTTAAGGATGCCAAATGTGCGTTCCACCACTGCACGGGTACGTGCGTGAGCTACATTAAATCTTTCCTCTCCTGGGGTTTGGGGGTTCTGGAATGGGGTCATCATGTGAGGTCCCAGGGCATATGCAGAGTCACCTGGAAGGGAAAAGACAGAAGGATGTTAGTCATGCATGTGCCCCTCGTGATGTCTGCATCATGGGGGGGGACAGTCATACCTGACACCCATGTCACTCACCAATCAGCCAGCTGTCTCCATACATGTTCTGGTCAAACTCGGTTGAGATGGGGCTCTGACGGTAGATTAAACTGTCATGGCTGGACCCGGGGTGTTTGGCACGGACATGCCATATGAGGCCATGGGCATCCACGATCACCTGGACATTTATGGAATGCCAGTGCTTCCTGTTACAGTAGATATGCTCTAGGTGATGGGGGGGAGCGTAGTGCCACATGGGTACAATCAATTGCACCCACAGTGCGTGGGAATCTGTCTATTGAATAGAAATCGGTGATTGCCTTCTGCCGCAGGTCATCCCTGGTTGGTTTGATAAATTGGTTGGCCATGCGCCTGAGTATTGCAGGGATCACTTGGTGGACACACCTGCTCATGCTGGATTGGGACATCCCAGCCACCATTCCACCTGTGCGCTGAAATGATCCACTTGCCAAAAAATGCAGGGTTGCCACGACCTTCACCAGTGGCTGCACTGCCTGGCCACGATGTGTCTGGCTGCTGATGTCATCCTGCAGGATTCTTGCCAATTCAAGGATTACTTCAGGGCTAAATCGAAACATGCGATACACCTCAATATCACTCATGTCAAAGATTTAGTGGCGCAATCTGTATACCCTCTCCCGTGCCCCCCTACGAGTCGGTTCACTCAATAAGATAGCAAGAACCATAGCTGCCCCTGGCATGTTGGCACACAGATGTGAGATCCAGAAAGTGTGGGTGCTCTGCTTGTTCAGCTCGTCCGTCTTGGTGCTGCTGTAGTTGCTCTCCAGCTGACCTGTGGCCATCTGTTGCTAACTTGCCCCTGCTTTTATAAAGTGCAAATTTGCCCCGGCCAAACAGCTTGCGCGCTTTGGGAGCAAAATGCTCCTCACACGCGCAAGTTTATGAATCAGTGGCAGTTCCTCATTTGCATATTTGCTGAGGGAAAACCATGAGAGCGCAAGTTGCTCCCTGAGCAAAATTGCCCCTTAATTGCGCCGGGGCAGAGAAACTGCCTCCGTGAAAAAATGGCACATTTCAGGCTTAGCTTGCTCTCTGGGTCACCCGCAAATTTGCCTGGGAGCAAGTCCGTACTTGCGCGGCGCAAATCACACTTGCTCCCGCGCAAGTCGTACCTGAATCTGGGCCAGTGTCTTATCTGCAGATACCCATAGAACACCTGGCGGGGTAGGTCGAATTTCTTTTGCAAATCAGAAAACGATAGGAGTTTCCGTGTTATGGGGTCCACTAAATGGCCAAAATGAAAAAGGTCACGCGACGCCCAAGGCGACGACATCTGATGGGTCAAACTATCAGGCATCCTGGGGTTGAACAGGAAATAGGTCAAAAGAGACCGCTCCAAGCTCAGGCTATGTGTCCGGAACAGTCTGCGCCAAAGCGTCCTGAGGTGAAGCATGGGCCCCAGAAGTCGGCCCGGATCCACCTCCGTGCCTGCATTCCACAACAAGCTATTCGGGTGCGCGGGAGCCATCCAGATTTTCTCAATTTGTGTCCATTTATTATAAGAGCGCTGAGGGAACCAAGAGGCAACGGCGCGCAGCTGAGCTGCCTGATAATATTTAAGCAGGTCAGGGAACCCCAATCCCCCGTCAGTGCGGGATGCTGTCAAGACCGTTCGTGGGACCCTGTGCCACCCATTATTCCAGACGAAGCGGACCAGATCCGCTTGGAGCTTACGTAGGTCCGCGTATGGGACTGGTATGGGCAACGTCTGGAATAGATAGAGGAGTTTGGGAAGGATGACCATCTTAACAGATGCCACCCTACCCAAAAGGGAAATGTGATGGGCCCTCCACTTCTGCAAAAGTTCTCTTATGGAACGATAGAGGGGGGGGAAGTTGGCCTTATATAAAGAGTCAAAGGACGGGGTGATCTGCACCCCCAGATACTTCAGACCCGCTGTAGCCCAATGGTAGGGGAAGCACTGCTTCAGATGTCGAACCTCCTCGTCTGGGATGTTAATGGGGAGAGCTACCGACTTGGCTGTATTTATCTTATAACCCGACAGGGACCTATATAGATCGAGTTCAGTGTGGAGGTTAGGCAGGGAGATTCTAAGTTGGGTCAGGGTCAGAATAACGTCGTCTGCAAAAAGCGCCAGCTTGAATTCCCTAGCCCGCACCGAAACACCCCGGATGTCCGGGTTCCTGCGAATCGATGCCACCAGGGGCAAAGCGCGAACAGAAGCGGCGAAAGTAGGCATCCCTGGCGCGTTCCATTTGCTATCGGGAAAGAGGAAGAGTGGGCGAAGGGGGTCTTAATCTGAGATGTAGGATTCGTATAGAGGTGCTGTATGGCCTGCAAGAAGGGGCCGCGAAGCCCTATGTGTCTCAACGTGGCAAACAGGAAAGGCCAACTGAGGCGATCAAATGCCTTTTCCGCATCCAGACTAAGGGCCAGCGACTCCTGGCCCTCCCTATTCACCACATCTATCAGGTCGATAACCCGTCTGGTGTTGTCCCCCGCTTGGCGGAGAGGGACAAAGCCCACCTTGTCCTTATGAACCAATGAAGGGAGCAGCACATTTAGACGCAGTGAGAGGAGCTTGGTGAAAATTTTTAGATCTGAGTTAACGCGATTGGCCTGTAGCTAGCGCACAATGAGGGGTCCTTGTCGGGTTTGGGGATCAGAGTTAGAAATGACCGTTGCATATCCGAAGGAATGGGGGTCGATCGAAGGAAGGCATTAAACAGCTTGCACATGCGCGGGAGGAGGATGGGGAGAAATGTCTTATAATACTCATAGGGGAGACCGTCTGGGCCAGGGGATTTATGTGCGGGCAAGGACTTAATGGCAGCCGTGAGTTCCTCCTCTGTCACAGAGGCGTTAAGGGAGAGGAGGTCTGCAGGCTGGATCTTGGCGATTCCACTGTGTTCCAAGTAGTCACGCAGACGATCAGCCAGGTCAGGGGGTGGGGGGTCGTGTGGTATGTCAGGGTCGCTATATAGGGCCGTGTAAAATTCCTCAAAATCCCGAGCTATGTCCCGAGGGTGGGTCAGGAGGTGGCCTGTGCCGTCCTTGATCTGGTGAGGGGTGGTCATGTGGGAGCGTTCCGATAGCTTACGCGCCAGTAGGGAATGAGCTTTATTTCCCTTATCATAGTACCTTTGTTTTAGCCGGAGTAGGGCCTTCTCCACCTGGCCTAAGGCCAAGTCCCGAAGTGTTGTGCGTAGGCATACTATCTTTTTAAGAAGGGGTATGGATGGAGAAGTTTGCAGTTGGCTCTCTAGTGTCCTCAAGTCCCTCTCTGCCTGCACTTTAGCTGCTTTCGCATCCCTTTTCATGGCCGAGGAGAGCGCCATGCAACGACCCCAAAGGACTGCCTTATGGGCCTCCCAAAGGGTGGCCAGGGAGACATCCGTGGCCACTCTTTGGGCCACTCGTTTTCGACAAAATAGTTTTGCAAAATGTCTTCTCCAGTTCCAACCTGGAGGGGCTATACTGAAGTAAAAAGTTGTTCAGCTGCCAGTGACAGGGCCTGTGGTTAGGGGCACCCAGGTCCAGAGTCAGGACCACTGGGGCGTGATCAGACCAGGATATCGGTAATATCCGGGCCTCCCTAGTAACACGGAGGGTGGCGTTGTTAACAATAAGGTAGTCTATACGGGAGTGCATGCGGTGCGGGGCAGAGTAATACGTAAACTGTCAACCCCCCGGGTGAAGGGCGCGCCAGGAGTCAAACAGGGCATAACGTCTAGTAAGCTGGCGAAAAAGTTTAGAGTCTCTGTGGGCTCGGGTCTGTGGGTCCGACGGGTTCAGGACCAGGCGGTCAAGGGCCACCGACTGGCACAAGTTGAAGTCTCCTCCAAATAGCAAGTATTCGTTAGGTGACCGGAACAACCGCGCAAGTACTCTAGAGAGAAAGTGAATCTGTTGGGTGTTGGGTGCATATAGAGTGCATAGCGTAACTGGTTGAAGCTGCCAGAGGCCCCTCAGAATGATGTAGTGCCCCCTAGGGTCAATAAATGACTCTGAGCACGTAAAGGGGGAACCTTTCCTAAAAAGTATGGCCACTCCCGCCCGCTTTCTAGGATTGAACGCCTGGAAAATCTGGGGATACTGTCTGGACGCAAACCCAAAGGAGTCCCCTTTGTTGAAGTGCGTTTCCTGGAGAAAGACAACGTAGGCCCCAGAATGCCTGATCTCCCTCAGTGTAAGATGTCTCTTCCTATTTGAGTTTAGACCGTGGACATTAAGGGACATAATCTTAGCCATGGTCATGGGTATGTGCAAGCAAGAGGGTACTTATCTGATCCCGCCGCAAGGATACGCCGGGGCCCGCCTGGGGGAGACGCCACGCCGCAGACACAGTCCGGACAGCCGCCAGGAGCACGAGCCGAGCCACGGGAGCAAGGGAGGGGAAGAAGAAAGAAAAAGAACAAAAGGAGAAAAAAAGGAAAAAGACAACATTAAATGCAACGCAATCAAAATGACATTGAGTAAAACGAGGCCCGAGTGCACCGCGCCACTCGGGGCCCAAAGGGTTCCAATAAGTCCTCCCGACCAGGGCCCCCCAAAAGGGAGAGTGTCCAGGCCGGGGGGACATAGAGAACTACAATAACCAGCAACCACAAAGTACAATAGGATACCAAGGGAACTTCTAGTAGGTCGGACCTACAGGGGGGGTGGGTGACCAGAAGTCTCCAACTGCACGTGCCCAATGAACAAAGCAAGTGTCAAGTGGTGGGCCCAGGGGGGAAAGGGGTTACAAATGGAGCTGATGGGTGGGTCAGGGGGGGTCAAACAAAAGAGGAAGTCCTATACCATCAGTCATCAGCCATGACCAGAGTGGGGGGGACCACAGGGGGGGCCCCGGTCCCGGGGTCGCTTGGTCGGGGGGACCTTTTGCCAAACCGTGGGAGGGGGCGGGGGTGTAGCCCCGAAGTAATAGGATCCCGAACGGGGTGGTGGCACGATGCGGATGTGCTTTCCATCAATGGCTCCTCCACAATTTGGAAAGTTCCAACGCTGCATGAAGTCCGATGCCACAGTCTGCCATTCCTGTGGCGTAGTGGGGAACTGTGGAGACCAAAAAAAAAATTCAAACAAGCATTGCAATTAGATTATCCAAAAACATTTTTGCAAAAAACAACAGGATATCATTAATTTAAAGGGGTATTTTAAGAGCCAAAAAAAAAGGGATCACTAATCAGATTCATCACCACCTCTGACCGCCCCAAAAAAATATGTTTTTTGGGAGGGGGGTTCAAGATGAGTTGGGGACCTCAAAAATAAAGGATCTAGTACTCTGTCTAAATTCCCCAAAAATGGTTAAATGCACATATTTGGGGGGGGGGGCAAGGACTACAATGGAGCAGACAAAATACTTTGTGATATAGGGAGACACCAAATGGAGAACTACAATGAAGCAGACAAAACACTTTGGGAAATAACTAGGCTAGGTGTGTTTGGGTCCAGTATAGAATGTTGGAGAGATTGGCTATTGGAAATATGCATGTAGGCCAAAAAAGGAGCATAAAAAGCTTACAGCATGCATGGGGACAAAGGAGACATTCACAGCATATTACAAACATGTTAATTAGGGACTGATTAAAATAAAATGCTTAGAAAGCATTAAATATATAGATTGTGAGATTAAAGGACACAACTTACCTTAATATAGTCCTCCTGCAGGACCTGTAAGATAGCAGAACAGGTGTCCGGGATTATGACCCCCAGAGCCTGGGGGGAGATGCTTGTCGAGAACTTCAAGTACTACAAGCTCCTCCCTGTTGCCAGGTATCGCAACATGGCAACTAGCCTCTGCTCAGCAGTGATAGCTTTCTGCATAACGGTGTCCTGCTTGGTGATATACGGAGACACCGAAGCCAAGAGCTGCTGGAAGACGGGGACAGACATCCTCAGGGTTATTTTCCTGGACCCCCCGCAGCAGAGGCATATGAGTGAACTGATTCCCCGGAGAAACCAATTCTTGGCCCACAAGCTCCTCCTCACCCTGTTCACGGAGCCGGGATAAAGCAGAAATCCCTGCACCAAGCACAGCACGATCTCAGTGACGAGAACGTACCCACAACATGGCTAGATAACGGTCATCTAATCAGAACGAACTAAAAGAATGCACTGAAGAACAGCAAGGCCTCAGAAGAACGACCTGAAAAACAGTAACGAGCGGACAAGAACGCACTGCAAAAACAGATACGAACTGACTACAAGCACTGAAAGACAGATACGAACCCACAAGCACAAACTGAACACCAGAAAACAATCTTTTAAGCACAAAGACTGAAAAGCGTGAATCGTCTCTCTCCAAACTTTTACGAACACAAGGTAACACAAAATCAGCAAAAGCAGCCCCAAGAGTGAGGTCATCCGCATGGAACTTCCCCTTTATAGTGACGTCGTATGTGTTGTACGTCACCGCGCTTTGCTAGAGCATTTTTTTTTCACGATCGCGTGTGGGCAACGTCGTTTTAATGATGAAGTTGTAAAAAACTTTGTTTTTTCTAGAAGCCGAAAAATGATTGTGTGTATGCGGCATAAGTACGGGAAACATGCACTATTTCACAGGCATACTTTACAGTTGTTTTTAGCTACTTCATGGCTCTCTATGTCGAAACTTTTCTCTCTATGTCGAATCTTTTCTCTCTATGTCGACTCTTCTTCATGTCTCTATAATGTTGAATCTTTTCTCTCTGTGTCGAATCTTTTCTCTCTATGTAGAATAATATTGGACTAATAGAGTTAAGGTTAGGCACATTCGACCACAACGAAAATGAAAATAAAGCATTTTTTATTACGGATCTTTCGGTTTTCGTTTTCTGTGCTTTCGTTATCGTTTGTAAAAATGATAACGAAAATACCTGAAATTCGGACGAAAATGCATTTGGACGAAAACAAATGCACATGTCTAGCGCCCACCAAGACTAACTGTGAGGGCTTACAGTGTTGTGGCAACACCAACACCTAAGGCCCGAATTTATGCAGAGTATATACGGCAGGCCCCTACTTTCAAACATCCAACTTACAAACGACTCCTACTTGCAAACGGAAGGAGACAACATGTTTTTTGAGCAATAGAGCTTTGAATAGCCGAAAGAACTGGGGTTATATCAAGTCCCATAGATGACTCGGGTAAGTGTAACCAACTAGGTCCGCTTCGGGGAAAAGCTGCCTGAAACGAGCCATCTGGAAACTAGATAATGCGTCAGCTATCACGTTAAGTTCACCGGGAACATATTTTGCTTTTACCCAAATGTTTAATTTTAAGCATAGTAACACAAAATATCCTAACAATTTTATTACTAAAATGGATTTTGAAGAAAGACAGTTTAGTGCAAAAATTACACCTTTATTATCTGAATGGACCAAAATGTGTTTATTAGCAAAAAAATCCCCCCATAATTCAAAAGCTACTACTATAGGGAATAGTTCCAGCAATACAATGTTTTTTGTTGCCTTATTGGCAACCCAAGACGGAGGCCAAGAGCCACAACACCAATGGGTACGCCAAATTGCTGCAAAACCAAGAGAGCCAGCCGAATCCGTGTATAAACCTATGTCTGCTGAGAAAACAAACTCCTCCTGAAAGAAAGTCCGGCCATTGTAATCCATTAAAAATTGGGACCAAACTAAAAGGTCATCTTTTAGCTCTAAAGTAAAGCGGATGTGAGAAAAAGGGGACTTAAAATCAGACATTGCCATGGACAGTCTCATAGAAAATATTCTGCCAACTGGCATAACTCTTGAAGCAAAAGCCAGTAAGCCTAAAAAGGACTGGAGTTCTTTTAACAAGATCTTTTTTTTACGCAAAAAGAGACAAATTGGATTTTGAATTCTAGTTATTTTTAACAATGGAAGCTGGTATTGGCATAAATTGGTATCGATGCTGATACCCAAAATTAAAGGACAGTAGCCGGAAAAACTGTTTTCTCATAAGCAATAGGTACACCGAAAGTTTGAGCGATGGCTAAAAACAATTAACTATTCGACGCGTAAATCTACGGAAGCGCCCCTAGCGGCCAGCGTAAATATGCACCCAAGATACGACGGCGTAGGAGACTTGCGTCGGTCGTATCTTGCCAAAATTCAGGCGTATCTGCTTTCCTGAATACAGCGCATAGATACGACGGCGCACATTTGGACTTACGACGGCGTATCTGGAGATACGTCGTCGTAAGTCCTTTCTGAATCCCGGCCTTGGTGGTCATGTCCAAAAGCTCAGATATTTTGGATAGGGATATTCAAGATTGCATCAATACTAAGTGGAAAGAATATTCCTTTAGATCCTGCCACGGCACTTCTCAACTTGAAACCAGAAGGTATTTCGCATTCTCAATTTAAATTGCTATTGTAGCTTTTCACAGCAGCTAAACAGACTTTGGCAAAAGCATGGAGATCTTCAAAGTTAGTGGTAAATTAAGCGGTGACTAGGGATGAGCCGAACAACCCCCCCCCCCTCTTTGGGTTCGCACCAGAACCTTAAAACAGACCGAACGTTCGTGTGAACATTTGGAACCCCATTGATGTCAATTGGACTCTAACGTTCGAATTCAAAAGTGCTCATTTAAAAGCCTAATATGCAAGTTATTGTCGGAAAACGGGTTTGAGAACCCGGGTCTTGCCCCAGGGAACATGTGTCAATGGAAAAAAAAGTTTTAAAACGGTCGTTTTTTCTGGAGCTGTGATTTTAATGATGCTTAAAGTGGAAAAAAATGAAAAATTCCTTTAACCACTTGCTTACTGGGCACTTAAACACCCCTCCTGCCCAGACCAGTTTTCAGCTTTCAGCGCTCTCACACTTTGAATGACAATTACTCAGTCATGCAACACTGTACCCAAATGATTTTTTTGTCCTTTTTTTCATACACATAGAGCTTTCTTTTGGTGGTATTTGATCACCTCTGGGTTTTTTTTTTGCGCTATTATTGAAAAAAGACCAAAAATTTTGAAAAAAAATGTTTTTTTCTTAGTTTCTGTGATAATATTTTACAAGTTATTAATATTTCTTCATTTTTTTCCCCACAATTTATACTGCTACATGTCTTTGATAAAAATAAACCAAAATTTTGGGAAATTATTTGGTCTGTGTGAAAGTTTTAGAGTCTACAAGCTATAGTGCAAATCATAAAAAATTATCACATCTGATCACACCCGATGTACTGAAGGCCTATCTCATTTCTTGAGACCCTAACAAGCCAGGAAAGTACAAATGCCCCCCAAATAACCCTTTTTTGGAAAGTAGACATTACAAGGTATTTATTAAGAGGCATGGTGAGTTATTTAAAGTTGTAATGTTTTCCCACAATACTTTGCAAAATTAAGATTTTTATTTTTTATTTAAAAATGTTCTCAAAATTGTCATTGTAATAGCTTATTTCTCTCACATGGCATGTGCATACCACAAATGACACCCCAAAATACATTCTGCTACTCCTCCTGACCACATACAGAGGCCCAACATGCAGGGAGAGCCATCAGGGGTTTTAGGAGCATAAATTGCACATCTAACTAGTTGACTACCTATTACACTTTTGAAGACCCTGGAACACCAGGACAATGGAATTACCCACAAAGTGACCCCATTTTGGAAAGCTAATACCCCAAGGTATAATCTATGAGGCATAATGAGTCTTTTGAACGGTTTATTTTTTTGCAGCAGTTTTTGGAATATGTGTAAAAAAAATGAAAAGGCATTTTTTTTTTACACAAAGTTGTCCATTGATAAGATATTTCCAACACATAGCATGTACATAGCAAGAATTACACCCCAAAATACATTCTGCTACTCTACTCCTTAGTAGAACGATACCCCATGTGTGAGACTTTTTTACTGCCTGGCCACATACAGAGGCCCAACATGCAGGGAGCGCCATCAGGAGTTTTAAGAGCATAAATTGCACATCTAACTAGTTGACTACCTATTACACTTTTGAAGGCCCTGGAACACCAGGACAATGGAATTACTAACAAACTGACCCCATTTTGGAAAGCTAACACCCCAACGTATAATCTATGAGGCATAATGAGTCTTTTGAACGGTTCATTTTTTTCCAGAACATGTGGAAAAAAAATGAAAACGCATTTTTTTACACAAAGTTGTCCGTTTCTAAGATATTTGCAACACATAGCATTTAGATAGCAAAAATGACACCCCAAAATACATTCTGCTACTCCTCCTGAGTACAACGATACCACATGTGTGAGACTTCTACACAGCCTGACCATATACAGAGATCCAACATGCAAGGAACACCGTCAGGTGTTCCAGAGACACATAGCATGCACATACCAAGAATAACACCCCAAAATACATTATGCTTAGCAAAGCGTAAACAAAAGATTACCTGTGGTAATAGTAGTGCAGTTCTACACAGCAGGATAGCACTGGTCCAGGCAGCAGGCAGGGACTTGGTCAGCAACGGCATACACAATTGTCCAGGCAGAGATACTGTCCCTTCAGGGTTAGTGCAGGTAGTCAGTTCATGCAACAGGCAGAGGCATGATGGCATAGGTCCTACAGGCAGCAGGCAGAAGTAGGGCCTCATTCAGGACAGAATGGGGACAGGGGTAGAGGCTTCTCCCACCCAAATTTCTTTGAAGCCTCCGGGCAACCAGACCCTAATCTAGGATGAAAAAACAAAAAAAATGTTTTCTTCATCCAGAAAAACTTTTCTGGAGCCCCTCACATATGTGAGACCCCTGTGTTGAATCCCACTAGTCCAGTAGCAGGGTACAAGATCAGTCCATGAGGCAGGCAAAAACATGGTCAAACAGTCCGAGGTCAGTTCCAGATCAGGCAGAGGCATTACAGAATCGTTAGGCAGAATAATGGTCGAAAAAACAGTCCAGGATCAGTTCCAGATCAGGCAGAGGTATTACAGAATCGTTAGGCAGAATCGTGGTCAAAAAACAAGCCGGGGTCATTTCCAGATCAGGCAGAGGTATTACAAAATCGTTAGGCAGAATCGTGGTCAAAAAACAAGCCAGGGTCAATTACAGAGAAGGCAGTGGCATAAGGGGTGTGAAGGTGTGTGAAGGCAGGAACGGAGGATTAATAATTTAGTTTGGTATGGTAATGGCGAAAACAGTCAGTTACACAGAGGCCTGGTTGGGAAGGACAATCGGCACAATGGTAAGATGTTTCTCGTCTGACTCCTTCACTGGCGCATACCTTACATCTTTTTTGACGTCGTCGGCCTGTTTCTGTGGGAGGGACTTTATCGGGAAAATGACGCTCGGCGAGACAACTTAAAACATCAGATCGGATGGTTTGGGGTGCATTGTTCTGGTAAATAAGGGGAGTGATAAGGTCCTCTTGGTAGCCAAGGAAGCGTTTGGGGTTTTGGGTGGAGTTGCGGTAAATTACAAAAGAATTATATATGGCCAATTGAAAAAAATAAATGGCAACTTTTTTGTACCAATGGTACATCCGCCTTGTGGCAAGATAGGGTTCAAGCATCTGGTCATTGAAGTCGACCCCCCCATAAACAAAGTAGTCCTGGATGCATGTGGGCTTTCGGATGGTGGTGCCACACCTTCTGCGGGTTTCAACAACGGTGTCATTGTGGATGGTACACATCCCTTCTGTCCTTCCACTTCACTGCCAGAACCTCCTTGTTTCGCAGACTTGCTGATTCTCCTCTTTTCAGCTTTTTATTCACAAGGCTTTGAGGAAAGCCTTTCCGGTTATTTCTGATGGTGCCACATGCTGGTGTCTGCTTCCGGTGCAGGTTGTGGAACAGGGGAAGAGAGGTGTAAAAGTTGTCCACGTACAAGTGGTATCCTTTTTCCAATAGGGGGTTAATGAGTTCCCAAACAATTTTGCCACTTGATTCCAAGTAGTTTGGGCAATTAGGGGGATTCAGCTGGGTGTCCTTGCCTTCGTACACTCTGAAGGCATACAGGTACCCTGTGACTCGGTCACACAATTTGTACACCTTCACACCATAGTGGGCTCTTTTGCTGGGGATAAATTGTTTTATTTGAAGCCTGCCACTAAATTTAATAAGGGACTCATCCACACAGATGTGTTGGTCCGGGGTATACAATTGGGGACATTTTTTAGAAAAATAATTCAGTAAGGGCCGAAGTTTGAAAAGCCTGTCATGATTTGGGTGATTTCGGGGATGGCACTGGGAATTATCATTAAAATGTATGAATTTCATGATGGGAAAGTATCGGGATCTGGGCATTACACTGGAGAAGATTGGCATGTGGTAGATCGGGTTTTTGGACCAAAAGGAACGTGAAGTGTTTTTTGGGTTGAGTCCCATACATAATGTGAGCCCTAAAAAAAATTTCAACTCCTCCACCGTAAGGTCTCTCCACTGGAAGGGACGGGCATAATATGACGTGGGATTATTTTCAATAAATTGCTGTGCAAATAGGTTGCACTGGGCCACAATTCCGGATAGCATGTCCCATGTCCTCTGTAAACATGAGGTTAAAATAATCGATTGGAGAAAAATTCTCTGTGTCCACTAGTGTTGAGCAGAATACGCCATATTCGATTTCGCGATATATCTCGAATATATAGTCGAATATTCGAGATATATTCGCTAAATTCGAATATTCGTGATATTTTATCGAAATGAAATGATTGCGAATTTTCGCTATTGCGAATGCAAATTTTCGACAACTGCGGTAGGAGCACTCTGATTGGCTCAGAATATTCTTGATATTTTTTTGAAATTTCGCAAAATGCGAATGCGATATTTATTGCGCAATTTCGACAAATGCTGTAGGAGCACTCTGATTGGCTCAGAATATTCGTGATATTTTATCGAAATTTCGCAATATTGCGAATGCGATAATTATTGCGGAATTTCCCCAAATGCTGTAGGAGCGCTCTGATTGGCTCATTCTGAAATCGAATATTCGAGATAGTTTAGCGCAATTTCACAAAATGCGAATGCGAAATTGATTGCAGATATTTCGAAAACTGCTGTAGGAGCACTCTGAAATCGAATATTTGTGATATTTTAGCGAAAAAAATATTGCGATTGCGATTGCGATATATATTGCGAATTTTCGATCGCGCATGCGCAATCGCGCGAACAACACGCGCCCAACACGCGACCATTTCCTGGACCCTTGCCAGTTTCCTACTTTATGATCACATCGCAATATCAGAATGGTTGGAAGCAATTTCACACTTGCTGAGGAAAAGATGCTGATTAGTGTAAGTAGTTTGACCACTGTTATTTCATTATCTTTAACTGCATTTTAGTCTAGTTTAAAAGTTAGTATATAAGATCAGATATTAGTATTTCCCAAACAATGTGTCTCCTGTTACAAAACTACAACTCCCAGCATGCCTGGACAGCTGCAGACACCCTGGTTGGTAAATGTGTATTTAGGCACTTTCCTTGTTATTTAGCATAATGAATTTAACATTTTTTTGGACATAGGACGTATGCGAACGTCCTGACTTCAGGGTCCTCAAGGCCCAAGGACGTTCGAATACATATTGCCCTTTAGATGTTGCAGAACTACAACTTCCAGCATGCCTGGGAATGCTGGCACTTCTAGTATTGTAAGTTCTGCAGGCCCACATTTTTCAGACCTTTATGCACAGGTCGCTAAACTGTGGCACCCTAGATGCAGCAAAAGTAAAATTCTTAGCATGCACTGACAGACCGTGGCTGATGGGAGTAGTAGTTTTGCAACAGCTGGAGGTGGGCTGGTCTTGAAACCCTGAGTTAGGTAACAAACTCGTAGTGTTTTGCAACCATTCTGCCTCCAGCTGTTTTTTTTTCTGTTGAAAAGCCTGTGGCGTGCAAAACACAACCCAAAAACTCCACCCGGTGCATGGAAAAATGTGCACACACATAAAGAGTGACATCACAAAAAACTGCGACGGGTGCATACGTCAGTGGTCCTCCGAAAAGGACCCGTCTCTGATCCCCCGGGGCGTTAGGCTCCTGACAGGGAAAAGAGTTACTGTGGTCCATACAGCCGAAGCCATATGGACCCATCTTGGTCCAAGCAGCCGAAGCCACAAGGACCCAACATCCTCGGAGGGACTGCCGAAACAGAACCCTCCTCGGTGAGGCTCCCCCGAAGGGAGACCCCATGAGAGCCGGTGAACCTAACCAGAAGGCCGAGTCCACCAACTCCCAAGACTTTCAGAGACCGGCCCGAGGACCAGCACCCTACTCGCCACACATAAAGTGCAAGCACCAAAACAAAAAGAGTGACAAACAAAACAGAACACGGGGAAAAATAATAAAAGAAAGTGGGGAAAAGGAAGATGGGAGAGTGAGGAAAGTGACCAATGTGAAATAATTCTGCCTCCAGCTGTTGCAAAACTACAACTCCCTGCATGCAACTGGCTGCAATTACCCCCCCCCCCTCTCCCCCAATGTGAATGTACAGGGTACATTCACATGGGCTGTGGCTTACAGTGTGCTTCTAGCTGAAGCAAATTTGGCGCTGCAGCTCAAACCCTCAGCGGGAAACTACTGTGAACCCCATGCCCCTCTGACTGTACCTTAAAAACACTACACCACACTAAATATAAATGAAAAAACAAAACATATACACATACCCCTACATAGCCACCCTCACCTCCACATTAAAAGAAAACATCTTGTACGGCACTGTTTCCTAAACGGAGCCTACAGCTGTTGCAAAACAACTCCCCGTTATTACCGGACAGCCATTAACTGTCCAGGCATGCTGGGAGTTAAAGTATAATTGTTGTACAGCTGGTGACGGTGAGCTACATGGTGTATCAGAGCATGCTGGTAGTTGTAGTTGTTAAATAACATCAACTCCATTATTTATTCAAAATTAATTCATCAAAAAGTCAAAAGAAACAAACATATTATTGTTCCTATATAAAGATAGGGATGAAAAAAAAAATAATCTATTGTACAGGCCCATTATAAGTGTCCAAAAATAATTATAGCGGTCAGATGAATAGCAACGCATATCTCCCCTATACGTGTATCCTGTGTTGTTAATCATATATACATAATTATGCAAATGATAATGGCTGCTATATTTATGCAAAAAAGGTGGCGACCGAAATGGCAGGATATAAAATCTGTCATGTTACCCCTGTCATTGATTAATAAGGCGAGAATGCTTCCAATTGTTGAATACCATACATTTACGTCATATATCCATAAGGCTTAAAACAAAAGTATTACAATATACTTTGTTCTTCATCTTGCAGAGGTTCCTAGAAAAGGGCTACGATCAGCTGCGCAGGCAGCCTGATAAAAAGGCCGTAGTCAGCGCCCTAATGACGGAATTAGGCGGCCAACACGATCGCCTGGCGATCATTAAAAAATGGTCTGACATGAAGAGGCGCCACATGGACCGTGTCAGGCATATCCGGGATAAATATCATCCAGGTAAGTTATTGGTGACAGTTTTTTTTTTTTTTCCAAAGTGTATTTTGTGCGTGAACTCGAGAGAGGAGCCGGACTGCAGGAGTTGGGAGTAGGCAGGCCTCCCCCAGAGGCAATCTGCCACCTTTCTCCATGCCCCGGGTGGCAATGGCGGGTGTGAGGGGGTCCTCCCACACAGCCTGTCCTACCTGCTCCGCTTCGAAGCCCAACGGGGCAGAGGGACTACCTATAAGGGAGTGAGAGGATTTGCCCGCTCAACCAGCCCAGTTAGTCCTTCGCCTCTCTTTTTAGAGACCGCGTGGTCAGAGTGCCTGCATGTTAACCCAATATCGAGTGCGTGTGTAATTGTGGTGGTTTTTGTGGGAGGGGGGTGGGCGTACTAAGCGCAGGCTTACCTCGCATAGCACACCCACCGGGGGCCGGGCTGAGACCACCAAACTCAATTCACATGTAGCCGAGAGCGGGATCCGAACCCCTAGCTGCAGAGGTGAATCGCTTGTCAGCGCAGTGGCAATCGCGTTGAGCCACCGCAGCTCCTTTGGTGACAGTTATGTAAGGTCATATGTAATTAATGTAAGGTCAAATGTTGTTAACCCAGACGCCATGTTGTGGTAACATATATCACCACCAGCCAAGGTATTCATAGTACTGTTGAAAAAAGACATGGGACAGCAGACAGGAACACAGAAGTTATGTGGGAACATACTTTTCCCATTGCTTTGCATGGGACTTTAAACAAAAACCCCGACCCTCACCAATGGGGGTAGTTAAGGGATAAATTAACGATCCTATACTTTAAGTGGACATATAAGTAACATGTGACCAAGTGTTATCGAAATATCTACAGCTGTTATGAAGTAACATGTATTTCCCATAGAGTTGAATGGGACTTTAAAGAAAAACCCCGACCATGGCAAATGGGGGTGGGTAAGGGTTAAACCACCTATCCTATGTTTGTGGCTGACATATAAGTAACCTGTGTGCCAAGTTTCATGTAAATATCTTTAGCCGTTTGGACGTGATGCTGGAACATACATACATACATGCACACACACGTTGAGTTTTATATATATAGATTCCCACTAAATTCCTGTGTTAGGCGTGGGGTTGTTATAGTAATCCTGTGTACTCCATCAGGCCCTTTTTTTAACATGAGATCGTCTGAACAAAACAAAGGAGAAAAAACAGCTCATTTTACCATGGTGGCAGCCCAGCTCACGCTCAGTCCCCTGTAGTGCCCACAAGACCCTTTAATATAACATTGTCCCATTGGTTAACTGTCTATATAAATTAATTTGTATTCATATACAATACAGCAGAGTACACAGAATTTGCATACGTCATTAGAAAACATTTTAACATATATGAACATTGTGTTATTATAGGAGCTTCTCTACCAGCTGTGCGCCCCAAGCGCACAAGGTGACAGGCCGCAGAGGAGGAGCAGGAGGAGGATGTGGAAGAGGAGGAGAGGGATGAGGAGGAGCAGCCAGGGCCATCCACATCACCATCCCCAGCTCCTGTGGAGGAGCAAGAGGAGGAGCTGCACCTCCCCCAAAACTTCTGGTGGAGTAGTGGGTGACGAAGAAGAGGAGCAGGATGAGACGGTTCATTTTACCATCAATCAGGAGGGTAAATATGTGCACAGAGATTAATAAAATGTCAACAATAAAATGTAGCTCTAAAAATGGACAGCATTTAAAGCAGGGCTGTGGAGTCGGTAGATAAATGTTCCGACTCCGACTCCGACTCCTCAGTTTTATGTACTTCAGACTCCGACTCCCCGACTCCCCGACTCCGACTCCTCTGTATTAATATGCGAATGTATTTTATACATTCCTTGAGGGAAAGAAACGCAACCTACCACAGGACTACTGGCTGGGAAGCCAACAGTCTACTGTATTGCACAGTTTAAGCAAAAGACAAACACAATGAAAACAATCAAGTGACTGGATAGTAGCAGCAGGCATAAACATCAGGAACAGGATCTTTACCAGTTCAAAAATATAAACCACATTATTTGGTTGTTTTAGAACAAAAACAAAGCTTATCTATAATGAACCAAAAACAAAATCTGCAAAACCTAGAAATGGTTTATATTAATCTTGAAATGTAGTTCTAGGCTTAGCAAATGCAAATAAATTCAATGTAGAGTTCTAAGGAAGAGAATTGCCTCTGCCAGATCCTCTTTCATAGAGGCTCTTAAGTCAGACTTTATTATTTTTAGGGCTGAAAATAATCTTTCGTAACGGTCTTTGAAATCCAAATGTTTTTTTCTTATATCCTAACAGTTTTGCAAAAGCTCAAGAGGAAACAATCTGCCATGAAAAGTATGACACAGAGAATACTCTCAAATGAGCAGCAAATTCTTTTTTTAACCCGCCAAAACCAACAGCTGGCGCAACAACTGACGAAAAATTTCGATGAGGTGGCAGAGCTTCAGAAGCTCATGTCTTAATTTTTTTTTGTTTTAATAAAAAATGTTATATTTTGCAAAGGTTTCATTTCTTATTGAGATTGTTAGTTTTTTAAACACATATAACTTCACATCTAACACATCAACATCAACATCAACATCAACACATCTAACTTAATAATAACCAAAAACATTTTATACTTTTACTAGCTGAATACCCGGCGTTGCCCGGTCTTCCTATCTTAACCTTTTGGGGAGGAAAATCATAGTAATATAAATATACCCATCTTTTATATAAGGGTGTAGATAAGGGTTAATTTAACTGTTATATATTTTTATTTGGCATATAAGTAATATGTATAGCAGGTATTATTGAAATATCTCTAGGCGTACAGAAGTTATGTGGGAACATACATTTCCCATTGATTTGCATGGGACTTTAAAGAAAAACCCCGACCCTCACAAATGGGGGTAGTTAAGGGATAAATTAACTATCAGTGGTATCAGTGAACAGCAGTGGTAATAGGAGTATAGAGTGGCAAATAACTTCTGACATAGGTGTCTTGACTGAGCAGCAGTAGTAGTAGTAGTAGTAGTAGTAGATACAGAGTCATATCACTTGGGCAGGAGGTGCCATGATGAACAGCAGTGGTAATAGGAGTATATAGAGTGGGAAATAACTTTTGACATAGGTGTCTTGACTGAGCAGCAGCAGTATTAGTAGTAGTAGTAGATACAGAGTCATATCACTTGGGCAGGAGGTGCCATGATGAACAGCAGTGGTAATAGGAGTATATAGAGTGGGAAATAACTTCTGACATAGGTGTCTTGACTGAGCAGCAGCAGCAGTAGTAGTAGTAGTAGTAGTAGTAGTAGTAGATACAGAGTCATATCACTTGGCCAGGAGGTGCCATGATGAACAGCAGTGGTAATAGGAGTATATAGAGTGGGAAATAACTTTTGACATAGGTGTCTTGACTGAGCAGCAGCAGTAGTAGTAGTAGTAGTAGATACAGAGTCATATCACTTGGGCAGGAGGTGCCATGATGAACAGCAGTGGTAATAGGAGTATATAGAGTGGGAAATAACTTTTGACATAGGTGTCTTGACTGAGCAGCAGTAGTAGTAGTAGTAGTAGTAGTAGATACAGAGTCATATCACTTGGGCAGGAGGTGCCATGATGAACAGCAGTGGTAATAGGAGTATATAGAGTGGGAAATAACTTTTGACATAGGTGTCTTGACTGAGCAGCAGCAGTATTAGTAGTAGTAGTAGATACAGAGTCATATCACTTGGGCAGGAGGTGCCATGATGAACAGCAGTGGTAATAGGAGTATATAGAGTGGGAAATAACTTCTGACATAGGTGTCTTGACTGAGCAGCAGCAGCAGTAGTAGTAGTAGTAGTAGTAGATACAGAGTCATATCACTTGGCCAGGAGGTGCCATGATGAACAGCAGTGGTAATAGGAGTATATAGAGTGGGAAATAACTTCTGACATAGGTGTCTTGACTGAGCAGCAGCAGCAGTAGTAGTAGTAGTAGTAGTAGTAGTAGATACAGAGTCATATCACTTGGGCAGGAGGTGCCATGATGAACAGCAGTGGTAATAGTAGTATATAGAGTGTGAAATTACTTCTGACATAGTTGTCTTGACTGATCCAGAGGAGTCATGGGAGAAAGTCATGTGGTCAGATGAGACCATAATATAATTTTTTGGTCATAATTCCACTAACCGTGTTCAGAGGAAGAAGAATGATGAGTACCATGCCAAGAACGCCATCCCTACTGTGAAGCATGGGGGTGGTAGCATCATGCTTTGGGGGTGTTTTTCTGCACATGGGACAGGGTGACTGCACTGTATTAAGGAGAGGATGACCGGGGCCATGTATTGCGAGATTTTGGGCAACAACCTCCTTCCCTGAGTTAGAGCTTTGAAGATGGGTCGAGGCTGGGTCTTCCAACATGACAATGACCCAAAGCACACAGCCAGGATAACCAAGGAGTGGCTCTGTAAGGAGCATATCAAGGTTCTGGCGTGGCCTAGCCAGTCTCCAGACCTAAACCCAATAGAGAATCTTTGGAGGGAGCTCAAACTCCGTGTTTCTCAGCGAGAGCCCAGAAACCTGACTGATGTAGAGAAGATCTGTGTGGAGGAGTGGGCCAAAATCCCTCCTCCAGTGTGTGCAAAGCTGGTGAAAAACTACAAGAAAGGTTTGACCGCTGTAATTGCAAACAAAGCCTACTGTACCAAATATTAACATTGAATTTATCAGGTGTTCAAATAGTTATATTCAGCACTGTAAATACATCAGGTCCGGGGCTCCATCAGGGAATGCATGACAAGGGACCCTTCAGCGCCCTGAACCGACGGCGGGTGCCAGAAAGTCACCGCCGATCCAGGACTCATTCATCTTTATGAATGTGAGTCTGTCCACGGAGTCTGTGGACAGACGGGTCCTCTTGTCCGTGACCACCCCACCTGCCGCGCTGAATGTCCGCTCAGATAGTACGCTGGAGGGGGGGCAAGACAATAACTCCAGCGCATACTGAGCGAGCTTGCGGCAGGTGTCCAATCTGGCAACCCAGTACTCCATGGGGTCGTCGGTGATCATACTCTCAGAAGCACCGATGGACGCCATGTAATCTGCCACCATGTGGGCCAGCCGCTGGTGGTGACTGCTGCTGCTGCTGCTGCTGGTACTGGGTCGCTCCGATTGGAAGAACATCCTCATCTCATCCATTAGGTCCCCTGCTCGGCTGCTGCTGGGTGCAGCCACCTGCTGGGTGAGATGAGGGGGGACAACTGGAGGCCGGGGAGTTGCCTGCTCCAACCGGCTGACAATGCCTGCCTGCAGTTCCTCCATCCGGTGCTGCCTCCGGCTGGCTGGGATGAACTGCTCCAGTTTCCCCTTGCACCTGGGATCCAAAAGGGTGGCCATCCAAAAAACATCCCTCTCCTTGATGGTCTTAATCCGGGGGTCCCTCCTGAGGCATCTCAGCATGTGGGCAGCCATGGGGAAGAGCACAGCCCGCTGTGACTCCTCACTGCTGCCCAGGTCAATGAGGTCAGACTCTTCATCCCTGAGGCGCTGCTGCTCACGCTCAGAGATGCCCAACCCCCGGACTATCGGTGCCCTCAACACCGGCTCTCCCTCCTGACCAGGCCCTGACTCCAGGACGACACCAGCAACCACCTCCTCATCATCATCATCCTCCTCCTCCTCGTCCTGGCCCTGGTCTCGGTGGAGCATTGCTGCCTCCTCCTGCTCCACCAAGGCACTCTCCCCAGCTTCGAGCAGGCGATCTATTGTCCTCTCCAGCACGAACACTATAGGGAGCACGTCATTGAGGCCGACATGCTCCCTGCTCACCATCTTGGTCGCCTGCTCGAAGGAGGACAACACATGGCAGACCTGGTGTATCTGCCTCCACTCCGCACAGGTGATGAAAGGGAGTTTTAGTGAAGTCCTCTCAGTGCCTAGCTCCAGCAGGTACTCCCTCACCACCCTTAGCTGCTCTCACAACCTCTTCAGCATGTGTAGGGTGGAGTTCCACCGCGTCACACTGTCCACAATCAGCCTGTGAAGGGGCAGCCTGTTGACCCGCTGCAAATTGGACAGGGACGCGGTAGCGTTTGGGGAGCGCCTGAAGTGGCTGGCAATCCTACGCACCCTTAGCACAATGTCACTCAACCCGGGATAGGTGCGCAGGAACTTCTGCACCACTAGGTTGAGGACATGTGCCAGACAGGGCACGTGGGTCAGACTGCCAGCATTGAGGGCGGCGAGTAGGTTGCTGCCGTTATCACAGACAACCATACCTGCCTGGAGCCTTCGGGGTGTCAGCCACTTCTGGACCTGAGCCTGAAGTGCGGTCAGCACTTCAGTGCCAGTGTGTCTCCGGTCCCCTAAACTAACAAGCTGGAGCACGGCCTGACAGCGCACGTGCCCCACACTTGAGTAGCTACGGGGGCGCTTGCTGGGAGGCTCAGCAGCTGTGGAGACAGTGGCTTGAGGGAGACCAGCAGTTCTCCCCTGGACACCCCGGGGCGGCACCACAAAATCGGTTGCTGCCGATCCCTCCCCGGCGCCTCGGAGGGAAACCCAATGGGCCGTGAAGCTTATGTAGCGCCCCTGCCCATGCCTGCTGGTCCAGCCATCCATTGTCAGATGAACCCTGTCGCTGACAGCATGATCCAGCGACAGGGTTACATTCTGCACAATGTGCTGGTGTAGGGCAGGGACACCAGTCCTGGCAAAGAAATGGCGGCTGGGGACACGCCATTGGGGTTGGGCCTGCTCCAACATCTGCCTGAAGGGGTTGCTGTCAGCAGATGTTGGGCAATAACCCTTGCCAGGAGCCCATTGAGGGAACGCACACGTCGGTCTCCAGGGGGGAAGGGAGTGGTGCGTTCAAAGGCGTCTGAAATCGACGCCTGGCGACGGACGGCAGTGCAGGACACAGACGCGGAGGGTGCTGTGAAAGTAGAGGTCTGGATGCCGGTACCAGTAGCTCTAATAGAGGGAGCGGGGGGGGCATGACCTGCTGGGAAGAGATGAAGCTGTGGCAGGGGCTTCTGTACCCTGCTCACTTGTGGTGGTGGCGCTGCTACCACCACCACGCTTCATCTCGTCATACACCCGCCAGTGGTTGATTCGCAGGTGCTGGTTCAGGGCTGTGGTACCCACACAAGCCAAACACTTCCCTCTCTTCACCCTGACTTTACAGATCTGGCAGATGGCCACGGTAGGGTTGTCTGCTACCAGGGTGAAGTAGTCCCAGACAGGTGACTTCAGCACCGCCCTCCTGTCAGATGGGGTGACGATGACTTGCACCTGCTGGGACTCGGTGAGCACAGGTGGAGCTGCCTGCTGCTGCTGCTGCTGCTGACACCTCCTGCTGCCATCACCAGTGGAGACCCCGACGCTGGTCTCCCTGGTGGTGACCTGGCGCACCGTTTTCCCAGGGTGCCTACCTTCCCCGTCGTCACTGACGCAGTGAGCCGACGAGTCAGATGGCACCCATGATGGGTCACCCTCCTCTTCGCCCCCAGAGATGTCAGACCAAGGGCTGAGATGTTGTGGTCTGAGGGAACCAGCTGACATGGAGCCTCTAGCCTGGCTCCGCTGTCCCCTCACCCACGCCTGGGTCTGACTAGGTGCTGTTGTTTGCCTGCACCAAAACAGCAGCACCACTTTGAAGGGATGTCTCTGGGATACTGCCAGCAGGTATCCCATCCTCCTCATCCATCCCTTCTAAAAGGTCCTGACCATCAGCTGGAGGTCTGCCTGATGCATGGCCTCCCCCAAGAGATCCCTCTCACTGTCGCTGTCGAACAGTAAGATGCTGGACTCTTGGGGGCTGGGGGGGGGGGTACTGAAGGCACCGGTGTAGTGGTGGTACTACTGAGAGTCGGGACAGACGACTCAGTGGCACTGCTGTGCCCCATATAGTCCACCACTACTGGAGCCTGAGATGGCAATATCGGGCGGCTGCCCGATGGAAAGAACTCCCGGATCAGGCGGACTCCCCTTCCACCCGATCCTGTAGCACTAGTAGGGGCGCGAGAGGTACCCCATGCTGGCAGCGACCCAGCACTGGGAGTAACTCCCCTACCCCTACGGCCATGGATGCCGCTCATAATTGCTGATGTGGGGGGGGGGGTAAACTTTATTGGGGCGGGATATGTGAGGAAGGTTTTTTTTGTATTTTTAACAGACAGGCACGCAGACAAAGACGTAGACAGACGGCTACTAAACTATAATAAAACTAGTACACCAAAGACAAGGACTACAAAAAAAAAAGTACTAAACAAACACTAACTGCTTACACAAACTTAAAGGCCCAGATTCAGGTAGATTTGCCCATTACTTACACCTGAGCCGCTCAGCTGAATTTCTCTGCGCTGGAGCAATTTTGCCAAATTGCCACCTGATTCAGGAATCGTTTGTTCATTTAATTTGCTCCTGTTTAAGGCAAAGCTGAGGGCGCAAGGCCGTGCAAGTCAAAGTGGGTGTGCCCCTATGTAAATGAGGAATTTTCGGCTCAGCAGAGGTTTGCTAGCATAATTTCAGGGCAAATCCTGCTCAGCTGCTTGCACTGAGCAAATAAATAGGAGCAGACTTGCGCAGGTTCTTTGCTGAATTTCATCCTGCTTTTTCCTACCCCCCCTGAGCAAGGAAATTCAGCCCTTTTGCAAGACATGGCACCTCCCAAAGGGACCAAAAAAAGGAAGGCCAACTATGTGGCTGCGGAGATGGACATCCTGATTGCTGCACTCCAGCAGCATAAGGAAGTCCTATATGGTGCCCAGCGGGCAAACACCACCATTGCCCAAAGGAGGGCTATATATGAAGCCATTGCCCTGGACATCAATGCCCTGGGTAATGAAGTGCGTACCTGGGATGACATCCAGAAGAAATTAAATGATATGAGGCGCAGGGTCCGTGAAAAACTGGCTCTTATCAGGAAGCATACCGGTGGCACGGGAGGTGGTCCACGATGTATGATCCGGCTCAATCAGGAGGAGCAGCTTATTGCACAAACATTCGTGCAGGAGCAGGTGGAGGGACTTGAAGGGTACGACTCCACTGTTGGGAACTTGGGGACTGGTAAGTTATTTTTCTTTCATATCTGCTGTGCATCATGGGAGGGGGTACAAGTGAACATATTTGTGGGTAGAAGTGAAGATGTAAGTATTATTTTTCTTTCATATCTGCTGTGCATCATGGGAGGGGGTACAAGTGAACATATTTGTGGGTAGAAGTGAAGATGTAAGTATTATTTTTCTTTCATATCTGCTGTGCATCATGGGAGGGGGTACAAGTGAACATATGACAAGTGTGTTGCACCAGCAAAATATGTCGTTTTGGTGTCATCCACAGGTGGTGATGAGGAAGAAGAAGCTGGGCCGTCTTCGGCTGCGGCTCGACCCAGCCCATCCAGACCAGAGCCAGGGGTCCAGTCAGGCCCCATGGACATTCTGGCTATGCTGGTCCAGGAGGAGATCATACCGGGGCCAAGTATGGAGGAGCAAGTGGTATTGGAGGAGGATTCCTTTTTCCTCATCCAGGAGGACTCTGGCCCCCTTCAGGAGGATACCACCATCCCTGTGCAACCCACCACCCCCCCGCCCAGCACGTCATCCCCCTCCAGGGCAAGCCCCTCCAGGGCAAGCCCCTCCCTTGTGGACCCCTCCCCTTCTCCCTCTGTCCGTGGCCGAGCCTCTCCTCCCAGGAAGGCTCTGTCCAAAACGAGGCATATACCCTCCAGCCTCCGTGACGGTCTGCTGGAGGAGCAGGCCCTGCAGACCCGCCATATAGGGGCCATGTGCATCCACAATCATCTGCACATTTATCGAATGCCAATGTTTCCTGTTGCAGTAGATATGCTCGAGGAGCCGGGGGGGGGCGTAGTGCCACATGGGTACAATCTATTGCACCCACAGTGCGTGGAAATCTGGCTAATAAATAAAAATCACTGATTGCCTTCTGCCGCACGTCAGCCGTGGTTGGTTTGATAAATTGTGTGCCCATGCGTCTGAGTATTGCAGGGATCACTTGGTGCACACACCTGCTCATGCTGGATTGGGACATCCCCGCCACCACTCCACCTGTGCGCTGAAATGAGACAGTTGCCAAAAAATGAAGGGTTGCCACTACCTTCACCAGTGGCTGCACTGCCTGTCCCCGATGGGTCGGGCTGCTGATGTCATCCTGCAGG
This sequence comes from Rana temporaria, assembly GCF_905171775.1. Classification (NCBI taxonomy): domain Eukaryota; kingdom Metazoa; phylum Chordata; class Amphibia; order Anura; family Ranidae; genus Rana; species Rana temporaria. The sequence continues at coordinate 83,495,260 of NC_053494.1, read as the reverse complement.
ATTGTTACCAACTCAAGGATGACTTCAGGGCTGAAGCGAAACATGCGATACACCTCATTATCACTCATCTCAAAAAGGTTGTAGCGCCCTCTGTAAATCCTCTCCCGTGCCCTCCTACGAGTCGGCTCAGTCAATAGAATATCAAGAACCATAGCTGCCCCTGGCATGTTGGTGCACAGATGTGAGGTCCCGAAAATGTGGGTGCTCTGCTTGTTCAGATCGTCTGTCTAGGTGCTGCTGAAGTTGCGCAGTCCTTCAGATGACATTTGGCCATCTTTTGCTAACTTGCCCCTGCTTTTAACAGGAGCAAGTTTGCCCAGGGAAAAAAGCTTGCGCGCTTCCAGCGCAAGATGCGCATCACACGCGCATGTTTCTGAATCATCGGCAGTACCTAATTTGCATAATCGCTGAGGGAATTCCATGAAGGCGCAACTTACACCCCGCGCAAAATTGCGCGAAAATTGCGCAGGAACAGCTAGGCTGCGTGCGCGGGAAAATGGCCGCATTTCAGGCTTAACTGGTTTACAGAATCAGCCGCAAATTTGCATAGGAGCAAATCAGTACTTGCGCGGCTCAAATCACACTTGTTCCCGCGCAAGTGCTTCTTGAATCTGGGCGAAAGACTATAAACTAAAGCTAATTTTATTTTTATTTTATTTTTTTTAACACTAACTGACAAGGACTACAACTACAAAAAAAAATGCACTAAACAAACACTAAATAATAATTTTTTTTTTTTTTTTGACAAGACAGACACTAAACACACACTAAACTAAGCTAGCTGAAAGAAATGTACACTAACAGTATGTACACTTACTACACAGAAATCTATCTAACACTAAGCTAAACTACCTGAACAACACAACACAAAACGTAGCTTTTAAAAAAGCTCTTGGGTCTTTTGCTTTGAAAAAAGCAGTTTATAATCAGTAGAATATGCACTGAAATCACTAGCAAAGTAGCAATGAAGCACAATGCTGATGCTGCAAGATCAATCAGGAACACAGACACAGGAACACAGAAACAGTCCACACTCTCTAGCCACCTTCTGAATCTGCAATGAAATGGTGCTGGGAGTGACCTTATATAATGTCCGTGCAGGCAGGTTCCTATTGGTTGCAAACCTATGACAACTGTGGTAGGAGAACTCTGATTGGCTCTGATGCAAAAGAAGGGCGGAGAAAATAATCACGCAATATTCCTATTGCCGAATATTCGCATTGCGAATATTCGGCAATATAAAATGATCGCTTCAGCTACTCGGCCCAAGGTCTCTAATCATACCAGCAATGCTTTTAGACGTCTATGGAGATCACTAGGATGTGATCTGTTTTAAAAATGAAACTGAAAAAATCGCTCTGATGCGGAAGATAGGGGCGAAGAAAATAATCGCGCGATATTGCGATTGCCGAATAATCGCATTGCGATTTTTCGGCAAAATACAATGATCGCTTCAGTTACTCGGCCCAAGGTCTCTAATCATACCAGCAATGCTTTTAGACGTCGATGGAGATATCTAGGATGTGATCTGTTTTAAAAATGAAACTGAAAAAATCGCTCTGATGCGGAAGATAGGGGCGAAGAAAATAATCGCGCGATATTGCGATTGCCGAATAATCGCATTGCGATTTTTCGGCAAAATACAATGAACACTTCAGCTACTCGGCCCAAGGTCTCTAATCATACCAGCAATGCTTTTAGACGTCGATGGAGATATCTAGGATGTGATCTGTTCTAAAAATAAAATTGGAAAAAATCGAATATTCGGAATTGCGAATATTCACCGCGAAATTCGAAATATAGCGCGATTACTCGAATATGCTATATTCGAGCCGAATATTCGCAATACGAATATTCGTGAGCAACACTAGTGTCCACCTGGATTCCTGGCTGGGCAGTGAAAGAGGGAATGTTGGCTTCTCCTGAAGTAGGAGGAAGCCACAAGGGGTTCTGAAGGGCATAGGGAAGGCTGGCATGGGTCCTTGACCTTTCTTGCTGAGGCACTGCGGTGTGCCCTGCACACAATGAGATTACTATAAGAAAAAGGTAATTTAAAACTGCTTGCGGCTTTAACCACTTCTCTACTTTGGGTGTTTTTCAGATTTGGTGTTTACAAGACTAAAACAGTTTTTTTTGCTAGAGAATTACTTAAAACCCACAAACATTATATATATTTTTTTTCTAATACCCTAGAGAATAAAATGGCGATCATTGCAATACTTTTTGTCACACCATATTTGCGCAGCGGTCCTACAAGCGCACTTTTTTGGGAAAAAAATCACTTTTTTTAATTAAAAAATAAGACAGCAATAAATTTGGCCCAATTTTTGTATATATTGTGAAAGATAATGTTACGCCGAGTAAAATGGTACCCAACATGTCACGCTTACGAATTGCGCCCGCTCGTGGCATGGCGTCAAACTTTTACCCTTAAAAATCTCGATAGGCGACGTTTAAAAAATTCTATAGGTTGCATTTTTTGAGTTAGAGAGTAGGTCTAGGGCTATAATTATTGCTCTCGCTCTAACGATCGCGGCGATACCTCACTTGTGTCGTTTGAACACCGAGATATCCATCTTTAAAGTTAGGCCGTATAAAGACGTACAGCGGTTTGGAAGTGGTTAATGTAATGTCTGGTCCCAGCAATATGGATGAAAATCATTGAGGAAAATAGCATTGGTTTCCCCCCACTCCCCCCAGGTCATTACAAGCCCCTTTGGCCCTATATACTTTGAACAGCATTATACAGGCGGTGCAAACAAGACAGGCACTGTAGGTTTGTTGTTAAGTAGAATCTGTCTGTAATTTTGAACTGGTACTTTTTTAAAGTGTAGCTCCAGCCATAAAATCTATTTCTGTCCCAATGACAAATAATTTTTAGAAAATGTGTTTTTTTTAGTGAAACAAGGATTGGTGATAAAGCATCAGTGGACAGGAGACATCTCTTACAGAAGAGAATTTCCCTTCATAGGGGTAGATTTCCTCTCACTTCCTGTTGTCTCCTTCCGTTTGCAAGTAGGAGTCGTTTGTAAGTCAGATGTTTGAAAGTAGGGGCCTGCCGTATATACTCTGCAGAAATTTGGGCCCTAGGTGTTGGTGTTGCAACAACACTGTAAGCCCTCGAAGTTACTCTTGGTGGGCACAGGAATGGGCCCTGCTGTGAAATAATAGATCAATAGTTGTAATTGCATGCCCCTGTTGAACAGGGGCAGAACAATTGGGCTTTTGTTGGTGGTGGTGCTGGTGTCACAACTCTGTAAGCCCTCACAGTTACTCTTGGTGGGCACAGGAATGGGCCCTGCTGTGAAATATTAGATCAAGAATTGTAATTACATGCCCCTGTTGAACAGGGGCAGAAAAATTGGGCCTTTGTTGGTGGTGGCGGTGGTGCTGATGCCACAACTCTGTAAGCCCTCACAGCTTCTCTTGGTGAGCACAGGAATGGGCCCTGCTGTGAAAAATTAGATCAATAATTGTAATTACATGCCCCTGTTGAACAGGGGCTGAAAAATTGGGCCTTTGTTGGTGATGGTGGTGGTGCTGGTGCCACAACACTGCAACCCCTCACAGATACTCTAGTTGGAGCGCAGGAATGAGCCCGCTGCAAAGTATTGCATCAAAAATTGTAATTACAGGCCCCTGTTAAACAGGGGCAGAAAATTACAAAAATTACAAAAATTGGGCCTTAGCCACTGGTGGCAGTGCCCAGAACCTAAAATGTTCTTACAAGCCATCAGCATGATCATTGAGGAGGAAAAGGATAGTCACTCAGCAAGCATAACAGTATAGTCACTCAGCATCAGCATAGGCAGTCTTGAAGGGATCTGACATTTCAAAAAAATTATTCAGTTACATCAGCATCAGGTGCTTGGTAGCTGGTGGTGATCCAAGCCTGATTCATTTTTACGAAGGTGGAGAGGCGCACCCTGTGATCGGTTACAAAGCTTTCAGCAGCACTGAATGTGCGTTCTGAAGGAACGCTGGATGCAGGACAAGCCAGTAGCTCAATTGCATACTGTGCAAGCTCTGGCCAGTGACCCATCCTCAAGACCCAGTAAGTCAGAGGATTTTTGGTGGGAAAGCTGTCTAAGTCTGATCTTGCCCCTAGGTATTCCCACAGATGGCGATGGTTGCTGGAACCGGTCATACCTTGGGGCTGCGGACTAAAAAATTGTCTGAACGCATCGGTCAGAGGGCCACCTTCTCCACCACTCCTTCTGTGACTGACCGAAGCCTCAGCAACACGTTGTCCAGGACCTGGATTTTGTAACCCCCCAGTCTCTGGGAACGCGTTGCACAGACCTTTCTGCAAGGCCTTCCGAAGATGTTTCATCTTCTGCTCCCTCTGCACCGGCAAGATATGGTCCGCAACCTTATATTCTTATCCCTCTCCTTGATAGCACAAATACGAGGATCCTTCCGCAGGCTTTGCAGGATCAGGGAGGCCATACAATGTAGGTTTGCTGAGGTATTCGGTGCAGAGTCCTCTGGGTCACTGAGGACAAAACAATCCGCAGCCACCTCATCCCAGCCACGTACAAGTACATGGGTTCCTTGGGACTGTAATTGATCCCTTGAAGACTGCTGCTGATGCTGAGTGCTAGGCTCCACCTCCCTTCTGACACAATCCCCCTCTTCCTCCTCCTCGTCCTCTTCCTGTGTGATAGGCGGGCAAGCAGGAACACTGTCTGGATAAAGGGGGCCTTGAGAGATAAGGAAGTCCTCCTCTTCCTCCCTCTGTTCTGCCTCAAGGGCCCTGTCCATTATTCCACGTAGCGTGTGCTCCAACATGTGAATAAGAGGGACAGTCTCACTGATGCATGCACTGTCACTGCTCACCATCCTTGTGGCCTCCTCAAATGGTGACAGGACAGTGCATGCATCCCTGATCATGGCCCACTGGCGTGGGGGAAAAAAAAAAGCTCCCCTGACCCAGTTGTGCCATATTGGCACAGATACTCATTGATGGCCCTCTGCTGCGTGTGCAGCCGCTGCAGCATGGCCAACGTAGAGTTCCACCTGGTGGGCATGTCATAGATTAGGCGGTTCTTGGGCAGGTTGTATTCCCTTTGGAGGTCTGCCAGCCGAGCACTGGCATTATATGACCGTCGGAAATGCACACAGACTTTCCTGGCCTGCTTCAGGACATTCTGTAAGCCAGGGTACCTGCCCAAGAACCACTGCACCACCAAATTAAGGACATGAGCAAAACAGGGCACATGGGTCAGTTGTCCCTGTCGCAGGGCGGAGAGGAGGTTGGTGCCATTGTCGCAAACCACCATTCCTGGCTTAAGCTGGCGTGGCGTGAACCACCTCTGAGCCTACCCCTGCAGAGCTGACAGAACCTCTGGCCCAGTGTGGCTCCTGTCCCCCAAGCACACCAGCTCAAGCATCGCATGGCATCTCTTAGCCCCTTGAATGCCTACGGAGCACCGCTGGTTCCGAGGACACATCAGCACAGGAAGAGGCCACAGAGGAAGAAGAAGATGAGGGGGTGGAGGAGAGAGGTGTGTCACAACCAGTAGTATCATTTTGGAGGCGTGGTGGCGGAACAACCTCCAACACTTCTGTACCTTGTCCTGCGTCCTTCCCAGCTGCCAGCAGAGTCATCCAACGCGCCGTGAAAGATAGGTAACGTCCCTGTCCATGCCTGCTGGACCATGAGTCAGTGGTAATATGCCCCTTACCACTGACCGCCCTGTCCAGCGAGGCATGGACATTGCCTTCAACATGGCGGTAGAGAGTCGGAATCGCCTTCCGTGAGAAAAAGTGCTGTTTGGGAACTTGCCACTGAGGTACCGCACATTCCACAAACTCACGGAAGGGGGAAGAATCTACCAACTGAAAAGGCAGCAGTTGAAGTGCTAGCAATTTAGCTAAGCTAGCATTCAACCGCTGGGCATGTGGATGGCTGGGAGAGAACTTCTTGCGGCGCTGCAGCAGCTGGGGGCAGGGAAATGTGCCTGGTACAATCTGCCATCGGTGTACCGATAGTAGATTGCCCGCATGTACTAGGCTGTGACACACCTAATTATGCACCTTCAGTCCTATCAGTGCAGGCTTCAGAGAGGACTGAGGGTATAGTGGGGTTGGAGATCCCAGCTGATGAGGGGCAAGGGGAGGTCCGCTTTGTTCTTTGGTGTGGGTCTTTGAGGTACGCTTGCCAATGAACTGCATGGCAGGTCGACATATGTCTGGTCAAGCATGTGGTGCCCAAGC